>NC_051181.1:31080528-31422078 GCF_013339695.2 Rhipicephalus sanguineus | reverse complement strand
AGTCTTGGAGCCGACCTCTCCCGTTAATTATCGCATCGAACCTGTTATTGCTCCAACTGACCGGCGCCGTCGCGGTACCGAGATTGTGCATGTCTCTCGTATGAAGCCTTTTACAAGGCGTTCTCCGTACCTTTAAGCTGCGGCCAGGATGGCCGCTTGCACGTGGGGGAAATTAGTGTGGGCATTTATCGGGCACTTCTTCATCATCTGTACATTATCATCATCACATGGTGTTGTTCATCATCTTCGCTTGTGGGGACATATCTGGAGATTGTTCTGTGCCTCGGATGTGTTCAGTTCGCCAAGTCTCGAAGGCTTATTAAAGGCGTGTCAACTGCGGCGTCACAATATACGAAAATTGGTATGGCATGACATGAGTGCGTGACGAAAGTAAATGACAGGTCATGCATTGCACATACCAGAATATACGTTTCAGTAGCATGATATATGCCAGATTTCACATACGTGCATGCATGAGAAACATGCAATATACAGTGAACTAGATGCCATGACATGAATCACTTCAGTCGCCTCAAAGACAATCAAGGCGATGCATGCACCTCTTTGCTGGCGGCTTCGCATTACATCGACTCGCACAGTGCGTGGGATCTCCCGGATTATTAAAAAAATCTTGGCCCAAGTTACCTGAAACACACGGCAGATATCTTGCATTTCCGATAGCAAGACCTCAACACACCCGCTACCTCTCAACAGCAGGCAAGAGATTGACCGGCGTCAGCTATCTTGGCGCGGCGAGTGCCTTTCTTGTCGCCATGTAGCTGTGGCAGAAGCAGGTGCTAAGGGCGCTTGTTATAAGCGTTCTAGCGGAAGGGGGATCGTAGCGATCGCGTCGTGGTTCGTTTCAAGCCTTGGGTATATTTCCGGCGTTGGAAGCTAAGCTAGCAGCTTAGAGACAGGTTGGCACACAAGTTTTGCTATCAGGATGGAAAAGATCAAAATACAGGATCTTGATATTTGTCAGGAGATGGGTATATATGTTACTGTGCAAGGCAAAAAAAGAGCTCCATTACGTTTCCAGAGCAAAGGACGGAAACGAGGAGGAAATTGTAGAATATATAGGAACATTTGTTGCAAAAAGAACTGACCAAAAGGAAAGTAACAAGGCTGAAAGAGGCAAGAGAGCGGGAACCGCGAGCATGTGCTTGCTTTTTAGGCCTCTTACGCTTCAGATTGTCGACGTACTTTCAATTATCTCAAAC
Organism: Rhipicephalus sanguineus; assembly: GCF_013339695.2. Taxonomy (NCBI): domain Eukaryota; kingdom Metazoa; phylum Arthropoda; class Arachnida; order Ixodida; family Ixodidae; genus Rhipicephalus; species Rhipicephalus sanguineus. Next base: position 31,420,858 of record NC_051181.1, on the reverse strand, counting down.
AACCTCAGACTCCAATGTCGTCATTCACTGCACTTTGAGAGCCTGGCGCTCGAATTAAAATGACGCTACCTCTGCAGTATTGCTGCCCATTATCGCTGATACGCTGGAAACATTTCTGCCGAAGGTTGGTGCTGCTGTTGACATCACAGTGTCTGATAAGGTGCAAATATCGAATAAAAATTTGAAGTGAAGTCAGGCAAGAATTTGTCAGGGGATGCAAACTGCTAATGAATAGCAAGGCGTTTCTGATTACGTCAGTACGTGTTAGCAGAGTAAGTGAGATGAATTCTCTGAAACAGTTTATAACTCGCTATACGGACGCCACGCCAAGCGCTGTTCACATAGTGGGTTCGGCCATGCTCGTGGTGTCGCTTGTAAAAGAGAACAACAGATAAAGAAGAAACAACTTGCTCATTGTAGGCCTAGATGAGTCACCGAAAGAATGATGGTCTGAATGAGAAAAAGTGCTCTTTCCGTTAAACGCAACCAGGTGAACAGGCTATTTGTCAAAGCATAGGGCGTATTCAGCTACATCTTAATTTCTAAGAAAGCACCAGAGGCCGTCGTTCCTAAGCGTGTTAAAGTCAAAGGTGAACAAGGTATGCTAGTTCGCTGTGGCCAACATAATGTGGTACCCTTCCATTGCGTCAGGATTTCAGCCCCCTCGTCAGGCTTGAGCGATATGAATTTGTACCTCGTTGAAGAACCATGGATCGCTGTTTGAATCTATACGATATGATAAGCTACACATTGACAAGAAACGTTCTGTATACGGTAGCCTTCAATATATGATTGTTCAATCGAGTGAATAGAAATAAGATCAGCGAACGAAAGAAGGGTGTTTGTTCCAAAAGGGCTCGTTTCTCTGCTGGACGCAACTAAGTGATTCTAACAGAGAATTAAGTCAAGGAAAGCATAAGGGAAATTATTTCTTAAGTGTCGCGTAGTAATTGTGACATAAATTGAAATGACGTAAAGAGGACCAAAAAACACCCTTGCTGTTGGTGGAGCCCGAACATACACCTTTCGAATTCCGCGTCCGATGCTCTAAAAGTTGAGGTAAAATGGAGGGCGTTGCCCGTCCATTTTAGATGGGTATTTCTGTGCGTGTAATCTATGCGAGTGTTAGCCTGGTTAGCCACCGCCCCTCGTAGCCAAGGCAGCCAAGGTGGCAGGTGTGGAACAGTCTTTTTGCCAGAGGGCGTTAGGTGGCACGTGATCTCAGCATGAGGTGACAGCTGACCAAATTAGCCCTCACAAGCTACCTCGAGGCACACAGTCTGCCAGGTGCAGACTGGGTGGTACGGCACTCGCTGTGCATGAACGAAAGAATTGTTCGAGAGACTCGTTTTTGCAGCCTGGCACAAAGCCGATTTATAGGCAGTCTAATTGTAAATAATGCTACTTGCCAAATATGGCCTTCAAAATGAAAGTTATTACCCAAAAAAATTAAGGGAGCTTCGAACTACTGGTGTCAAGCCTGAAGAAAGAGTGGAGCTGGGCAGATTTTCTTGTTTCTCTTTCTTTCTTCTTCTCTTTCTTTCCCTCTGTTTTCCTATCTCGTTTTTTGTCTCTGTTCCTTTCTATTTCTTCCTCTTTCTCGCTCTTTCTATCTTTCTTTCTCTTTCTTTCCTTTCTCTCTCTATCGCTCTATTTCTCGCTTCCTCTTTCTCTCTCTCTCTATTTATTTCCCTCTCTTTCTTTGTTTTCTCTATTTCTCTCTCTCGTTCTCTTTCTGGCTTGCCCTGTTTTTGCTCTGTTTTTTTGTGTCTCTTTCTTTCTATCCCTTTCCCTGTCTGTTTATTTCCTTCTGTGTCTCTTTATACTTTAGCATTTATTCCCATCATTTCTCTGTGTTCATATATTTCTCCCTCTCTCTCTCTACTCGTTCCCTCGCCCATCCGAGTAGTTGCATCCTATATGCCGGACGAGGCGCACGTGCTCTTGGGGGTGAAGCAGAAGAGGACGAAGAGAGCGCGTGCCGGCCGAGTTATTGCGCTTATGATGATGATTGTTTTAACAGCTAAGCTATCGGTAACTCGTGCTCCGTCATGCAAAACTCCACAGCTGGGTATGTGCCACAGGAATTGGGCACGCTCCACTGCCGAGTGCCGCAGGTGCGCGAGCGTTAAACGAAAACTCTGCTCGGCCAAGTGGAGCACGTAAACCACGTGAAAGAGAGAGAACGAAAGGGATTGAAAGAAAGAGGAAAATAGAGATACAGAAAGAAAGAGATAGAGAGAGAAAGAGACAAAGAAGCGAGAAAGATAAAGCGATAAAAGAAACAGAAAGAGAAAAATAGAGAGAAATGAAGGGAATTAGGACATAAAAAGATAGAAAGATAGAGAAATATATTAGAAAGACGGAGAAAGAGGTATAAAGAAACGGACATGAAGAAAGAGATAGAAAAAGCAGACAGCAAGACAGAAAGAGAAAGAAAGAGAGAACTACTGAGAAGCAAAGAAAGAGAAAGAAAGGGAAGAAAGACAAAGATCGAAAGAATGAGAAAGGGAAAGAAATAGATAGACAAAGAAAGAAATAGAAAGAAACGTATACAAGAAGGAGATAGAAGAAACTGAGAGAAACAAAGAGAAACAAGAAAGGAGCTCCGCTCTTCCTTCAGGCTTGGTACCACTAGAGCAAAGCTGCCATATTTTTCTACACGACTGACGGAGTTTCTCCTCGCGAAGAGACTTGATTTAGTTTTAACTCGGCAGTTGGGCTTGCCCGATTGCTGTGGCGCATACGCACCCGGTGTCCACGACGGATGCACTTACGGCCGGCTTAAACAGCTCCGCTGTTTAAAACTTGCCAACAACCTTATCTTTGGTGCCACACTAGAAAAATATTTCACCATCTCCCACTAAAGGGGACCATGGGGGGATGCGAAGGAGTGCATGGGTCGAATTAAAGTTCCGTTCATCACGGGCACCTTGCCCGATGTTAACGCGTCCTTGCATGTGGAGCACACCATGAATTCACTGTAGTTGCTGTTGCTGTTACTCGTCCCGAACTCTTGTTGAAGCACGCCATGCGGGTTCATCGCGCGTCTGCAAAATCTCGTTCCCCAACGCCATCAGGTGATTGCTGAGAGAGTGTTAGGGGGAGAGTCCACAGCGTCTTACTCAGCTGCTTGCACAGGCCCGAACGCGCTAGCGCGTGCCAGCTCACGTGGTTTTGTCTGCGTTACGCCAAGCTAGGACAGCATACGGCAGCCCGGGCAGCGCCCTCTAGTTTCCAGGTGGCATTGGCTCGGGCCCCTAAAGTGCTCTGCACGTATCATCATCAAGGCGGTCGATGAACAAGACGAAGAAGACTTCTCCTTGGCGCGAGCGCGCGCTCAATATGTTACAGGTGGCTATGGTAGGTTTTAGAAAGCGGACGGTCGCCAATGGAACTACGGACAAAGCCCAGCGCAAAAGCTGCTTCGCCTCTAAAACGATGACATTACAGCTGGCCGGAAGTGACGCAGATCCCAGCCCGACAGACCGACCGATGCGGGGGAATCGTCTCCTCTGCGCTCTGCAAGTATGTGCATCGCGGCCGCGCCTCTGAGTATTGTCTCACGTCTGGTCGTCGCTCGTGGTGCTGTCCGTCGATTCAGAGCCTGAATGTCCAACGAGACAAAGTGTCCAATGTGTCACGTGACCCGCGAGACTGAATGTCCAACCGAGATGGAATGTCCAACGAGACTGTATGTCTAAAGAGTATGAATGACCAACGAGACGGAATGTTCAATTTAGAAGAGAACTTGCCCTAGTTCAAAATTTGTCAAAAAACTGATCCACTGCGTTAAGATAGCCTAACGGAAGATCGCATTTCCTTTGTGTTTTGCAAATGTTCACTGTGGCGTCCGGCATCGTATTTTTATTTCCTTATTAAGCTGCTTTAATGCATTTGCTGTAATTTCAACTTTCGTTTTTATTTTATTTTATTTTCTACGTCTAGTTTTCATATGTATTTTATAAGTTATTTTATTTTGCTTGATTACATACTTTGCGTGATGTCAGAAATCCGCCATCACACCGCCTTAAAGAATTACGAAAGAGGGCACTCCCTCATCCACATTGTGGGGTATTTATGTGCGTTTAGCACCTGGGAGCGTCAGCCAGCGCCACTCGTAGCCAAGGTAGAGAGTGTGGAACACTTTTTGCAGAGGGCGTCACGGGGCACGTGATCTTTGTACGTGGTGGCAGCTGACCAATAAACCCTCGCATGCTGCATCACGTCTGCCGGAACGAAGCCCTCGCTATGAAAGTGCGAAATAAGGGGAATTGTTCGAGGGGCTCATTTCTTTGTTAAAAAACACAACAGCCAATTAAAGGGGCCCTGCAACACCTTTCTCAGTTATATTGGAATAGTCTCATTATTGACGTATGACTCTTCACGAGTCATGTGCCGCAAAAATTTTTCGAATCCGTCAAGTCTAAGTGGTGTTACCAAATTATAGAGATCACGTTCCGCAGCTTTCTCCCTCAACTCAACGCAGCGAGCGCGCGGAAAGCTGCGCGCGGCGTGAAGGGAGGGAGGGCGGAGGTGCGAGGAGGCGACGTCAGCGCCGGCGGCATTTTTTTTCTTCATTTTTTTCTCTCTGGCGTCTCGGCGCAACCACGTGGTCTGTGGCGCCACTTCCGGTCGGCTCGCGCGGTCGTCGTCGAGCGGCGGAGCCCATGGCACCGTGTATCGCGCGTGCTTGAAAACTGCGAGTCGGTTGGGTGTGCACCTCGAACTGCCGTAGTGTTTTCATCGATCTGCCAACCATGGACGCAAACTTGTGTGCGCGTTTGGAACGAATGACAGCTGAGATGGGTTTCGATCCACACTCCGATACACCGCCTCTTCGCACTGCTCACGCTTGAATCGTATTCAACACGGCAAAGCTGCGCGCACCCTTCTCCCAGTGGCGGTACTTCGATGCTGTTTGCTCTTCGAATGCGGGCGCACAGCGAGTGCGGGCTGACAACAAAGAACTACAGACTAGAAGAAAGGGTCGTGGGGCATCGGGCCGGCGCGGACCCATCCCCCGGCTGTCTGCAGCTACCGTGAAAATGCGAGTCTGCTTGGTTGCTGTGTCGCGGTTTCTCGGGAACCTGAGACTACGGGGAGGATACGCCGAGGTACGGCTCGATGACATATTGAACAGACAGCGAACGGGACTCTCGCCATACAGCGAACACAGGTATCCTAAGCTAGCCGGCGCCAGCATTGTTATCGGAGAAATGGTGCACCGCTGCCTCGGTCGGTCGTGAGAACGTGCCGATGATGCAGTTTCCAGCTGACGAGGCAACACTCGAACGGCTGCCACTCTCAACGGCAACCGGCGATGGTCAAAAGCACAGAAATACTCACGATTTCGGCACTGCACATGGTGAAGAAAACGCAACCACGCAACTACGTCTACGTGCACGGCCTCCGGAACGTGAGGGAAAGAGAAAGGCGGAGCCAAAAACAAGCTGCGACGAAGCCCCCCTGATCAGCACAGTCACCCCTGAAGAAGAGACCAAGCCGGTCTCGAAACGTCGGGTTTCCTCCAAGAATTTGTGGCTGGAGGTATTTCAACTTCTTAAGCTATACTTTTTGTGTCTCTTAAAGGAAGTTAGATCGAAAGGGGAACTCAAGGGCTCGTTTTTTCTTTGTTAGACACAATATTAATGAGAACTAACAGGCAATAATGCCAAGAAAAGTATAGGGGATGTTATTTGTAGTAATTATGATATAAATGGGAAAAAAATAAAGTGGACGAAAAAATAACCTGCCGCCAGCAGGGACCGAACCTGCGACCTTCGATTAACGCGTCCGATGCTCTACCACCGAGCTATGGCGGAGGTCGTCCTCCCGTCCACTTTATTAGGTATATGTGTGCATTTAAACCCGAGAGTGTTAGCCAGTGCCACTCGTAGCCATGAATGCGAGTGCGAAACACTCTTTTTTTATTTTGCATGATGGCGTCACGTAGCACGTGATGCTTTTACGAGCTGGCAGCTGACCCTCGTAAACTACCTGAAGGCACTAAGTCTGCTAGAACGAGACCCTCGTTATGCGAGGGATTATTGGTCATAAGACGTGAGTGTCAAATTCGTAATATAAGCTTGCATTGCAATATAATGCACCTTATTATGCACCTATAGATTATAAACGAGCGCCAAAAATATATACTGCATGCGCTGAAGCCCCTTTGTGGAAACGACGCTGTTTCGACGTGACGATGTGCTGCTTTCTGCCTCCCAATTTTCGAGCCACAGGCACGTGCTCAGCCCTTGCAGTTGTGCGCTTCATGTGTTTTCTAATGAAGCAAGTAGTTACATACGTCCCGTATGCTGCGCAAATGAGAAAAAGAAAAGCTGATCGCTGTCCTGCACAGCCGACGACAACGAATATTAGCGCCAGGTGTGACGTCTCTGCAAACGCCGACCGGAGCACGGGCTTGTTAAAGTGTTCATATTCATTTTTTAAACCCACGCCTCGACAAAAAAGGAAACCCCCCGATGCGACGAAGACGCATTTCGCAGCGGGGTTCTTGGAAGCTTCTGTCGGCGGCCCCCGCGGGGCCCGAACACCGGGATCCGGTGGCAGCGTCCCTGGTCAGCGGTCACTGCAGCGGCGAGGCGCCGTGCGCGCCCTTCAGTTTTATGGCATGGGCAAAGCAGATCGCCTATTGTCGATTTCGTTCGTGCGACTCCGCTGCAGGCCCTGTGCAGGGCCAGGCCAGCCATCCCGTCAGCGGGGCCGCTGCCTCTGCAGCTCCCGGGGCTCATTATCGCATCCTCCGTGAATGACCGTCTGCGGCGTTTGAAGAAAAGCAGCGGCGACTACGGGGAAATGTCCGGAAGACGCCTGATTGCAAGAGATGAAGCCCGCCTTTGACATCTAATCGCCAGGCACCGGGGAAACGGGGGCGATGGGGACGGTCAGAGGCTTTTCTTTACAGCGCTCAAAACACTGCACGTTGACCAAGACGGCGCACTTTGTCTGAGCGTTGAAATTCCTGGCCGCCCATATTTCACGCGTCATCGGACAGCTTGCCAGTTGCCCTCTCCAAGTTTTGAGCTTGGGTGCTATGCAGGATGGCTCGAGTTTCTCGGGAACACGAGTTCGCTCCGAGCTCGCACTACTGCGGTCATGACAGGAAGACAGTGCGAAGCGCGTGATAGCAAAGTTGATAAAAACGGCTTGAAGAACAAGCATGACGTCACAAACGCATGTGCGGCATTTGCGACGGTTTTCAAAGGAACACCGCGTGCGAACGCGTCAGCGCCGCCACTCAGTCAACATTTCAACAGTGCAGCGACGTCAGCGTGATTGTCGCGCTGTCTTTTTGCCAACTGAACATCGCGCCTCCCACGGGCGTGTTCGTGGGCGTTTGTCCTCTTTCGGGCAAGTTCTTTCGTTCCACCTGCAGCAGAGAAATTTCCCACTATCGAGGGCAACAAGCGCGCACACGCAGCAATCTTGTGCAGCTCGTTTCGATTCTCTCGAATATTACAAATATATAATTGGACTGGTTACTGCTACTTACATTACACGACCAAAGATTTTCCAGCGGTAACGAATCGGTAGAAACAATGTCTCCACAAACAAGTAAATAGTAATATTTCTCGCCGCAAATGCCTCCAGGAGCGCTTGCTTCATGGATGCGAGTGGTAAAACATTGTGAGCGCGGTGAAATTGAATGCGAGACATCGTAGCCACGTAATGATTCTTTGTGCGTGTGTGCATTGTCCGTGCGATCAAGCTAACAGATGAATCGTGCCGCTCGCTTGCGTTGCGGCGTGAGCACTGCTGCTAGGCAAGAGCAAACGCTGTGGGCGGACCCGGTCTTTGCAGCGGGCGTCTGTCCATCAAACTGATTGACGCGCGAACTCGAGTACAATATCGTTGATCCTGAAAACGCCCCAGTTCAACTCGTGACTGCCACAGTGCCGGTGTGCCTGTCCAGCGTTTCATGCAGTGGACGCTAAGCAGCAGCTTTTTTGCATATAAAATTATTTGGTCAGCGTGCACTACTTGTGAAAGGCTGGAACCGTCGACGGAGCTTCTAGCTTTTTACGTGGCTTGTCTACTAAGTCTGCTCGGTCTGCTTCGGAGTGAAGACCACGTTAGCCCTTTGCGGCACGGCGTCCTCGTTTGAGGACGCGAACTTCGGAGGCGCGTCCCATGCCGCGTGTTTCTTCAAATGGCCTGAAACTCAGTGTGCACATTCGTGCACGCGTCCTGATTGGACAACTAGCGGTCATTTAACTTCACTGCCCTGCGTATTGCTGCAGAGGATCACTTTTCTGGAGACACTACCATTTTAGACGATCGTTCGACGTGCCGCGTTCCAGGACCAACGTCAAGAGTATTTTTTTTCTCCGCTCGGAACAAATACAACCAAAAAAGAAGGTGTACATGGTTTTTGGGCCTAATAGTTGATTCTTTTTATGCAAGTACGGAAGCTGACTGATGGCAGAATAATTAGATAATTAGGAACACGCTAATAACAATTAATTACTGACACTCACAAAAAACAACACATTTCTTCGTTTTCTTTCTTGATATGTAATACTGAGTGCCTTCGAATCATGCCATGCATTTTTGACGCATTTGCAGACAGTGCATCATAATGCGTGTCTGAAGGGGTTAGTTTGGTCTCAATTTAGATGGTGTTATTTAGCTAGGTCATAATTAACATGATATTGGATATTTCTGTCGTAAGTGGTAATGTTTAGTTAGCACATTTACTCAGGTATAATTAGCACGATGTTAATCAATATGGAGCTAATTAGCGCAATCATAATTATTACGATTCCAATTAGCGTCACCTTAATGAGTAGAAAATTAATTAGCTTGGTGTTAATTGACACGCCACTAATTAGCGTCATGTTCGCATGGGCTTAATTAGCGTGGTCTTAGCTTTACACGGCTTCATTAGCATGGCCTAGTAAGATATTTCTTAATTAGCTTGGTCTTAGCGTGACTTGGCTTAATTAGCTTGGACTTAGCATGTCCTGGCTTAGTTACCTAGGTATACCGACTATCCAATTAGCTAATCAGCTGGGCGCACGTGCTCGGGGAGCGAGCAGACGATTAATAAGAGGACGAAGAGGGCGCGCCGGCCGAGCAACGCGCTAGAATATGGCCGACCATGTTGATTACACACGTGGCCTCGGCGATCAGCTCCGGCCGTGGCGTTGAATCAGGTTGAATGCGCTTGGCCGGAGCTAATCTCAGAGGCCGCAGTGCTGATTATTCTAAAGGATACTTAATGCAGACATTAAACGCTTGAAAAGGAAGTTAAAGAGCCCGTACCTCTAAAAAATGTCGTTAATAAAATTTTCTGACACTTTTCTTGCATGGGTGCACTTCTGCACAAACAAATGAAAGAAGATGCCTCTGGTTTGAAGGCACCACCCAACTTTGTCGACCGTCCTTGGCGTGACGCCGGGTTCCAACGTAACCAATGGAACACAGCGCACGCTGAGGTCTGGATTTGGCCTTTTCGTACTGTTAACTCGTTCAAAAGGAGGTGTCGCCAGAGCGCGGAAAGATTCCGAGTTTCGCCAAACTCGGGCCATCCTGCATAGCACCCCTGCTTGATCTACTTTTCCTTGAGAGAGGGTTTTGCACGGCTGTCGGCTGTGAAGGCGGTCGTCGGGCTGACACATGCTAACCGACAAGTAAATATGTCGCGTCCATTGTCGCGTCACGGAAGGGCGGAGTCGGTGCCTACGAAAAGCGACCGTGGGACTTCGATGAGGTGGGATGAGATATAGAGGAGAGAGGATGATAACTGGGGTAGATGATGAAAGAGAGGACTCAGGTAGGGACGACTGAGGGAGATGGTGAAGGCGATGATGGAGACGGTGAGCAGTGGAATGAAGAAGAGATGAGGAGAGTTGCGACATAACTGAGCATTGTTTTGGTTCCTTTTGAGGGATCCGCTCGGGAAGTCCGGTCGTTCGATGCCCCGAGGAATGAGAAAGAAAGATCTTTAGGCGCTTGGAGCGCGAAGAAGTCCGCCGCAATGACCGAGCAAAGCCCCTGGACGAACTAGGAAGCGACAACGAGAACAATATACGAGCCCAGACCCGAGCAACCAGCTCCTAGGCCAGCGACAAGGCGGACTCACTCGTGAGATAAGCTACATCCCTTTGTATTTTCACGAACTTTGCGACATTTCGCAGTTTGGCTAAGTAACAACTTTATCTTGTGCTGATCGCGTCATTGTATTGTAGGTATTTTCCTTATATGTATTCTGTATTGCACGGCGTGAATGATATATTCCTTTGTTATAATTTTGTGTAGCGGGTGTTGTGTGCGGAGAGCACGTGTGTATGTCGTTCATGATTACTATTAAATGAGATGTGTTAGTAATTAAGGAAAGCTCGTTGCCTCTCTTCTTTCCCGGCCCCAACACGAATCCATTTGAGCAGAAAGTTGTTTAGAGGTGTGGCCAAGAGGGGGGTGAGCAAGTGGTATATAGCGGCGAGTTGAGAGAGGGATAAAGGGATTTAGTGGCGGTCGGTAGCAGGGGGACGTCTCACAGGAATCATCCCATGATTTCGACAAGTATGCCTTGTCATGATCCAAAATACACTCCGGCGTGAGTATTACGACCCCAGGATGACTGCCATCGCTGCGCCCGTGTACTCTATGCCATGTAACCAACGGAGCCTCATCGAAGCTCGAGGTTTCCATAGCGCTTCGATATTAAAGGGGCCCTGCACCACACACTTCCAAGTAATCATCGAACGACTTCATTGAATGAATGAAGTTAAAGGAAGGGAGTAGCGAGTGTCGTGTCTTTCTTGTCCCCTTTGTCCCCGCCAAAAGTGCGTGACTTCACCATACGGTATAATGTTGATTAAAGAAGTTTATTGCTTGACGACTCGACCGCTGAAAGCTACGCAGGGGCAAGAGGGGCGGGGGGAGGGGATGAAAAAGGGGCAAGAAGATGCGTGCGTTCTTCAGCGCGCGTCACGACATTAAGCACTTTCTTTTTTTCGAGCGCGCGGCTTACATTCAGTGTGATAGCGAGTGAGCGCGGGCACGTCGCGGCGCCCCGCGGTGGCCGCAGTAACTATGCAGCTCACAATGCCCAAATCAGCCCATGGACGTTGACTTTATGCTTATGACGTGGTAGTTTTGGATTATGGCATCATTTGTCGAGAGAAGAGCGAGAGATTTCTAGCTGCCTTTGAGAATTCATTGTCAATTCCAGGCTACGTGCTGCGCTATAATTCTTGGCTCACGTGTTCTCAGGAACCTCGACTGCCGATCGGCAGCGTTTTCTGACCATGCTCAAAAAGTCTTGCAGCGTCCCTTTACCTGGGCTCGTTGCTGTACCCTCAGGCGACGCTGCATCTGGAGCTGCGCCCCTCAGTGTTTCTACAATTCCTTTGATGTTGCAGGTCAGCTCAGTCTTATAAAATTATTCATTATGACAAATTTCTATTCTCGCTATCGCGATAGGCGATGTCGCGTTGACGAGCCAGGTTAATCAATCGATAAAGCAGTCACTGAAGTAGCAAATGAGGCGACCTCGAATATACTCATGATGGCCAGTGCAAACAAGACTCACGACTAGAAGAGCTTGTGTCGTGTACTTTCTTCTACTCGCGAGTCTCCTTTGCGCTGGCTTTCATGAATGAAATCAGTCAATTAGTCAATCCCTTTTGTCGGTCTTGTGTGAACACTGTACGAGGAATATCAGTGGCAAAGTAGAGAGAAGCTTTATAGCATTTCGATTCAGCTTCTGCATACCGTGCCATAGCAAAAATACATATATAAAGCAAGCACGCATATAATATGTTGGCTAGTGTGTGTTCTAATTTTGGTTGGTCGCGCCTAACTGGTGACAAATGTTGGCTAGTGTAAGGCCGCTTTCTTGCTTTCTACTCTCATGGTGTCTCAAGCAATCGATGTCTTATGTTTGCGGAGGCTGCCGGGCAGAGACAGTCCAGTCTTTCTTTCTTTCTTTCTTTCTTTCTTTCTTTCTTTCTTTCTTTCTTTCTTTCTTTCTTTCTTTCTTTCTTTCTTTCTTTCTTTCTTTCTTTCTTTCTTTCTTTCTTTCTTTCTTTCTTTCTTTCTTCCTTTCTTTTAGAGTACACGCCAGGTGTCAAAGAACAAGCCGATGTGCGGGCCGTAGAGGAGCGGCACAGCCGGGGATAGCACCATTTTGTAAACAAGCAGCTCGTGTTTCATCACCGGCCATAATCCTTTCCTGAGAACAAACATCGAGCATAACTGAGGCACGTTGTGTGGCGGCGCCGTCCCGCGCATTTCCTGCCGTGCGGGGATGCCGCTGATGAGGAGTACCGCGTCCGGGCGGCAACCACTGAGCTTTCCTTTTTGATGTCAGTCCTCAGTCGAAGCACAGCTTCGTTTCAAACGAGAAGCCACGCTGCGTGCCGTACACGAATGAGGCAGACGAGATGAACATTTTGTGTAACAGCGAGTCCGGGTTCGTCAGCTCATATTTCGTCGCCGAAGGCAAACGTCGAGTGGCACTGGGATAGGCGGTATGCGGTGCCGTCTCCTTTGCTGGCTAGAGATGCCGCCGATGCGTGGCATCTGGTGACGTAGAGTCTCGTAATGTAGATGCGCTGAGCGAAAGGCACAAACGAGTAACGGAATAAGTGGACAGGACGAGACAGGGCAGGAGAGTTGAAAGACTGCGCACCACTCGTCCTGTCCACTTCTTCCGTTACTCGTTTGTGCATTTCGCCCAACGCATCTACATTACAATGCCGCACCAACTAGCACAAATTGAAGCTTTGCTAAGAGTCTCGCAGAACATGAAATTCTGGTGGCGTAGAGTCTTCCCGATGCCGTGAATGACAACGTCGGAGTGCGAAAGGGGATGACTGTTATTTACCAACATGCTTAATTTCACAGTGAGCCGAGCCCCGTGGGTTGTGGTCTACCAATATTCACACTGTTACCGGTAATTGCGTTTGTAGGACCGGTCAACGCTAGTCTCGACATACTTATTTGTCTGTTTACTATGCAGTATAAGGACGAGGAGAGGAAGGAAATGCAGGGAGGTCAACCGAATGCGCGTCCGGTTTGCTACCCTACACTGGGGGAAAGGGATTAAGGGATTTTTGAGTCATACAGACTCCTACCTACTCATCTTCAGCGTTACCAACGGCTTACGTTTATACGCAAGTCTGTTCACACATATCTCAACGTACTAGCGTTCATGCACCACCTTAATATTTATTGATCACAGGCGTGAGTTGGGGGGGGGGTGCTATGACCACCCACTGCAAGCTCTTTCACGGGAAGTTCTTGATAAAAACATATCGTGTGAGTCGCCTATTTTTTATAAAAAAATGTCCTTACTGGTTTGTAATCACTCATAACTAGTATTTCAAGGTACATGGTCAGAAGACGTATCGTAGAGCACCGATTATGTGAGCGTTAAAGAGCCCTGACACCATGATAGAAAACGCTAATCTTACGCTTACGGACTCATGAGCCGACTCACTCAGGCTCACTCAGACTCAGGTAAAGAAAGCCGTGAGTCTGAGTCTCAGTGAGTCCGCTGAGTAATAAGTTGGTGAGCTTGAGTTCGAGTGAGTCCGGTTGACAAAAATTTTAGTGAGTCTTAGTCCGAGTGAGTCCGGTTGAAGAAAATTTTGGCGAGTCTGAGCACGAGTGAATCCTAAAAGCAAAATATATTTCTTGAGTGAGTCTGAGTGAGCTCCAATTTTTTTGCCGACCTATGGTCATACGATTAGTTAGTGTTAGCTAGTGCTGCATCTCGCTGGTATTGGTTAACTCGCATATTTATAAGCATCAACTCACTCTCTCCGCTTTCTAGGCTCCTATCGTCTTTCTTTCGGCTCGAGTGAATTGCGTCGACACGCGATGTGGCGCTACCACAACAGCGCGGCGTCCGTGCTCTTCGAGGTACAGCTGACAGTCTTGCGACTGTAGTCGCACGCTCGAGCAGGCTCGAGCAGCTACGCCGGTGGAGGGCCACCAGCGCACCTTGCCCTGTCAACTTGGGTGTGCCACAGCACAATGTCCTCAGTCCTTCTTAACTTGAAGCTCGTATATCTAGTGAACTGCTTTCCTAAGACAAGTGCTCTCCCTGCGCGCACACTAATTTACGTCGTCACGTACGAGGGCCCGCTCCGCTCGCCACTGAGGTGCAAAACAACGTGAAGGCTAGGTCGTCAACAATTTCTTACGAAAGGTCGCGTTGACAGTCTTGGCGACGAAGACAGATGCTGTCCTGGTGAACGCTCGTACAGCTGCTCCCCGCTACCTTCCGTGCATCACGCTACAGGGCGTCCCACTCCCTTGGAAGAATTATGTGCCTCAGCCTGAGCGTCAGCCATCATATCAGACGGTTTTCGGTGGTGAGGCACATATGCTAGAATGCAGGCCTTGTGGGTTCCGCGGTTGAATAGTTGCCGTGATGGTCGCCGTCAGTAGGATGCCGCCGACCGTCATTAGCCAGGCGATAGCCTGCGATTCGAGGCCAGCCCTTCGCCAACTGCTAATAGAGGATGCCACGGGCCACCCGCTGAGCGCTTTGTCTTGGACCTTACTCACTCTTCAATGGCGAGTGCAACATCACCTGACCAACTAGGCAGACTAGGCATAAAATTCAATGAGGCCGCCGGAGAGCACGCGGAGTTGGCAAACAACCCCACGACGCTTGCGACTATTTCGAAGCTGTCACCAAGATGCCCGCGTTACTGCCGGCCGCTTGCCACGCCCCCCGCACGAGAAGGGAGTCCACAGGCGAGAGCGCGCTTTCCTAGACATCCGGACCGGTTCGGCCTAGACTGGCGCATGTACAGGGACCGTAGCGAAAGTAAACACTAGCTCCGCGGACTGCGCCGGCTGCGGGGCTTCCCAGACACTCCAACATCTGCTGCGTGAGAGTTTATCTGTCGCTGTTGCAACTTGCGACGCATGCATCGTTACCAGTTTTCTCAGACAGGGCTTCGACGCTATGCACTTGTCGAGCACCTACACTCGTCCGTCTGCAAGCAACGCCGCCGTGCTGCCCTTCATGCCCTATACTCCACTTATGATAGTTCAGCGGCTCTGCTCTACACGGCGCTTCTGTAGCTGTCGCAAACGACTATCTTTTTTCGGTTCTTGTCCATCCAACTTCCCTGTGTTTAACGGTTCATGTGTCCTCACCCGAGGCAAGGTTTTAGGCAATGGCTTCCGATCGCGTCAGCATTTGTGGAGACTATACACGACAAGGAAGCGCCGTCGTCCCGGACAACCGACAGGTTCACGGTCCGCGCTCCGGTTGTTTCGCTCCAAGCACGCTTGAGACGACGGCAGTACGGTAGAGCACGAGCCAGTCACGTGGTTTCATTTCATACTTCAGGGCTTTCCTTGAACGCCGGAAAAAAAAAAGTTTACTTAAATTGCACGACTTCTTGCAGATGACGAAAGCGGAAGTGAATTTTCACATGGCAGCGTTCTTTCCATCGATCTCGCGTCTCCGTGAAGCACAGCGTGGCTCCTCATTAGAAGTGAAGCCGGTTTTCTTCTGCGAGATCAAAACAAAAGGAAAAGATCGGTAGTCACCCCGATGGAGCAGACGAAAGCTGGCAGCTGCCTCCGCATGCCTAGCACGTGCCGCTTCTCGGTAAAACGGCGATCAGAAAGCAAGAAAGCGGCCTTACAAGCAATTTGTGCGAAGGCACGCTGCGAGACGTCGATGTGTAGTGGTGCGCCGAACGGTACGCGTAATGTTTTTCGATAGGAAAGATGAAGGCCTCTTTGTTCATCCCCCCTATGGGGTATGATACTGAAGACTAAAGATGAAATTCCGGCAGATCTCTCATATTATGGGCGTCGATCTCATGCGAAGCAGTAAGCCAGTAGCGGCCTACAGACTATTTTACGGGCGGGTTTCGGTGCCGCCATGCTGGGCTGTTAACCTTGCCATGTTTTATCTTGAACAACTAAGCGAACGGTGTTACGGTGGGCGTATACACGTGAAAACTGTTGGATTGGTGCATTCGGCGTTTCCTGACTTCATCAGTACGCGTCAGATACACAAAAATAAGAAAACATTCCTTTAACAGCCCATGATGACGGTGCCCATGTGCCTTTCGTAACATAGTCTATACCGCATTTTATTTATTGACTTGAGCCAAGCGTTGCAAGTCAATATCGTGGGCAGGTCCGTAGCCAGGAATTTTTTTTTCAGGGAAAAGGGCTACTCACCCCCCCCCCCCCCTCCGTGCTATTGCGGCTTGCGAACTCTGCACTTCAGTCTTCTGCGGGGGAACCGAAAACCTTTTGAGAAATGTACAAAATGATGTAAAACACGGTCGGTCTATCGTTGTTCATGCGTGTACTTTCGCCTGACTTGTGGATCGGAATAAAGTACGTTATATTCTATTCGTCCCGAAAACGTGTTGATTCCCTGGATAGTTGAAATTTAGGCGTTAATAAAGAAACTTACACGTGGTGGGTATATGTAGCTTATTCCTGATACCGTCTGGGCGTGGCAGCCATTCTGCGGCAGTCCCTCGAGTTCGCGTGCTAAACCATACTCGCTTATTGTAATCGACTGGCATTGGTAAACTAATATTGGGTCAGTGTCATCAGGCAACTATTACAACTGAGCCTCTTTCGTAAATGCTTCCACGAAGGTAAATACCTCATTTGACGTCTAAATGGATAGCACGGTGTCGTGTAAAGTGCTTGCGTTGTCGGTGTAGACAGGCACTACAATTATTCGCCACTTAGAGTGTAGCGCTACTCGCCACCGCAAGGATGAGCCAACCGTCGCTTCTGATAATGTACACGTCAACGCATATAAGCTCTCATACCTGCCCGGCATAAGTGACTTCTGTGCTATAACTCGAGCGCTGATATTACGTCAAACTATAAAGTACTCTTGAGCCGTTAGAGCCTTGTCGACGTGCCTATTGGGCTTGCGTCACGCTAACAACTACTTGATTTACACAGTGCCGTCGATCGGCCTCGTAACACTATTCTCAAAGTAGAGCAGTGCGGCATATCCAGCTGCTTACCGGCTGCTTCGCATAACATTGTCTGTTACGTTGAGTCGGATATGTCTGAATCTTTATGCTAATAGTATACGTTGCTGGGCTAGTTGGTTCATAATCTCCAAAATTGGACAGCGCGAAATGAACAAGGACTACAATGGAACGAGGGCGCTTGTCCTGTACATCTGTGTTCCTTCGTAGTCCTTGTCGATTTTGGGCTATCCAATTATAAAGAATCATTTTGTATTTATTTAATCTGATGCCTAGCTTCGCGCGGTGAGTTCACCGGCATAAGTTCCAGCCTACCCTAGGGTGGTCATTTTCAATTGTAGTGGCGAAATTTTTTTCTATAATAAAGAAAGTTTCCATGGCTCTCTAGCGCAAAACAGTAAACGGTGGTAAAAAGTACTTTAACGATTTGTTACCCGCAGCGCACACAGATTCTGAGTGGTGGGAGGGGAAAGTCAGCTTCGCTGGATCCACGCAAAAACTTGCTACGAGCGTACTCATTCAGATAAAACAAACCTTTAAGGCGCCCAGCCATTCCCGGTGTTTAAAATGCCATGAGATTTCATAGTAATTATTTCATGCTACAGGAAAGGAATGTGGTGTGGCCACAGGTGTTGCACCAAAAGCCTGCACGGAAAATTTATTCGCCTACTTGATTTGATAAGTACTATGTTCTTTCAGTAATAATCTATGTCCCGACCTGCATGCTCTAGCTTCTTCTAGTGCAAAATTCGAAAGATAGAGTTAGAGAGAAAGAGTGAGAGGGAGGACACACACAAAGTAACGCACCACAGTCGCCATTGGTCTATAACCGCCGGTGCAAGTCTGATTTCTTCAGGAATTTAAGCACTGCTTTTCTGGCCCTTCATCCGCAATGACCTCTCAGGAACAATTCCAGAATGGTTTCTGCCGTCATCAGTCTGTGGTCATTGCGAGCTCGAGTGACCGCGATTGATTTTTCTGCAAAATGTAGCCAGGAGAGTCGCAGAAGGTGTGCTGTAATGTCCCCTCGCTGCTACAGTTGTCACAAAAAAGGTTGTCAGCCATTTCGATGCGAAAGGAGAACGACTTCGTGAAATCCACTCTTGGCCAAAAACGGCAAAACAGAGTGGCATCTTCTTGGCGGAGTCCAGTAGGTGTCTGAAGACGTGATGTGTTCGGGTAGTGGCGGTGCTGGCTGTACAGTTTACTTGCAGTTTGCCAAATGCGGAAAGTGATTTTTTGTGCAGCTCCTCGAAGTTAGCTAGCAGCATAAGTCCTTAACAGGATATTATTGTCTCGGGTTTGTCCCTTTGAAGAGCTGATCGAGCAGCACTGTCGGCGCGTTCATTGCCTGTCTCATCGCAGTGACTTGGCAGCCACTGAAATGTATTCGTATTCGAAAATTTGAGTATTCGCACAGACTCATTTATAAGTGATGGTGATGCATCCCTTCGTGGCACGAAGCTGTAGAGAAGCAGATATGGCTTTTCCTGAAAAATGTACTTCGGGAGAAAAACTTCTCGTGTTCCGGGAACTTAACCCGTGACGAACGCCTCTCAAACTAAAATTTCTTAGAAAACCCTTTAGTTTTTATTTTCTTGCGATAAATGCACATTTTCGCTTCAAAACCTTTCCAATCATTGCGGGCTTCAGCAGAAGTTCGATTGTTTACCTCGAACAGGGGCGACACTGTTGTGCTGAATAGAGAAGCTTTTCGTGCAAAGGGATTGGAACGCTGGCAAAACAGCGCAAATTGCGTAACAAGAGCACTTACCATTGCGTCATGAGCGAGGTAGTTGACGGCTTCTGCGACAATTGGAGCGCCCAGGACATAGTACCAGATGCTCCCTTGGTAATAATCACCAGCGTTCAGGAACAGCACGTTGGCGCCAGACGCCGCGGCTCGCGAAACCTGCAGATTAGTGGTAATTGATTTCTTCAACATTTTGTTCTATAGTTTGCGTGGCACAATGTGAACACTCATGGCTATATCTTCTAAATATTTAATCGATTTATGCCACTTTGCGTATGGCGAAGCGGGCATTATGTCACTTCAAGGTTGGCGTAAGTACGTAGACGACAAATCAAGAACACCACTCGTTTAACAAAAAGAAACTCGGATGCAGTACTCCCACATTTGTGCTCTAAATTAGGAACACCACATTGGGCTCAAGCAATCTTTGACATCCTCCTTTGCCTTGGTTGTTCTAAAGAATAAAATCCATGTAAAAATAGCAAAATTTAGAAGCTAACGGCGTGTGCTCTAAACTTGGACCTCGTGTCATTGCTTTCAAACTAAAGGAAACTTAGTATTAGCGAACTCCGGATGTGAGTAGACTAATTGATAATTGTAAAAACCACTAACAAGTAAAATATATTTATTTACCTATCGGACATGCAAAGCAAAGGAAGGCAGAAACAAATCTGGAAAAGTATCAAGAGTGTAGCATTACCTACAGTATATTCGTACATCAATTATCACTCATGATTGCATTGCTTTTGTTTTGTGCACTGGCGGAAGAACTAACTAACGAACATAAAGGCCCAAAAAGAATGGATGCACGCGGCTTTTGGGGAATTTATTTTCGTTCATTACGTCATCCATGAGTGTCGCATGAGAAATGCGCAATACGATAATGAATGTCCATCTGCTAGTCCCGTTCGTTGATTTACTAATCAACCGTCATTTTAAATGACCGAGAAAAGTGACATACTGACTCAGAAGAGCTCTGTAAACTGAAACGTTTGCAGAGGGACGTATAATAAAAAAGTTTATACGATAATGCTCACATTCTACAAAGCAGACACACGTTCTACAAAGTAAACAAGCAAACGAGCCCATGAATTTTTAAGAAAAAATATACCTCACTTCAGTCATCTGAATACCTGTACTCCGGAAAGGTAACTTCAAGTGAGGTGATTGAATGACGTCGCCTTTCATATCGAGCATTGCGACAACCATGTCCACCAAACGCATAGAAAAAAAAATCTTGACATCCGTTTCCAGTCTAACGTCAATTCTACCTCTAACCGATCAGCCTAATGCTGCCGTAGCTAGAGTGCCTCACAAAAGGCACAGCTCAAGGATGCACGCCACCATGTTCCTTCTATGAACGTTCAGCACATGAATCTGTGCGACTTCTCGAGGTATAGTGCAAAGTAACAATCACTTTGCTACGAGCTTGACAAGTTGGACGATCGACTTCTGTCGAAAGAAAGAGTCCTGCGCCACTGACAGAACTCAAACGTCACAGAAGAAGGCTGTGCAAGTGTAATGAGCGGGCTGTGGTTTGTCTCGACTAGGACTTTGCAAACCTCTAGGAAGTCTCTAGTGAAGTTCACAAGCAAGTCACTGTAAGCGTCTTCTCCACCTGCGCGTACTTTGCTTTGGCACGAGACGACATAGTGCACAGGACGACAGCTTAGGTGCTGCTGCTGAACCACTTATAGCGAAAACGCGGAGACATCGCTTAGTCGAAAAGCGCTCGAAAGAGCACTGTCAAGTAGACTGCTCCGTTCGTTGTCATCCTGGACCTTTTAAACGTACAAGGCTTCCTGCTTTAGGATGAACCTCAAGTCCCCTGTTTTCTGCGAGAAATTCCCCAGAAGTTTCGTAAAACAGTCTGCGGTGTCCAGAATCCTGTGTACTTCTAGTTTGCTGGAACGACGGTACATGCTAGAAATGCAGCTGTTTACTTCAGGGTATGCTGTAATGCCAGCTTTGCTGATGCGGTCGCCGAGCAAGTTTACATCCGTGGCAAATACTCGTTTGTTCTTATTTTAGATTAGTGCTAAAGTTCTTATGGTTTTCATCACTACGCCAAGACGCTTGTCAAGCTTCTCTTTCACATCCCTGACAAGAAAATTGTCGATGTATGCTTTTGTTCCAGGCTGAACCTGGAATAGTTTGCCCATCGTTTTGGGAATACTTCGGGGGTAGGCGCTGCCCCAAAAGGGAAAGCGTAGGAACCAGTGTCTTCCGAATGGGATGCCAAACGTACATTATACCCTGGAGGAGCTATCAATGAGAAGGACCTGATAGAACGCGCAATTAGACTCTGGCTTACTGAAGGTGGTGGCAACGGCCAGGGGCGTAGCCAGAAATTTTTTTCGGGGGGGGGGGGTTTCAACCATAGTTTATGTATGTTCGTGCGTGAGTTTGTATGTGCGCATGTATACATACGCAAGCAAAATTGAAAATTTCGGGGGGGGGGGGGGGGCTTGAACCCCCCAACCCCCCCCCCCCCCGGCTCCGCCCCTGGCAACGGCTAAAGCTGTGTCAATCTGTTCCCGATGCGGGAGTTGGCCGGTAGCGTCCATGCTTTAGGTTCTAAACAAATTGAAGGGGATTCATGCGAATTCTGAGCCGGTGATCCTTTCTACAAATTATGCAAACGCGCTCATCTAATCTCTGGGCTCAGTGATCTTAGCAGTGCGGTCGATTGGGCTTGTAGGAGATTTGTATTCTTAGGTTTGCTGTGCAGAAGTCAGCAAGGACAACAGTACAGGCTCTAAAAAGCTAGAATAGGCGCGATGACGAAGAAATGTAATGCGCTTGTTTCTACCTTTTTTTGCCGCTTTCCTTAACGTTTGCGCTATAAATCAAAGCAACTGATCTCGGTGATGGCAGAGTCATTTTTTTTTTGCTCACGCGACGCGCAAGGCCTGCCTCAGGATGGGCATCCGGTTTCATGAACCTTTCCATAGTAGCCGCGAAGACCACGGTGTGCATTTAGCTCCGGATTTCCAGGTTTCCTGTTCGTCCGGCACGTGCAGTGCCGGATTAACTTATGGCCTAAAAGGGCTGCAGCCCGAGGTACCCGAATGTGTGGGGGCCCACATGACAGTAGGTTGACTAACGCAGCTCGTAAAAAAAATAACAAAACCGAAAATTAATTGAGAGAACAATAATCCTTTATCGCAGCATTCGAGAAGAGGGATGTATACAGAGATAACGACAATTTCAGCGAGTCGTAACGCGCATTTATCGTAGCACAATCCCATTAGCGTAGAAAGTCATCCGCTTGGGTCGGTGGCCGCACATGCTCCCTTCGCTGCTAGGATCTCGTGAAATGCCTGCTTCGTGCTTTCGTATCCGGTTTTGCGACGCCACCGCTGCCGCTTTTCAGAACTCAATTGTCGTTATACTACACACACACACACATATATATATATATATATATATATATATATATATATTCAAGAGGCCAGCCGATAATGAAGCCGAGGAACGGAGCACACGTCAAGAAAGCGCCGGTGTCTGTGATAAGCGATGGGCTGGCGGTCTGCGCACGCGGTTGTCTCGCTCAGCAAGTGCAACAAACTGCGAAGCTTTTGCGCATATTCGTTTGTGACAAGACAGATTTATCACCAATTTCTTTCATGTTATATTTACGACATAAAAATCTCATGTTATAGCCTATAGCCTCTGCTAATGTCTCAATTACTTCAGTAAGTGGATGATCGGTAGTAGTTGAATTCATACTATGTTCACGAGGCTGCCTTGAAGTACGTACACCATCAGCTTCTTGTGTTAAATACGTTTAAGCAAGCTTGTCATTAAAAAGTGCTCAGATGGCAATCGTGCCTTATCGTTGCATGCTTTTGTAGAATATCTAACGAGTTAGATTAACCAGCGCAGAAAAGACAGGACGAGTGACTGAATTATTCACTTAAGATTCGTTGGCATGAGTCAACTGTAAATATTTAAACGCTAAGATATTTTAGGAAATGCTGTGAGGCCAACGCAAGACATTTAAACCTGAAAGAAGAATCAACAAAAGCACGCTTGCTTTCAACAAAGCTGTTTCAAAGCATAAAAATGAATCTACAACACCGCAAGGTTCCCACAGTTCACCATTTTCAGATCAAGTTTCCTTCAGGGAACATAACAAAGGCCTATCATGTAAATATCCCGTCGTGTAACCTTCCTTATAAGTACAAATATGTGTACAAAATCACACCGATCTCAGTTTTCGTACGCTTAGAGTAAAAATATGCTTTACATTTGCAGTGGAACAAATAAAGAAACGAGGACTGCGGCTGATGCAAGGGCAGTCATACAAGCATACGTCTGCCTTCCCCTCCCCCATCAATGCAGCCTGATAGAAGCCTTCGTTACTCGCATGCTGTAGTTGTTACAAGCGCAGACCACAGGCCCGTCAAACAATGACTCGCTGAAATATGAAATGCGTTGACATGGTAAGTTAGACTGCACAAAAAATATACGTGGATTTTTTAATGGTTGTTCCCCGTGGAAGAACATTTGATCCAAGCACGCTAGTTGGGATATAACTCGTGCTTCTGTGACTGGATAAGGTGGCACACCAAATGCAACTTTGAAAACCAAGTACTGGAGATATATCTGGGCATTTGGGCACATCGAACTCTGTACGAAATGTCGAACAGTGCAAATTCTTGTGGTCGTTCTTGAGAACGCCCATAGATACACAATTGTGAATACATTTTACTTGAAAAGCATAGGCCATATTCAATGGTAACACCAAATAAAGTGCCTGTCACAGTACTGTGCGAAGGTACGGGTTTATTCCAGTTTGCTCGCCCCTTGATGAATAAAGTTGCAACTCACTCACCCCAGTTTGCTGTCATACGTTGACTGCGTCTAATTCTGTCAAGACTAATTTTGATTCTTTGCAATCTTCCTTGAAGTTATTGTCACGAGAACCGCACATAACAGGCTGGTAGAAAGTTATATAACACTACTAACTGTTTAGCGTTGCTGTTTTCATAGCTTCACGCGAAGGCGTCAAAGAGGTGCGGAAACACGAGAGCGCATTTATGCGCATTTTGCAATCGTTTGTGCAGCAGGATGTTCAGTATTTATTCAGCTGGTTCAACGTGCTACAGAAATTGCGCAACGATCATATCACATGTTTTATGGAAAGCTGAAAAAGTATAACAGTGTTCTAAATTTTTTTTCCTTTGGCAAAAATAGGCATTTAAAGCGTACATGTTGCTACAAACATGCCCAAAACGAACCAGTGTTCCACTACGCCGGTTAGACTAGCGAAAGATTTTTTTGGGGGGTTGTTCAGTAACAAAAGTGCGTAACGCGGAATACCGCACATGCAAAAGTAAAAAAAAAACGGTGGGTACGAGCATCACGTGTTGTCTGCCACTTCGCCAGTTTACACTACAATAAATGATGCGGAGTAAACCGCTTGCTAAACGTAAGCGCTATTATAAGTGATAGCGGCTGTGCAGGGAAAGAATGCACAGCAACGCTCATTATGAAATAAGTTAAAGCGTGCAGAAAGGAACGCTACAGAACAAAACCAGGCAAGAGAAGCCCCGTGTCTGCACCTCTACCTTAATCTCACAATTAATCCCGACCGACTCTTTCTGTACTCTCAGTAAAATGACACAATTAGGGCACATTTCGTTGCAAACACTAGTCAGCGTACTTTAAAATAAGAACCGCTATCTTCGTTGCTTACACCCGAAAGCTCAATCTAGACAAAGCCAAACGGCATAACTTGAATGTTTGTTTAACAAATTAAGAATGTCTTCTGTTCTGAACTTCGATGGAAAAAGAACTGCATCAGTGATATATTCTTAGACTTCACGGCAGCTTTTGAGTATATTATCCACCACATAATTTTTGATAAAGTAAGCCACTGCGGAATTCGAGGAGTCGCTCTCAATTTACGTAAAAGTTCAGAAGGGTGCTTTGCTGGGTGAGTTGGTAATGTATCCTGAAAGATGGTCGCGCTAAATAACATCGACGAATGTAAAGAAACACGGAGAGATGTAGCGCAAGCTATGTAGCATGAATTTTACTGAAAGAATACACGTATATACGCACGTGCTAAGAAACACGTGGTCAAAAGCAAAAAATATGAAGCTAATTTCACACGTCATATAGTGGTTCGTGTCCAAGTAGTTTAACTCAGTCGCATGCAGTATGGCAGAAGGCCTCACTACGCATGTTTCACCCGATATCCAAATGAAATATGCCTCCGAAATCTTTCGTGCACATTGTCTTTTATTATCGAGGGTACCCTGGTTCACGAAAGCACAGGAGCGCATCCGCATTCTGCACAATGTAGCGAAAATAAGCTTATGGCTGCCCCCTCAAAGAAGCTTTGTGATCCAATAACCTGTTAAACGGTGGCTCGTCTGCCCAACGTAACACTTTCCACCCGATAACGGAGCAATGCGCAAACCCCTGCTGCTGCACCATCATTTTTTCGCGGTTCTTGATTGTTCACCCACGAACTCTGGCATTCTACCTTCTTCACCACAGCCGCGCTAATCCTGCCATGCTTGTTGCTTGCGGAAAAGACCGCATTTTACACGAACCTTCAGGCCATCTTTTGCTGATGGTGTTTCTTAGTCCGCGTGTGTGTTATTTAAGTGAAATCCTCGGTTAATAGTGTGCGCTGTTTCTGTGTGTTTATGCAGAAACGTCAGTTTTATTTAGCACTACCTTTTCCAAGGTACTTAAAGGTTATCGTTGTGGAAGAAAACAGTTCACATCATGGAGTAATCAAAAGAATACACAATAATGTCACGTGTTCAAGGAGAAAGTATTTTGGACCTACTTGCGTAAATGATATAGTACAGACTTTGCAAGATGTCAGATTTCTTATATATGCAGACGACACCAGCTTTTCTATTTTATCTTCCATCTGTACTGAATTCATTAGCTCATCCACCAGAGCGTCAGAAATCTCAGTAACTGGGCGACTAAAATTTCCAGTAAGGATTAGCAAAAAAAGAAAAAGCAAAGGCGGCCATTTTTTGCTCTAGAAAAACAGTATTAAACGCGAGACAGGGTATTTTGTTGAGATGTGTGAAGCTCGAAATAGTTAATATGATAAAAGCGCGCAGTTTTCTCTCCCCATTACTTCTGTCATATAAATTACATTGCAGGTAAGCTAAGTTGTATAAGAGGTATCATTAATCGAAAGAGGTATACCTATTGTCAGAGTTTCTGAAACTGAATATTTATAATGCTCTGATTGCTTCTTACAGAAACTATTCCCGATTGGTTTGGGACTACACCAGTGATCCAATCATATACATCTTTTCAGGGTGTACCAAATAAGTTTTACAAGTTACTGCAAATCTACGTGTTTCAATAGCTAGTGCGCCGCTCTTAAAAAGTTTAAAAATGTGTAAGTAAATAGACTGTGTTGTCACAAACTTCCGCGTCAAAATGCGCTCAGTATGATAAAACAAAACAATTTTTTTAGAATATTAAAGGTTTCGTTGGTTGGTTGGTTGGTTGGTTGGTTGGTTGGTTGTTTTATGGTGTTTACCATTCGCAAGCAACTCAGGCTATAAGATACGCCATGGTGGAGGGCTGCGGATAATTTGACCACCTGGGGTTCTATAACGCTTACTGATATCGAAGACTACATGGGCCTCAAACATTTCGTGTCCACCAAAATGCGACCGTCGCCACCGGAATCAAACCCGTGTCCTTCGGGTGAGCAGCCAAGCACTGCAACCACTTGGCCACAGCGGTGGCTAATTTCATATTTATCAAATCAATTTTAATCAAATAAAATCTTCGCATCGAAATTGTGCAAATACAGAAGTGGAAGACGACAGGGGAAAAAAAAAAAGCTGACACTAGGCGGCGCAGCCCCACGTAATGATTGGAGGGTGAGCAAAAGCAATGAAAAACAGTCAATGAACAAAGCAAAGCAAATGATCAGTGCAGAATAAAAGTAAAGAAAAAACAATAGCAAAAAAAAGAAAACAGAACGATATGATAAGCGAAATCAATTGTCTTCTACAAGCATAAATATATGTTTAGCAGTGGAACAAATATATAAATAAAAATTATTAGATAGAAGACAGTTTACCAATGATGTTACAAAAAAGGCAAGCGTTCCATGCCATGCAGTATTTAAACAGGGTGTGACAAGCTTCCAATACTCCCTATGTATCGATGACAAAATCTGTAAACAGTGGGTGGGTGCTCGAGCCGACGTTTCGACATGTGGACTTGTGCTCTTCTAGGCTGGAACTGATTTCAGTATCAGGACTCACACCGAATACCGAATACCATGAAAAGTTGGCAGTAGTTCACGTGTGAATATAAAGGAGAATAATAAACAAATAATCTAAGATTCGCACAGAGAATGCGTCTTAAACGTCCGATTATTCCAGTTTCTGGAGCAAGTTCTGTTAATATTATTCAATGCAAATTTCCAGGACATGTGTGCCTTAAATACCACACCAAAAAAGGTCAACAACAACTGAACGGGGATAGAAAATACGGGCATTAGGAAGGAGTGACTTATTGAGGGCTCAGACGATAACCGCCTTTGTTTTATTTTCGTTAACAATCACTGAGTTGAATGAAGGTCACTGCTGTAGCGTAAGTGTAGTGTCATTACAATTAGAAATAAGGTGGTCGATGTTATTGCCAGATAAAAATATTGTCGTGTCGTCTGCGTATGTAATATATTTGGGGTTACGGTTTTATCGTTATGTAAAAGTTAAATAGCATGGGCCCCAATATGCGGCCCTATGGGACACCACAGAGCAGTGGCAGGACTCGTGATTGCGAATTATTTATTTCAACAACTTGTCGCCTTTTGGACAAATATGAATGCATTAACTTTAACTCACACCAAATACCATAAATATCCAACTTATTCAGCGAGACTTCATGGTTCACCAATTTAAAATCCATAGGAAAAATCCACAAATAAACCAATTACTGTTTCCTTGCTTTCCGATTCTGTTATATGTTCTTTCTGGTGTAGCAAAGCTAATTCTGTTGACATGTTCTTCAGGAAACCAAATTGCTGTGGTGTTAATATATTGGAGCAGTCAACAGAAGTTGAGAACCTATAATGAATTATTTTCTCAATAGTCTTTGAAGACATCCACAATATAGACACAGGGCCATAGCTGGCCAATTAATTGCGATAACCCTTTCTAAAGAGACACTGGTGCTTCGGCAATTTGCATTTTTATTGGAAATATTGATGCAGTCAGGTAGATATTGAATATGTTCGCTGCGAGATCGGGCTTATCGCACTAGAAACACTAAGATGTGGAAAAATCTACACTGTCTAACGAACTACGGTATGGAAATGCTAGAAAACTTACCGCCTCCGATATTAGAGAAACCGTAAACGTTCATTCTAAAGGTGATGTTGCCAGAGTCAATGTCACTCTAAAAGCCATGTTACTAATTTTTTGAAACAATTTGTTACATATCTAACTGACCATTCTTCTTTTTTTGCAATATAAGAAAAACAAAGAGTGCATCCAATCATTACAAATGCCCATTCTTCCCTCGTGTATTCGCGCCATACGCTTCTGGTGTTTTCATCACTATTTTCCCAATGTATAACGTTATCCATAGGAGTGTATACATCTGTTTTTCTTTACTGTTCATCAAAAAAGCTGTTGAACTGCCACTTTCGATGCCAAAAAACGGGACCAAGGTTCACCATCAAGAAGTTAGGAAACAGTTTTCCTACTTTTCTCCTTTAACAACACGCAGTTGTCATTGCAGCGAAGAGCAAATAAATAAATAAATAAATAAATAAATAAATAAATAAATAAATAAATAAATAAACGTAAATAAAGAAATAAACCTCCTGCCGTTCAGCAGCACGAACTGTGCAAAAGTGGGACAATTGAGGGCTCTACACCTGCGACATTTTCGCGTCTCATTTTCTACACCTGCCATATCTAGTGCAAGAGCTCGAGGGCAAAGCTGCAGGTGCGCCGCGCCTCATCGCAGAACGTCCGAGACATGCATGTTTCTGAAGTAGGCTGCGCATTTGCAAACCATTGCGAGCACATTCCATAAATCGACGCGAAACGTCGAACATAATGTGCATCACTGTCGTATTGGACGAGTATAAAATAAGAAAGAAAAGAAATAATCAAGCGCAATAAAGCGAACGTGCGATGTTTTTCGGCACAGCGCGCTATTGACATTGCAGATACTGAATTCCACAACATCGACGTCGGAACGGACACGCGCGCACATCAGGGTGCGCAGAAACTCGTCTTACTTCGGTATTTCTTCCAGTCCAAATCAAATTCGAGGTGTGTTCTATTAAAAACAAACACTTTCTTTATGTAAAAGGCAAACAACACGCGAGAAGAGCCTTTTTGACACACGTGAAAAAGCTAGTCATTGAACGAAACAGTGTGAAAGAAAGACAGCGTCTATTTGTGACTGTAGACTTCCCTAAATTATTGAATCGTTGCGCCATTCATTTTATAGGGGTCGTATGCTAGTGATTTCCCTTCCTCGTGTTTTATTCCAACTTACATTAGTGTGTAGGAAAGAAGCACGCCAGCTGTGAAATCACAACTTTCCGGTAGCTCACACTTTAGGGCTCACAGCATTTTCGCGCACAAACGTAACATCCGATTGCAACTTCGTTATAACGATATGGGTATATATACCTTTAGTAATGATGTAAAGCTGCAGACTCTTTGAGATTGGCGAAGATCCATGCACTACCGCAGGGACAGCGTTAACGGAATGGTCACAAAACACCCGCTAACAGACTAGCATGGTTACTAAACACTTTTTGTTTGATCGAGTTGTCACTCTGGCAAATTTGGGAGCTTAAGATAATCATTTGCGATATCTTATCAAAAAGAAACAGCGATGATTAGGATACTCCCTAATGCCAGGCGTCGGCACAGCAATACGCGCGTATCCATTTGGCGATCTGTTGAGGCAAACAACTTTAAAGAGACATGCATGTACGCACAGTTTCAGACTATACTCTTTCATTTTAGGTGTAAAGATTTTTAGCAATTTGTTCTAAATATTGTTTATTTCTTATTTTTGTCATTTTTCTTCAAATTTTTATTTCCTTTTTTTAGCTTTGGCGGCGCGAACTGCATTTGTTACATACAACGATTTATTTTTTTGTATTTATTATTTTCTCCTTTTTTTCAATTCTTGCTTCCTATATTTATTTATACTTATTTTCGGTTTCAGAGCAATCCAGCCGGCCTCGGCAAAAGCACAAGAGTCTCACATGGCTCGTGGCGCGTGAGCAAACTCATTCTCGGTGGTCCTTCTCGCGGTTTATTGTTTCTTTAAAATTTATTTTATATTTACAGAGGACGGTAGACCAAGCCGTTTCGCCATTGGCCGCTGCGGTGGCTCGCGGCTGCTGCTCGTTGTTATACGCGAGTGATGGAATGAAAGCCCTCGGCAGGACGCCATGTAAAGCCGTCATGGAGAATTGTACATATCAAGAAAATTCGGGCTGTACGCAAATTTGATGCCAAAAATGCACTTCAATATTCGCTTTTTACGGCGCTCCCCCAAGATGCCGACGAACGCTTGAGAGATGAAGCAATGCCGACAGCGCCCGAAAAGAGCGTGCTAAGGAGGGCCCAAAGAGGATTTAAAAAAAAATGCATATTTTCATGCTCCTTGGGAGGGCCGCAGTTCGCAATAAAAATTTGCGCTTACGCACCCTTAAACCACTGCGAAAGGAGATATCGCGCCCGTCAGCTCTGCTGGTCACCTTCCTGCGCCGAGTGGAATGGTCTCGAGTTTTCAAACGAAGCTTGTATCCACGGACCTGTGAGGTGGTCTTCTCAAAAGCCCTCCTCACTCACAGGTGGCGCGCACCAAAGAAATATCTGGGCACGAGCCTACCTCACGCAGCGCATGCTTTTGCGTAAAAGCGTGCGCTGAAAGCCTTCAGATCCCGCCCCACCAATTCCCTTAACACGGTAAACGTCGAAGAAGGCCGTCAAAAACGCCACCCGTGGCCTTCCACCGGAAGGTGCAATACTAGACGAGTGGGGTCATTACATTGTCCATTTAGGGGAAGGTGGGAACGCGGAGGCTCTATTGCTGTCGCTTCATAAACAAACACAATGTTCGCGTTAAGCAATATCCTTCTTACCGACTCTCTTGACATTTCTTTCTTTTTTTTCTTCTTCTTTTTTTTGATTGCCCCCCCCCCCCTGTTTTCCCCTTTCTTGTTACGTTCCTGTTTCCCTTCCGTCCTTTCCCCTCTACTTTTAACATGGTATAAGAGGACACATAAACGCTGTAAATGTTGTTGTGTTATGTCTTCAAGAAGATATAACAATATGTTATGTTCTGTTATGTTATGTTATGTTATGTTATGTTATGTTACGGTTAGTCGAAATCGGGCCATAGGATGCCAATTCAACTGTTTATTTTGTCGAAGCGTCGACAAAATAAACAGTTGCGGCAACCGATGTTATTCTTCCGCATTTAAGCCTTACACACACACACACACACACACACACACACACACACACACACACACACACACACACACACACACACACACACACACACACACACACACACACACACACACACACACACACACACACACACACACACACACACACACACACACACACACACACACACACACACACACACACACACACACATAAACTTGACAAGCAAATTACTGAGAGCAATATCAAGTAAATTTTCTATTGCACGAAGCTCTAGGCTCGTGTTTCACCCCATGACCGCGAGCACTGGTCGTCAGGAGGCTAGTGCCGAGAGTTATTTTTCTTTTTAATCCGCCAGGGTGGTGCAGTGGTTATGGTGCTCCACTGTTGACCCGAAGGTCGCTGGATGAAGCCACGGCGACCGCATTTCAATGGAGGCAAAATGCTAGAGGCCCATGTACTTAGATTTAGGTTCACGTTAAAGAACCCCCGGTGGTCGAAATTTCCGGAGCCCTCTAATACGGCCTCCCCTATAATCATATCGTGGTTTTGGGACGTGAAAGTGGGCAAGTGTGCGTGATGTTCCTTGCTTCAATATTTAAAATACGCCGCACCTCCGTGCAGATGACCTAAATCACATAATACTGAACGCGAATTAAAACCGTCATTTTTCTCCGTTTAATCAAAGCGGTCGCATGGCCTTCGATATGCGGCGCGCGTGCCGCGTTGCGCTCGGCGGCGTGAATTATAGCATGTTACCTCGAGCATTTTTCCGCTAGAAGACGCGCACGTCAAGGGCACTGACCTTGCACCGACAGATATATCGACAGAAGAGCATCACGTCGCGCGGTATAAGCCAAGGTCGCTGGGAGAGTGGGCCGCGCATCACACGTGTGCCCGCGGGCAGTCACTCCCGTCTTCGCAAGAAGTTCTAGAAAGCAGCACGCGCACATCCGAGTTAAAATGGGACCCACGCGTCGACTCTACTACGGTACCGCGGCAAACCACACGTACGCTTGCCGTTGCGTGGTCACGCGCGTACGCGGTACGGTGGTACGGTGTTGCACAGTGCGATGCGCTGAAAACTTGCTCGGTTGGACCCGATGTCACCGACACGTGTGAATCACCGGCACGTGTGAACTTTGCAAATGCCGCATCCTCTTTAGAGTCGTTAAAAACAATATGCTCGCGCTCCGCATTCCGTACGCGTGTGTGCTATACTCAATAAGCATCGATTGCAGGGTCGACGATGTTTTCAGGCAACTCTGGCGAAAATTCTGCTGGTAGTGTTAGCGCAGTAATTAAGACCGCCAAACCTTCCTTTTTTTTTTTATATTCGCGCGTTTTCTGTGTGGTCGTCGGAGGCGAGGAGGTACATAGGGAACGGGAAGGCGCAACTTGCCTCCTCTGCTGTGAACTTTCGAACGACACCAGGATGGCAGCGATCGGCGGCGGGAAAGACGAGACGCGCTTTCCCGTTCCCTACCTCCTCGCGCCCTTGTCTGTCGTCCTTTCAGCGTCCCGTGTCCAGCGCTCCTTTGTTCCCGTCTTAAACACAGCTGTGTTCGCGCATTTCTACGCTCCTATCTCGCTATTAGCGCTCATAAAATGACTTTTTATTTTTCTGGCATCCTATAGCGCGATTTCGACTAAATTCTGTAATACAAAATTGCAGACGCATGGGCCAGTCTGTAAGACATAACCCGCGCCATAGAGCGAATATCAACACAGATGGCGCAAAATCAAAACGGACGCTGAGCTGTCTCCCGTCTTGCTCTAGCCCCGTCCGTGTGGTATTTGCGCTACTGCGTGAATTCCGTGGTAATGCACATATTTGCCATTGCACATTTCGCAACTAATGATCCCCCCTCTGCCCACCTCCCTCGCATAATGCCTACCCTCAATGCCCGTGTCCCCCCATATTCATTGCTGCAAGCAATGCGTGCTTTCCCTGCTGCTTGCAATGCACTGGGGTGACACTGGCGGGAGTTTACTGGGGGAATGCTGCAGCGGTGGGCGGCCACTGCTTTCGATCGCACGTACTTTGCGACTTGCTTAAAATGTACTGATGGGCTAGTTGGTGAGCCATGATTCTCGAATAGGCAGCGCACAAAAGGGCAACGAACACGTACACAAAAAAGACGCAAACACAAGCGCTGTAAACACAGCGCTTGTGTTTGCGTCTTTTTTGTGTACGTGTTTCTTGCCTTTTTGTGCGCTGCCTATTCGAGAATCTTCGCGACTTGTCTGTTGCTCATGAGATCTAGCGACTGGAAAACGTATACGATAGAATCCTAGTTTGGCGACAAGCCGAACGTCGACGGCGAATAATCGTGTTTTCCGGGAGCGTATAAACGGGGTTCTGCTACATATGTAAAATCTGTGAAGATTTTACATATGTAAAATCTTTGGGTGCATGCAATGTGCATGGGTTGCAGTGAATAACGCAACTTACAATTCTGGAAGTCGAGAAGATATACATTAATGCTCGAGCAGATTATTATCGCGTACGCAAGAAAGTGCACATGGCATGCCTCGTAAGGCTCTCACTTCACGAATTATTGAAATGTTTCTCCTCCTTCTGTTCAACCTTTCATGTGAGTTTCGCATGGAGATCCTATAATTTCATATCTACAGAAGATAAGAAAGCATAAGTGAGTACCTGTAGGGTATTGGATGTGCCTTGCCATTGTATTCGCTAGCGCTCCCTCACTCAAACATTAATTCATAAGCTCCTTGAGGGCTATTTCGCTATTTAAAAAAAGAAAAAAAAAACCCTTCACTCGGAACGTTCATCGAGTGGAGGAAAAACCTCCAGCGATTCAACCGTGAATATAAAAGGTAGCGCCGACTATAGTTTGAGTCGCTCCGCGAGGGAAGTGTCTGCGTCAGCATTGCCTCCACGCGGACCGTCAGTTGCTTCGACGGCATTCTCCAGTGAACGCCAGCTACTCTATCAAGAGTTAAGCTGTGCCTTCGTTAAGGACCGGTTAAGACCTGTCGAGCAGTTCGGCAACGGCTCATTTCTACCGCAGCGCCAAGACATATTGGTCATGTTGTCAAGAGGACCGCCTGCATGTGCGAGTGACCCATCGTATTCCGTTCATGAACTAGTTGATTAGTTGCATTCGGGTATTCGTCTTGTAAACGGTCCAAGTCTAGTATACTATACGGGCATCAGTGCGTTCAGGTGTATCTCGCTGCTGATCGGACGCCACGTAAGTTCAAGCCCGGTGCGGAAGAATTGGCGAACCACCGGTAAGTATGCGCAATAGCGAACATCTCAGCAATTCATGCGTGATTTATGTCTACTAGATTGATGCATGCGGATGTGACTTTTTTCTCGGCGACCTTTTCTCAGGTAAACCTTGACTACGGCAATCGAAAGACGTCGAGGCACCCTGCAGCATGCAAGGCGATCTTTCGAGCCTGAGAATTCTGTAATATATCTATTCCAGAGCGAAGCTATTATGCCCCCTCCCATGCCCCCCCCCCCCCCCCTCAAGTCTATTAGATGCGAAGCATCTTATGGCGGAGTTTAATCCGGTGGTGGTGGTGGGGGTGGTGTGCGGCGTGACCACCCTTACTGCGCATGCGCAACCCTCTCCACACAGCTCCTCTCGACTCCCACTCCACTTCCCCTCTCCACTCCCCCTCCTAGTTTAGGTAAAAGGCTCGCGTTAGGTCGTACACGCGCTCAGTCGCTGCGCCGGTGTCATGAGTTCCAACGTTAATGTCTGCTCCAGTTGCAGTAATACCTTAACGCCCGCCGAAATCGCGGAGCAGCGGGTGGAGCAGTGGAAGGCTCGACGCGCCGAACAACAACGTAAACGTCGGCAAGCGGACCCCGAGCTCCGGAGGCTAGGCAAGCCCAGCGCAAACGGCAACGTCGGCCGGAAACTGCTATGGATAAAATACGGGCTCGACATGCCGAAACGCTGCTTCGCATCGCCTCATGGTCCCCTTTAGCGGGAGATGGTGTAATTTTGACTTAGTCTATTGACTTAGTAGGAAGGAAGGGGGGTGGGGTGCTGCGATGAACTTTCGCCCCCCATCCCTTCCCCTCTGATGAGAACACTGCGCACGCCTATGTCGACTGCATAAAACCGAACTTTGAGATTTTTTTTTTTTTGCTACAGTGATCTCGAGACACGAGACTTGTGTTGTGCCTGGGTGCAGTTTGTCCAATCGAACGTGTCTACTTTCTCAAATACGCCCTCGGTGAGGAACAAAAAGGAACGCTTGAATTGCCTTCTCGAAACGCGAGAAGAGCTCACGGATTTGTTCGGCTCACGTCATTCAGGTACATTTTTTGTGAAACGGTTACTTTGGAAAGGAAGCCGTGTAATGCGGACCGCATGAACTCTTTCAGGCACGTATCACGGGAAAACTGCAATGCCCGGTGCGCTCGCTTCATTGCTGCAGCATTGCGTTTCTGTGGTTCTTATGAGCGGAAGTGTTCTTTTTGAACGAGCTTGCATTTACTAGTTTTGTTCGTATCGATCGAGAAAGGGCCGCCTTGGGCTTCAATTGCAGCCGTTGGCCGAAGTTTCGCGGCTGTGCAGGGCTGCGCTCGGCGTTTCACAGCAAGGCTGTATACCTCTAGCCCGGAACGGTTTCGTCTCCGTGGACTACAAACGAAACGCCAGGCCCCTAAACTATCAACAAACATTCGCGCTAGCGTGCTCCTCTGCTAGCAGATGCGCGCGTGACAGTGACAGTGACAAGAACTTTTATTAAAACGTGCCGAGGAAAATGATTAAGCTGAGCCTGAGGCTCGCCAATCAAGTTGGTGGCTCCGCCCACGACGGAACCGGGAGGTGGTGACTCTCAGCGACGTCACGGGTACGCTGGAAAGCCTGTAATCGATGTGTAAAGTCCGTACTATGTATAGGTCATCCCATTTGGCATTGTCCTGTAAGTTGGAGCCCGCGTTGGATGGGCACATCCAGAGCTTATGATCGAAAGAACAGCACTCATGTCCACCCTTAGAGCACGACTACAGGAAACTGGAATCGATCCGACTGAGCGCTCTGGGGGTAATATATGTTCGTCTGTAAGAGCATAAAGATGACAGACTGGGCGCTGTTCAACTTGGAGTTGGAGAGAGGGAATTTTCATATGCTTAGTCTGTAGTGTGATGTGATCTCGTGGTGGGTGGATAGAGGGCCTTTAACGAGGCAGTAATGTGCGAGAGCTGGGCCGTTTGGCGGGCGCGGTGCGTGAAATCTCGCGCTAGACAGGGGGCCTGCTCGTTGGGGTTGCATCCTACCTGATATAGATATAGTTTCTCCAAAAATTAAACTCCTTATTTATAATGCCTTATTTCACTCGCACATCAATTGCTGTACCCTCGTGTGGGGAAACACCACGCAAAAGAACAAACTAAAATTGATCAGGCTACAGAAGAAGGCAATACGACATATCGCAGGTGTTCCATACGACGCTCATACGTCAACATTATTCACAACATATACCGTGCTCCAAGTAGAACAACTGTACAATTTCAATCTTCTTGCTAAATACAAACATGGTTTGAAAAGTAAAAACAATTTCCTGGCACTGTGTCAGCTAAAAGAGTCATCCGCAACACCTTACAACATAAGAAAAAGAGACACATGGCACATACCGTTTTCGCGAACGAATTATGGCCTTAAAAGTCTTAAGCATATCATGCCAAACTTTTCGAATTACCTGAACAACAAAAGCATTACGCCTGATACGGTGACAAACAAGCAGTGGAAAGAATATTTAATTAGCAACCACAGACAGCGTCTCTGAATGTGATCCATTATTCTCGAGTTCATTTTCACTATGTATTATTTGAAAGTACCATATTCAATTTGATATTTTGTTTGATTAGAAGTGCATTTTTTCCCTTTCATATGTACATCTACAAACATGAGCTGTTTCATGTACTTGTGTTTTCGTTATGCATACCGTTTCAAGGGAGTGTTTCTTGCATATATATAATTGTGTTCATTTCGATTTTTTCTCACATTATTCTCCCATATTTATACCGTATTCTTCAGTGTTTGCCGATTTTTTACATTATCTCTGCAGTTGAAATTTGCTGCTAATTTTGCTGATATTTTGCTTGCTTGTGTTATGCTTTCTTGTACTTTTCCTGTTTACCTGCTTGCATTTTATATTTTTTTTCTACATGACCACGTGTTTGCGGCCAATCTGCTTAGGGTCAGGAATCCCGTGAAGCTGCATTTTAGCAGCTTTTAATTCCTGCCCTTGCATCTTTTTTTTTCACTTTTTAAATCTTATTTGCATTTTGTTTTGTGTTGATCATTACCATTGTATGAAAATATTGAATTCATTGTACCTTAACATTATGCTTTAGCACGATTGCTGAAAAAAAGATTGCTAAATAAATAAACTGAAACTGAAACTGATTGACAACTCCGACAACGTGAGCCGGGAACCACGATATGTGGTGTCCTCTCGTCTCTTTGTCTGAAGGTACTTGGAGAGATTTATGTACTGTGATAGCTGCTTGCTTACATGTGAGGGCGGCTGGAAAGGACCTGACCACCATACGCGAGTCAGAGCAAACAATCTTTGGACCCTTGGCAGTATGGAGGGCCAAGGCTATCGCAGTCTCTTCCGCCACGTGAACGTGTTTCGTGCAAACGGAAGCTGCGCTAATCAGCGTTCCATTCGCGTCTACAACCGAGATTGTATACCTATCTCCTCTGCCGTTCTTGGCCGCGTCAACAAAGAGAAAATCGGCCTTATGTGAATTGATGTTTCTAAGTATGGTTCTTTCTCGTGCAGTTCTCCGGCCCTCGTTATATGCCGCATGAATGTTTCTTATTGGTACTGGTTCTACCAATACACATTTTTTAGCTTCCCTGGACAGGGAGTGCCTGTTAGCGGCGCTTGCATAGGCAGTATACCTGCCTCGTCAAGAATCTTGCTGCCTGGCTTATTTAATGAAAGCCTAGAGATCTGTACGGCGAGATGCGCCTCGATGCGCGCATCTCGATGCGGCGAGATGAGTGCGTTCCTTGCGTTTTCATCTCGGGCGCTGAGGAAGGACATTCGGATAGGTGGACGGACCAGCCGACGAACGCGTTCGCTGTAGACTCGCGCACAACTGCAACGCCACAACTAAATTTGGACCTTTGAGTGGTTTAGGGGCTCTTTAACAATTGTATGCAAACGGCACATCTTTCTTTGCAATCAGGTATACAGCATAGCACTCAGCATTCGTTTCAATAAAGAAAACCACAAAACAAGCAACAAAACTTCATGACGGATGATAAGGCATGTGTGAACAATGGAAACACGCTCCCACGCGTTCCCGGTAAAGATTAGGTTGCAGCTGCTTTGCACTTCGTACGAGGGCTTCGAATCACGTCAAACGGCCATTCCTTCTCCCCGCGTGTCTTTCCCGCTTTCATATATAAAAGGGAGACTCATCTATCAACTCATTCAGTTCTTTCTAAGACTGCCATGGATAGACCATGGAAATTTACCCTTTGTATCCCACGGCCAATGCAGTTGCGCAAATAATTTTTTTGCGTATATGCAGTTAGAAAGTGGGAATAAACCGAAAAAGTGGAAAATTTAGCTTTCGTTCTAGAAGAAAACAAGTGCCCACATGTGTGGACGCTGGAAACACCAATTACACTAACTACATCATCCTTCTTTATCGTACATGGGAAGATTTCTTGGCAACGCCTCTGTTTCAACGCATTAATCATCATCATCATCATCACTACTTACCATAATAAACGCCTTCATCATCAGTTCAACGCGTTCATTATCGTCCCCATAAACGTTCACATTTCCACTTGCTAACGGCTCTGATTCAGCCCTCTCATCATCGTCGTTCATTATCGCCACCATTAACGTGTTGATCCTCATGTTCAACGCTTTCATCATCACCATTGAAGGTGCTTTGCTTGCCCACAGCTCTACCTCAACGTGTTCGCCATCATCTTTATCGTCGTTGATCATAATTACGATGGCGTTCATGGTTACTTTCAAACTGAATGTTTTCATTATGATCAATAGCATTGCTCAAGCGGCCTTTGCTTGTTCATGGCCTTGCTTCAACGCGCTAATGATCGGTGCCCTCAAAGTCGGAACATTCGCTTCCGCTAGTCAGCTCAAAAATTATGGCATTTATGTCTTCGTCACTTAATCCACGTCTCGAATAAAGCAAATAAATTCTAAATAACTTTTGAAAGGTATATTACAGTAATGTTTTGCGCAGAGCCGCACGGCAACGAAGCAGGTCCTACTACCATGCCGCGTTCCGTCAGCTTCTTGCACGAACTCGGTATGCCTGGCGTCCACAAACATGGACGCCGCAGCAACAACTGAACTTACAAAGTTTTGGTCGCTCACAGTGCAACAAAAGTTGCTCAAAAACAAGATAAACCCTTCATTTCTTAGAACAAAGCTCAATAATTTAAGAACTCTTACGAATTCAGAGTGAAATTATAAAAAAATGTAGGCATGCATCTGTACAGGCGACCTGAGACGAACGTCGTTGTTCCGTGCGCACTTGCCGCAATTTTTTCACAGAACTTGACACATATGGATGTCTTTATGAAATGCTGAAGTGGTGGCAACATTTGAAATCCATTTTGAAGGGTACTCCTTGGCTAGCCTAGTCCCACTTCTCTGATATGTTTTGTACGCATATGTGGACGCTGGGATACAAAGGGTCAAAGACGACAGAGGAACAGCTTGAATACAATGCTCGACGAAAGGAACAAATTTGTCTTGCTGAAAATAGTCGCTGAACCAATCACGGTCTACCACAGCGACCACAAGTAATAATAAAACATACCCCCCCCCCCCCCCCCCCCCCCATCAGCATGTGTCGAGTTTGATACAGCTTCGCTAGACACCTACGTTCCACAGGGCGGGATGGCGGCCATTTTTTTTTCTGTTTTCGAATGACCAACAACTGCGTGCGTTTGAAAGGGATAGCTGCATTTTGCTTTCTTTTTGGTCACAGAAGATTACATGCTGCACATTCCACTCTAGAAATTGCTTTTTTTTTTTCGGAATACATTCCGGCGTGGTCCCCCGCCGTGCTCGTGGAAACTTGCCGGAAAAAAAGTGGAGTGATTTCAGCTAACAGATGCTATGCTGTACATGTGGATTCTGCTGACTTCTGCCACTTAACTAGATGCTTTCAAGTTTTTTCTTGCTGTAGAGGCACACTGCCTCAACGAGGTAAACGAAAATACCTCCTGGAGTCACTTGTAGGATGTTGCTAGAGCCCGATGAAGAAACTGAAACGCACCACATCAGTGTAGTGGATATAGGACGCCTCTTGGTCCTCGAACGAGGGCTTCTACCGATCCCTTAGTCGTACGTGTGAATAAAGCAGCTACATTTTGTCGCTGGGCTTCCAGAGCTTACAGAGAGCAAAAAATTCAAAGAAGCACAATAACATCATAATTACGGAGACCGAGACACGCCGCACCCGTTAGAAACGCACCGAGCCAACGAGTGGAAGTTATGGGTGCCTAAAGTATGCTAGTTTCAACCAATCAGTGCGAGCGCCATCTGTTGGATAATAATTGTTGGGGTTTAACGTCCCA
This sequence comes from Rhipicephalus sanguineus, assembly GCF_013339695.2. Taxonomy (NCBI): domain Eukaryota; kingdom Metazoa; phylum Arthropoda; class Arachnida; order Ixodida; family Ixodidae; genus Rhipicephalus; species Rhipicephalus sanguineus. Next base: position 31,380,108 of record NC_051181.1, on the reverse strand, counting down.
AAACCACAATAAGATTATGAGACGCCGTGGTGGAGGGCTCCGGATATTTCGGCCACCTAGGGTTCTTTAACGTGCACCGATACGATCCCGCGACCTGCGGGTCAGCAGTCGAGCACCATAACCACTAGACCACCGCGGCGGGTGAGCCGTCTATTTGCAAAGACTGAAAACATCTAACATCCGCAATGTATTCCAAATATATTATTACAAGCGTCTTGCACTGCTGGGGCGGCGACGCCAAAAACAAAGAAAATAAAGTCCTACAAGTGCCGCTGTGGGTAGTTTCAAGTGAAAGTGCCTGCGCCAGTCTGGCTCACTCGCCTTCGGTTATGTTGCGCACCCGCCGACCGCGATATGTGTGTGTGTACTTGCAATATTGCACATACACACTGAGAAATTTCGGGGAAAGGGGTGAACTCTCCAATCCGCTTCATGGCTACACCTATGTGAGTCAGCTCCAGGCATCGGTATCTCACTCTCAGCCTAAATGCATTTTGTGTGTTTGTACCTTCGTTGATACTGCTGGTTTTTTCCCGTCTTCATCTCGGCGAACCGGCACATGATGTTTAGGAAAAGTAGGGGGGGGGGGGAGGGTACACACCATGGTAGCTTGGCAAGTTAGGTGTCATGCTGCAAAGCTCGAAGATTCCCGGCCACGGCGAGCGTATTTCATCAGGGGTGTAGTGCAAGAAGAGCCGAGTAGCTTGATATAGGCGCACGCTAAAGAAGTCCAGATGTTCAAAGATAACTCGGAGTCTTCCACTAAAGCGTGCCCCATAATCATGGCAGGCAAAACCTCATAATTTTATCACACTATTTCGAAAAAAGACCACAGAAACTACCGTCAGGCAAAGTCACCGCATTCAACTTACCTATAGACGAGAACCGCGCATATGTTAGCCGTGGAAAAGCCCTAGTTTGCGCCAGAAAATAATGTTCGCTAGCCTCATTTTACCTCTGCCGCCACCCAGCCAGGATAAGTGTCAGTCTAGTTGGTGCCGAGCCGCCCAGAATGAGTTGGCATCGTTATCAGCCGCCGTTGTGTTACTTTCTTCTGGTTGACCTCCCTGCCTTTCACTTAACATTTCTCTCTGTCTCTCTCTCTCTCTTCGCTTCGAGGGTGTGCGGGCTGCGCCTGCCATAATAACACGCACGGCAGTTAACGAACGCAGAAGAACTAATGCCACTGCAATTCGTTGCCAGTAGCACTGTCGTCACACATGGACGTTTCGGAAGGGTGTGGAAGTCGCGCACTTCGGCGCTTCGGTTTCGTTCTCACCGGCGAAATTAGCCGGATTTCATGATTCCGCGAAAATTGCCAGCGGCCGCTTCCCGGAAATCTCAAAGTGGCGCACAGCTCTTAGCAGAAGTTACATCAACCCTCCTATGTGATCCGACAGCTTGTCTCTGCTAAATAAAAGTTCATTATTTTAATTTATTTTCTTCTTCAATTAATGTCTGTAGTCATCTTAAGATCTGTCTTAAGATGTTTGCCTCGTAGAAAAAGCAATTATGAAAGTAGTGAGAAAATACAGTCAAAATTGAATATAAACTCAATATACCAAAGTGAATCTTGCAGCTGAAAACTTCGTTGAATAGTGAATTTACTCAAGTCGCGGTTCGTACGTTCCAGAAGTGCAAATAAAGATGACAACACTCCTGGCACTTTGTAGACAACCTAATTTGGAAAATAACCAATAAATTCCAGAAATAATAGCCATACCCAGAGCACCGACTCTCATTTAGTGCATAAAGAAGAGCAAAATGCTTGATAGCAGACGCGCACGAACGCATCTATGCCCGTTATGAGGCCATTATTTCATCTAGAGCGCGCTGAACGTTCGCAGCCATCGAGTGGTATCACGCTCAGCTGTGGAATATGGCGGCCCGTAAATACTGGGGCGACGCCGATTTATGAACGCTGGATATGTATTTAACCTTAAATCACAGCAATTCTATCCAACTCAGGTGCAAGTGAAGAACTCCGCCAGCTTCATCTTGCCAACACACCGATCGTTGAATCGTTGCAGAGAGCCGCTGCTAGCCTTGCGATCGCTGTACACAAGAATGCGAGCTAACCTAAGGGCTATTTGCTTGAACGTCGATGAACCATGAGTACAGGGCTTTTTCTAAGCCGCTTCCTTTACCATTTTTCTTTGTTGAGCAATCAGCATACGGACGGCACTAATTAATCTGTCTTTAAATTTCGAAATTGGGAAGATCGAGCTAGACGAAGTAGCCTATCTTTCAGCAACATCCACGTTCTTCTCGCCGCCCATTACTTCAGTGATAATATTGGCACCTGCATCGATTCAATCATTGTCGTGGTTTTACGTCGCGAATCCAAGATATGGTTATGAGAGACTCCGTAGTGGAGGGCTTTGGAAATTTCGACCATCTGGGTTTCTTTCACGTGCCTATAACTCTAAACATCCGGGGCCCTGGAATTTTGCCTCCAGCGAAATGCAGCCGCCGCGGCCGGGATCCAATCCCACGACATTCGGGTCAGCAGTCCAGCGCTATAACCACTAGACCACCGCGGTGGCACAAAACTTTGCCTCTGCTAGGCGCACCACCCATCTTGAGCAGGAAAACAAAACGTATGTAGCGAAGGTATGCAAAACACGATCAAACCGCCAAACAGACAAAGAAAACGTGCTCGGCGAACGCTGTTTGTAAACCTGCTTCCGGTTGGCGCTATCCCGTTACAACAGGCCGGTGACGTCATAGCGCGACGCGTTCCGGAGCTTACAAGGTTTTCCGGCTGTAGCACAACAGGAGCCTGACCACTGCACGTTTTAGGCGTACACAAAGATGACCAGTGGTACGTTCTGATCCACGGATTGAAGCCCAGCGGCAAAATTTGCCCATTAAAGGGAGCGTGCTGTTTGTCCCGCCTAGAGTTCTCATTCACATGTGCCTGTCAAGGACGCTCCTGGTACGAGCGTGGAATGCGTGAGGACTTCGTTAAATAGGGAATGCAGTGTGAAGAAATGACCTCGTTAAACCACGAAAAAAAAGGTACATGCATTTCAATGGTACATATATTCGAAAATGCGTTAGTTCAAGAATTTTCGTTAAATTGAGCGTCGTTATATTGAAGTTTGACGGTATCGCATTCTGTTGATTTGTGAGAATCTTTAGGTACTTTTCTTGAAACACCCTCTTGACAGTGCTTCTTGGCATGCCAAACTAATTTAGATGCTGCTTAGAGCTCAAGATCGCTTAAGGGCGCTAAAATGTCCCTCGAATCTTGTAGCAATGATATCAACAATATATTGCACTCACTTCATCCTTTGTCAAATAGGGTGCCACATCCAGCTGCCGTGTTAAGTATTACTCCTGGTGTAGTTTAAATAGGTAACGAAAAGTTGGCCGTCTGTTTTAACAATTATTTTACTAATCTATCTCGGCGCAATACGCATAATCACGCATGCCGTTTTATTAGAACGAGCTGTGAGCGCCCCAGAGCTAAATCAGAAGCGATATTAGTTTTTCCCCAAAGAGGTAATAGCAATTCCTGCGGTGCTGACTACATTAAAATCAAGCCCGTGAAATCTGCAACAATCGTAATTCTTATATTACTGGCCTAAATCTACAATATCTGCCTCTTTACTGGTAATTCCCGTATAGAATGCATCTGACAAACGTAGTTGCACTTTTAAGAAAAAGTTACAAGTCAATTATACATCTTCAATTATACTCCAATTATACATCTGCATATACTTCCTATATTAAAAAAATGGAAGACTCACATTTCGTGGAACATTCTACTTTCTGGCTAAGAAAAATTTGAGAACTAAACTTCAGTGTGCTTTCCGCAAAATTATGTCAACTAAGCTTTCATTGCTTGAACAAAAAATAAATCGCAACAATTTTGAGCACAGTGGTAGTATTTGAAATATCTTTGAAGTCGAGGCTATGACGGAAGCCCGTCTGGTCGGGAAGTAACATGACAGAATAAAAGCTGGACACTTTATTTCGTGGTCGGTGTCCTGCTTTTATTCTATCATGAAATATCTTTCCACTTCTGAAAACCATCTGATGCTATAAATTGTGATTTTTTGTTCAGCAAGTTGAATCACTATGGTAAACGTGGCATTGCAGCTTACTTGACTAGGTCATATCTAGGTCACTTAAAAATTAAATAGGTTGAAAGTCCGGAATTCCGTCATTTCAGGAAGTGCACAAGGGAAGAATATGAGGGCTGATTAAAAACAATATTTTTGGTAAATGTCAAATATACATTGATGTTCACAAACGATAAGTAATCTGCGCCGATGGCACTACGTTATTATATTCACCAACCAGCTCTGCTGAATTAGTTATGACAGCTACTACAATTTCGAATAAACTTCACACATGCAAACTCGATGAAGGTTTGGCTATAATGCCGAGTAAGGCTAAAGCTGTGCTGTTTCCCAAAAGAATATGCAAATTACTATCGGGGAAGATGTAGTAGTTTAAATGTTATAATTTAAGTTTTATATTAGGAACTATGTCCAGGTGTATATTTTATCACACCATGGCCTGTCGCTGCCAAAAGATTTTCTTGCTAGTAATCTGTCACAAATTACTTAAACTGCTTGTTCCTAAACAAAGTTCCCCATTCTATAAAATATTCAGATATCCGTTTCACTCTTGCTGACCCAACCATTTTATTGGACGAAAGTAGGAGAATTGTTCGAGCGGCTCGTTTTTTCTTTATACACAGCTAATGAATCCGACTGACAGTTAAGCCAAGGAAAGCATAGCGGATGCTATTTGTGGTTTCTTAACTGTATTGTAATGATTCTTACCTAAATTAAAATACGTTAAAGTGGACAAAAAATCATCCTTTCCGTCGCTGGGACCCAAACCCACAACTTTCGAGTTATGCGTCCGATTATCTGCTATTTGAGCTACAGCGGACAGTGCTCCCCCATCCACTTTTTTATAAAGTATTTATGGTGCCTAATATCTGGGAGTGCTAGATAGCGCCACCCGTAGTCTTGTACATTATGACAACGAAGGCTCTTAATTTTAATAAACCGTGCGATTTCCGTTGAGCATCCTCATTTCATGAGCTTAAGACTCTGAAAGTAATGACTTTTTAAAAGTGCCGTTCAGTACATGCGACACGAGGCCTCTTACAACTCTGGAACACCAGAGCATTGGCAGACACAACAACGGCGCACTAACTGAGGTTCACAAATGCTGCTCTTCAGAGTAGCGAGGTGGCCTAATGGTCATAATCTTCATGAAAATGGCAGGGTGTCTTCTCCTCCTGGTATCCTGACTTTATTGAATCGTATCTAAGTTGCATGCTATTATCTTGGGCTATGAATGCACTTATTTGTTTTTGTCTGTGATATTTAGTATAGTACGCTACATTGCTTGCATTGTAACGAGTCGGGATAAACTGCATTTCCGCACTTGTGCTCCTTTATGCGCCACGCTTGCTGGTCGAGCTGCCGCAAGCAGCTTTCTTCCCACTTTTCTCTCGCAATACTGCATTTTGTTTTGTGAAAACCATACATACATACATACATACATACATACATACGTACATACATACATACATACATACATACATACATACATAAGAAAATGCGCTATTGCACGCTACCGCCGGCCACGACACGCGCGCGTCAAATTGAGGCGCTCTCAATAGATTGAGTACCGAGCGAGTCACGAAAGTGCCGCCGCTACGATCGCCCCGTCGGCGGGACGAACAAAATGCGGCGCGACCGCTTCCTTCGTTTCGCGACCCCTTCTAGCGCGCTGCTGCAAAAGCGCCCCAGTATAGCGACAAGCTGCGGCCCGGAAAGCGAAGTGGCTCACCAGAGTCTTCTGGCGGGCGATGCCGCCGACGCACTGCTGTGCCTCGGCGGCCTGTTTCGTGCAGCGGGTGCCGGAGGCCGTCACCTGCTCGAAACGTCCGTGCACGTCGTTGGTGTGCAATACAGTGGCCGTGAAGTCGGATGCTCCGCGCCCCGGCAGGAGAAGGCACGCCAGTAAGATATACATGGCTCGTTTGTGCACTGGCTTTCGAGAAACGCCGTCTCTGCGACCGGGCAGCGACGTGAACGGGCCTTGAGGAGAGGCGAGGGAGCACGCGATAACGGCATGCGAGCTGCCACTACGCTTGTCCTCACTGCAGCGCCGACACAAGCACCTGCTGGAATGACTTCCTGACCCGCGTCTGTGCGCGCGCATTGGGGCAGCCCCCTTCCCCACCGGGTCGTGTCCTTCAGCGCGCTTTACGAACTACGTTGCGAAACACGTGGCGTGTCATCACTGCACTAATCGCGCGTCCAAAGCGGGTGGTGGTTGGGTTTCAAGTCAGCGCGCAAGGAAGGGAATTCCCCCATACCTGACACCTCGCTGGCGATCACGTTTGTATTCATGATGTAGTACAGCAGGAGCTTTACGGCAACACGTTCGTTCAGTTGCTCTCGCGCGAACTGCACAAACACGGCAACCGTATCGCAGGAAAGAAACGTAACTCTGCAACGCACATTCGCAAGCACGAAAGTGCGAAGACCCGTCATACCGAGTGCTGCCAAGCGAAATATAGAAAACATATACCTTTTTTTTCCAGCCATATTGATCACAGTTCGCGCGGCTGACGGAACTGATAAGGAATGCGAGAGAGTTAAATTCAGTGTTCAGAGATTAGGGGCATTTGTTTACCGCATGTTGGTGACAGTGTTTATGAAGGTTTCGATACTGGATTTCTTACAAAGACATAAATTTATTTACGCCAAAAGTACATTTGCTATTTTGCTTTTCACTCTAAAGTTCTATATTCTACGCTGGGACACATGTAACAAGGCGGAATCAGATTGGTTCATTCCTCTTCGAAAAGCAGCGCCTTAAAGGGAAGCTGAAGAGGTTTTAGAATTCTATAAAACTTCGTGGTTAGCAAGGACCGACATCATCGTCGACGATGCCGTAATTGTTTTTCTTGGTTGTTGCCGCAAGTGCCTTGGAATTCGCGAACGAAAAGTTTGTCTCGCTCCGCCTACGCGAACGCGCCGAAAGTGTGGGCGTCGAAACTACGTCATCTTCGGCTACTTTGACGGAGCCGTGCTCCACTGTGACGGAAGGTTCCCGCCACTCACTGATCTGAACTGTGAGAGCGCTGTTTATTTGACGAAGGCTCAAGTATAGCGAAGCTGAAAGTTCTGCAGTTGGATTACGATACGACAAACAGCCGAGCGCTTCGTGAACAAGCGTCTCTCGTATCTTCAACCGTGGCTTCAGTGACTAACTCGTGACGTGCCGTTGCCGGAGCTAATCGAGGAGACCACGCTTCAGCACTGCTTCTGTTGCAAATAAAGCGGCATACCAAGGATGACGTCACCGCGTTCGCTCAGCATCTTTAAAAGCCCCGCGGCCATAGCTTCTGTTTTTTGCCAAAAAGTGTTATTTTCGTTCACTTTTGAGAACTCTCACATCGCGTTTTCGAATTCAGCAGGTATCAAACTGTACTTACACGTTACAGTAATTTTTTTCAAGAAAGTGCTCCAGCTTCCCTTTATTTACATAGTTTATCCAGTTTTTAGAAAAAGCTCATCTCATTTTCCAGTTAACACGCGTGGTGCCGTCTCAAATGGTACAGCCACCGACTATCTAGTGTGGCATGGCTTTGGAAAAGCTTTTCGTGGGAAAGAATTACTTTCATTCGCCCAGCACTTATACAAAATTTAGAATAAGTCTTCTTATGCCGACTGAATTATAAATTTCTAAAGAATTTTATTAAGTTTTATATGCAGATTTTCTGGACATCAGCGGTGTGATTAGCGCGAACGGAACCACGATGCGTATTGGCCTTGACTAATTGATAGCTCCTGCGATAACGCATGCACTGCCTCATCACTAAAGAATACAGAACAAGAAAAAATAATCACGCGGGTACTATTCTTCACCTCAGTAAGCAGAAAAAAGTGTTACGTGTGAGCGTTATCTTGAAGATGGAGAGCTATTTGCTCGACTGGCAATGAATTCACAATTGTTCACGACATTGCGGGCCGCTTATCTCGCGGCATTTCGGACGAGGTGCCTGGCTGCGATAACTGCTCCGCGATGGTTCCAGTAAATCTGCTTTTTTTATTTGTAGTTTTTCTTTACTTCTGTACCGTCGCGGTTGCGATACTGCGCCCCGATGATCTGCTTACGGAATTCCCCGTAAAGCTTGCGTGATGTATTAGGTTCAAATACCAACGAGATATCTTACAGCAGAGCTGGCGTGGTCGTGGTTTGCCGTGCGGCCGTAGACAGAAAATTAACATCATCATCAACTGCCGTGCTCTCTCTTCGTCCTCTTTTTCCATAGCCTTTCTCTTCTTCCTCTTGTGTTTCGCTGCCGGAACACGTTTGCTGATTTCTACGGCCGGTTATTCAATAACACGGATGCGCGAGGGAACGAGTAAAGAGAGGGAGAGAGAGAGAAAGGGAAAGAGAGATAATCTTGGCAAAAAGAATTTTTCTGGCGAGTCCGGATTCAAACCCCAGTCCCCACAAACCGAAGGCGAGCATTGTAACGACTTTGCTATCCAGGCGCGCTAGCAGAGCGTAGCATGGCCTTTGTATAGCATAGCAGAGCAGGGGGGTTGGAAAGGAAAGTGAGGCTGAGGAGGACGCAGATGAGGATTGGAGAACGAGTACAGAGAGGGAGAGAAAACAAATAGATAGGAAAGAGAAATAGGTAAAAAAAAGGAAGAAAGAGTGAAAAGGATAGAAGGCGAGTGAACGACTAGAGAGAGAGCGAGACAGAAAGACATAAAAAGAAAGAGAATGAAAGGGCAGAAAGGCAGAAAAAGAAATACACATAGACAGAAAGAGATAGAAAGCCACAGACTAAAAATAAGATAGAAAGAAAGCGACAAAGCATAGCCACGTATAGTATAGTATAGCCAGGGGTGGGAAAGGGAGAGGTGAGAGGGTTAAAGCCTAGCCAAGCCAGGTCCAGCTAGGTGCCCACAAGCTCTGCTCTGACCCAGCCTTGTGCGAATTAGTGCAGGCAGCGTTACTTATAAGTTAGTAGAGTTCCTTGGGAAATTAAGTAAGGTGATCGCCTTCGGCATTACCTCAAAGTAAAACTGAATGGGCTATAGATGATGGCAGAAATGTGCGTAAAATATCGAAGTGCTAATAGAGTTTAAATAATCCATGAACACGGGGTGTCGCTGTAGCCCTGGGAAATTCCTGCGAAAGCCCGGCTCCAGCACCACCCAGTGTTCACGATTTTTTCATCTCTTTAAGTCTCTTCTTTGCCTGAACTTTTTTTCCAAGTGCTAATAGTGATGCTAAAGGGTGCACTAAGCCAGCCGCCCTTTCTTTATTATTCTATAATTTAGTATTTTTTTTTTCGATAATTTACGAACACAGCCGTCCTCGTACATGATAGCAGCGCTTTTACACCCATAAGAGCGAAAATGGCGCGATGAGGACTTCGAAATCCAAGCCTCGTGGCATTCATTTCAATATGTTAACAGCGCATAGAACGATGAGGAAGGGAGGAGACAACAGAGGTAAAGAGCACCGACTTGCAATTAGTCTTTGTTTCGCATTTTTCTGGAATAAACACTTACTGGTTGACCACTGTGGCGCCAGTATTCATGTTCGGAATATATCGTTGAATGCTATTACACCTTTCTAATGGCACCTTTCAAAGATATGCTGAGAATATTTTTTGTGTCATCTATCTTTTTCGATGTAGAGCTTGCAGGTGAAGCGGATAGAATGACCGATACCTGCACCACGTTTTATTGATGTTTGACTAGTAAACCTGAGTTAGGTTCTCTTATTACGTATTCACCCGACACCAGCGATCGTATCTTTCGTCATTTTAGCTGCGATAGTTCAATCTTGATGTGTGCCAAGAAAACGCAAATTATTTAGGAGGATGAGAAAGCTATCTTCGTTTGTGTAAACCGAGAAATACCAAAGTTGTTCCCAAGCTGGCCCCGCCACGGTGGTCTAGTGATTATAGCGCTTGACTGATGACCCGAAGGTTGCGGGATCGAATCCCGGCCGCGGCGGCTGCATTTTAGATGGAGGCGAAAATGTTTGAAGCCCGTGTACTTAGATTAGGTGAACGTTAAAGAACCCCGGGTGGTCGAAATTTCCGGAGCCCTCCACTACGGCGTCTCTCATAATCATATCGTTGTTTTGGGACGTTAAACCCCAGATATTATTATTATTATTATTATTATTGTTGTCAAGCTGCCCCATGATTTCGATTATTTCTCCGATTATACTTCAAAGGGGACGTGTTTGTTGCCGATGTACTGTACAGCCGCCCAAATCTTTAAGCGAGCGGTGACCGTTCTGTGAGTCGGCGCCATATGGCGGAGACAAGTGGCAAACACGGCGAGAGTAAGCACATGCCCACAACGCGCACTCAGCTTCGCCCATCATCTGCTATACTCGCGGACAACTTTTCTGGCAATGAAGGGGAGGCCACAGAGCCGAACTACGCATGGTGCTACCACTGAAGAATATAGCCCTGCAAGTGCGTGCGTGTTTTCTGTCAGTGTTTGACCAGCGGGTTGAGCAACTAATCTCTAGGCAAGATGTTGTTAAAATTTGCCGTTATGTTGACGACTATTTAGTTTTACTGCACGTGTCAGCACAAGATACCCTTGATAGCGCGGTTAATCGTGTACTGAAGGTTTTTTAGTCGGTTTCCGGAGGGCTAACCTTTACGCATGAACTGGCTAGACACAACTGCCTGCAGTTCTTGGATCTAAAACTCCTTTTTGACGACCAACACATCCGTTGGTATTACAACCCGAGCGCAAAAAAAGCCCCAATTCCTTCTGAAAACGCGCATTCGAAGCTGGTTAAGAGGGCCAACGTAACTCTAGCGTGCAAGTCCGCGCTCGATAAATCCTGCACGCATAAGGTGGCATTGAGCTTCAATCAGCAAGTTGGGCGCTTCCTTTCGGCTGGCTACCCTCATAGCTTAATTGCAGGTGCTTGCGAAAGTCTCCTACAAAGACTAAAATGTAAGAGGCCACCAAAAGAGAATTTTCAGAAAAATAAACTGCAGGTCATGCCTTACACTCATCGAGTATCTCATAACGTAAAAAAACGTGGCAAGCAAGTACGGTGTCAAGGTCGTCTTCTCAGCTCCATGTAAACTTGGTAGTGTATGCTCCATGGTGACAGGAAATTGTAAGAGTAAGCCTCGGTGCACTACAAGACACCGAACGAAGTACACTGAATGCGTTTCGGGGGTGGTCTACTCCATTCCACTGACATGCGGCAGCTTGTATATTGGGCAGACAGGAAGGTGTTTTAACGATAGGGCGAGGGACCACCATTGGCATGTAACCAACAATGCAGGAGGTACTTTGAAGCAACATTGTGAAAGATGTACAGGAAAAGACGAGGGTGGACGAACCAATTCATGCAGACCCATTCTTGAAAACACCCAGTTCCTGTTTAAGTCGAGGGACCAGACCGAAAGGGAGAGTGTCGAGGCGTATCACATCATAAAAACTGCCGAAAAATGTATTAGCACGCCGTCTCTTTCATTATCACCTGAAGAAGTTGCTTTTCTGGAGAGTGCCTTGTAAAAAACTGCTTGTTAAGGGTTTTCCGTTGTTTGTTTGGTGGTTTTTCATGCAAAATTAGGGTGAGCGCCAGATGTGCGGATCGGTCTAAGTGTTTCCCCTGAGTGCATTTAATCTTGTCGCCCTCACCTTTACTCTTGTTCATTGTTGCATCTCATTGCGCCATACATTTAGGTGTTCATATGTTTTACTCATGGATTTGTTGAGCGTTAAATCCTTTTGTTTTCATCAAGCGATGATACATCATCGTCGTTCAGGTTATTTGTTATGCCACAACCGCCTTTTTGGTTGTTTGTTTTGCTTCGCATGCTTTTTCATATCATTGCTTTTTCACATGCACGAAGCTCAGCGAGATTGGTGCCACGTGTTTCCCATGTGCGTTTGGCCGCTATCTTGAGACTGCACTCTTATTCAGCAATGATAGTAAACTTGTCGGCACAGAAATGATTGAAAAGATTGGTCACGTGTACGGGTTCAGGCTTGAAATATCTGTCCCTTGCTTTCCAGAAAATAAACAGTTGGCAGTCTGCGCTCGTGGTGTTTCTGAATGTTTTTCTTACTTGCGTCTTCGTCTTCTCGCGCAGTTTAAGAAAGTTTATCGTGTTTTCTGCATAAAAAAAGCAACAACATTATTTTCTAAGGGGCCCTGTTTGAAAAGAGGGTCAACATGCACCCAGGATATATTTATATTTGTTTTAATTGATGCAGTTTCATTTCGCGTTTTTTGGGCGTTTGAAAACGTCGCACCTTTTACGTGCACCTCACAGTCAAAATGGCGTCTTCGTCTTCAGGTGAGCGCTCGTCATTCTCCAGATTTTCCGAAGACTCACTGAAGGAGCTTGTGACGAATTTGACTATGAAATGGCTGCCTAAGCCTGTGATAGCCACAGGAAAAATGAAACTGACGTCACGGAAGATACGGAAGGTTCACAAACTAAAACTTAGTTCGAAACGCGTGCCGAACCGGACTACTTCGCGGAGCAGTACGTGCGCAGTAACTGCGCCCCCGTAGCCTTTCCTTCATTGCCAAGAAAAGTTGTCCTCGGGTATAGGCTGTTCCTTGTTCAGGACGCCAACCAGACCTACCGCACTTAAGACAAACAATGTTCTTCAGCTTATCTCGTAAGTGGAGGCGTGTGGCGTATCTAAATTTTATTTCCTCGACGGTTGCTGCAACGTTGCTCTTTGGAACATAAATGTCGAGCGAAACTATTCACCTACTCACGATGCATGTTCGTGTTAAGTGCGCTGATATGGGGCGACGTCCATAAAAAAAAGAATAGCCTAGCAGAGGATGGCTCCCAGCTGAGCGTGCTTTGTGGGCATGCTCAGCTGCCCACAAAGCACGCTGTATTTTAAGAAAACGAAATCGCGAGTATGGCACATTGTTCAGTAATGCCCTAATGTCACATATTTTGATCCACTTGTGTAACAATCAGCATTTTCAAAATTTTCCAGCTCGTTGCCACACATTGATTTAACGATTGTTCCAAACAAAATTGTCGAGCATAATGTTACACGCAAACCGAAGATGCTTGAATAAGGGCATGCCTCTAAAAATGCAGTACTTTGAAAATCAATTTTAAAAAAGGCCACCTTCGACTTTCTTTGAGCTCCCCAGAATTAAAGCCAAGCGCGTGCTCTAATTTCTTCTATAAAGACATGTTGCATTATTTTGTGAGAACGCATTCACAAAGCCACGAAAGTAGCCAAATTGACGTTAACGCCCGACCATGTACAGGGTCGACCACATCTAAGCTGAACACCTCATTAGTATTCAAACCGGTAAAACTAGAACGTTTCTTATACTTCACGAGTACAATTCCCGTTATAGAACGTCTAATCATGGTGTCGACAAACACAGTAATGATTTTCCGAATGATGTATTAAACAACAGCTTCAATGAGGTCTTGAATACTAATGAGGTGTTCAGCTTAAATGTGGACGATTCTGTACATGAGCATGAATGTAGATGCCATTGTCATGGTTTTAGGTCGTCAATATGTTTCCTCGTGTTTATGATACTACAAAATGACAGGAAAAAAGGAATAGTTGCTTTGGTGTAAAAACTTGTGCATATGCATGCTTTTACGCGTTCTAGTAGTGTTCCAAGCGAAAGCAATTATCAGAAAACTTCTACATCTGCACTAAAGTCGGGTTTCTGCATTCAACTGTTTATTCAGGCATAATGCACACAGGGCGTGAGACAGGCATTAAAAGAATAATAGGTCCAGGCAATAATTCTCATGGAGACGGCCTCCTGGATCTCGGCCTACCTGCGCGTGACATAGGACGTCCGACAATGACGATTCATGTTAGAGCACTGCACAGGCTCGGGCCTACCCGAAAACCCGAGCCCGGCCCGGCTCATGGGCCAGGCCGTACCGGGTAATTTGCAAGGGTTGACGCTTGGGCAAGTAGGTGTGGATTCATTTCGAAAAGTTGGCAGCGCAAGAACGATTAGGAAAGGACGAGACAACAAAGGTAAAGAGCGCTGACTTCCAACTAGTCTTTATTTCGCGCGCTGTATTGGAGATGATGAGGCAACGATGGCAGCACCTGTACACCCTTTCTTTCTTTCTTTTCTTGTCTAGCGCCCTCTCCCTTGCCATGTATATATGCACTTCTTATCGAAATAAAGACTAGTTGGAAGTCAGCGCTCTTTACCTTTGTTGTCTCGTCCTTTCCTAATCGTTCTTGCGCTGCTAACTTTTTGAAAAGGTACCGGGTAAAGCAGTTTTCACGGCGGGCCCGGGCCGGGCTCGGGCCTGAAGCTCCGGGCTCAGAGTCGGGCTCGGGTTTTAGGTGGTGGGCTCGGGTCGGTCCGGACTTGGTCTTTGCTCAGTTCTTAAGATTGTTCCACATACGTTGTGCATACATATATGTTCAACATATTGTATCTCGAAAAAATGCTTTCTTTTATGTGGGACAAACTATTTGGAGAAGTTTTGTGAGGGGCAAGTACTGAACTTCTTTTGCTTCTTTCACGTGGGGCTACTTGATAGACTAGGCGCTTATATATTTAACATCTCACTATTCTGTGCTTTATTAATTGCATTCGTTTTTAGAAATTTATATCCGAAATGTTATTTTGCAATCTCAGTGATCAAGGTGATATAGTATCACCTTCAATTTATACATTAAATTTCTATCTATAATTTGTCATCGGAAGAGCGATCACAGAGCTCTAAAGTAGGGCAACCTTCCTGAAAGTTCCCGCAGTCCACTAAAACGAAATGTATGCGCGGAGTCTCGTTATATGGAATCAATATAAAGACACGTCGTTTTTCCGTCGCTCGGTCACGGGTACCAGTGGTCATGTGACGCGACATAGACGTACAACAGGCTGCTTTGTGTGGTCACACTGTTAAAGTCTGAGCTTTCGTCGTGTTTCGCGATACGGTGCGAAAGCCACACGATACTGCCTCAAGAGCGTTGGAATGTGCAGTAATAGCAAAGGTTCGTTAGACAAGGTGTAGGGCAAAGCATATTCACATGACAATATATTTGGCTTGAAAAAAAGACAGTTAAGAATTCCGTACCGGATGATGTGCCCTTACCTCGAACCATATGCATATAATTATTATGCGTCGAGAAGCTTGTTCGCGCCTTTATTACCAAACTGGAATGAACGCCATAATTAGAGCGAAATCTCTTCGTTCACCTCCTGCCATTCCTGCCCGCGTAGTCCAATCGCTTCCTTCTCGGCACAACATCGCTAGCAAGGCTTGCACAATAATATAATGTAAAAAAAACAGCACAACACAAACCGTGCATAACGTACACTGCTGAAACTTTCAAGGAGAAACCCTCAAAGAGGACTTTTATAGATTATATTGAAGAATGACACGACGTTCGGGAACAAGAGAAATGAAGCGATGAGCTGGAAAGCTATGTTCATTCTGCAAAAATGCGCAGAGATGTTCAAAATTTGCTCCGGAGGAGGAAGTCGGAGAACTATGACTGCCGACCCCTGCACAATTCGCAAGGCAGATTTCTAGCGCCCCTGCCGCTAGTGCAAGTAGTTCAACAAACTGTAGCGCGGTAGGAAATCGGATGCAACAGAGCATGGCGTGTTTACAGCCAAATCTCCTGATAATTTCCCTTTTCGCACAATAACATGTGAAGAAATGAACTGTAAACTATGCCACAAAAAATTTACTTCATTTATTTTTATTTATTGATACCCTCAAGAACAAAGACATTACAGAGGTGAGTGAGTAAAAAAAAATAGAAGCAAACAAGAAACGCAGCAAAGAAAAAACGCCAGGCCTGCGCTGAAACCGCAGCACAGTCACAGCGAAAGCTGGAAGAGCGGCGTTTCTAGAGCCCGTTAAGCTCTCTTGGGGCTACAATACAAGTACACTAGAAAGGTACCCACTACGCCATAAATCACAATTTTTGTGAAGTTGGGAAGCACCTACTAAGCCATTATTCGTCATTCTGCAGAGAAGCGAGACACCAGCTACACGTCTGTAAGGCATTATGTGCACTTTGTTGACGCGACGACTGATGACGATGAAGAATTATGGCTCAACCCTTTGTAATGGGTTGGAATCTTTAAACGGCCCACCAGTTATGTAATTTGCATTGGGTGACGCCCGGTCGCTATTTCTCTCTCCCGTCATGCTGTATAACATACGTTGACGTGGGAGAGAGACGGGGGGGGGGGGGCGAAGAACTTTCTGAGACCCCGAGGAAATGGATCATGCGCATATGGGCTTCCTTGGCAACCAATACAAGTGCACTTGCGAGGAACCCACTACGCTATAAATCATTGTAATTTTGCTGATACCCCGAGGAAGTGGATTATGCGCTTATGGGCTTCCTTGGCGACCAATACAAGTGCACTTGCGAGGAACCCACTACGCTATAAATCATTGTAATTTTGCTGATACCCCGAGGAAGTGGATTATGCGCTTATGGGCTTCCTTGGCGACCAATACAAGTGCACTTGCGAGGAACACACTACGCTATAAATAATTGTAATTTTTGAGAAGTAGGGCAGCAGGCACTGTGCCATTTTTCGTCATTCTACGGAGAGCGTTGGTACCTGCTAAACGCATGTAAGGCATTATGCGCACTTTGTTGATGTTGTGCCTGATGACGATGAAGAATTATGGCAGAGCCCTTTGCAATGGGTTGGAAGCATTCAACAACCTACTCGTTGCGCAATTCGCATTGTGTGACGCCTGGTTACAGAATTCGCGTTGTGCGACGCTTGGTGCTTATTTTACTCTTCTACCACGCTATATTACATATGCTAATGTGGTTCCTTCCCGACATGAAGCCTGTATAGGACCTTTTTGCAAAGCAGTTTCAAGCGCCGGCATGGCTCAGAGGTTGAATACTGGGCTCCCACGCAGAGGGCCCAGGTTCGAACCTCGTTCCATCCTGGAATTTTTTTCTAATTTCGTTTTTTTTCTTATTTCGAGCGATACTGGTTACGGACACCGGCGGCGGCGGCGGCGGCGGCAGCGGCGGCGGCGGCGGCGGCGGCGGACAACTACGGCGCCAAAAACAGCCGGTGAAATGATCTCATAACAGCTTTCGCTTTAAAATGAAGATAGAAGTTCTTCGGCCCCATGAACTGTATATATTAGCAGTGATGTGATATATGGAAATAATGTTATAAACAATTCTTATAGCTCGGCTGTTCTTCAGCTGTTTATACGTATTTCGAGAAGTACGTGTGGCGCCCGGAGTTCGTAATAATTTTTGTCTAGGTTAGCGCACTTAGAACAAAGGTAATAAATATGGCTTTTTTCTCTCTATTTCCCTTGCCGCGGCAACGTGCTACGTACATGCCGAAGACAGGTGCTACATATTGTCGCGGTGCACCGTAAACGGACAACCAAGACGTTTTGCAGAAGAGCAAGCAGCCCGTTTTATGCAGCAGCATAGACAAGACCATAGACACAAAACACGTCTTCTTCTTCGGTCAGAGTCCCGTTCCGCGAGACTGTCCGAGCCCACATCATCTTCTTCGTTGTCTGCATTAGAGCGGGCGCGGCATTTGCCTCCCTCTAAAAGAGCATCGCCTCGATGCTATAGTCGGGTCAGTTGTACATAAAGGCGCTTTGTACAAGTGACAGTCGCTCGCAATGTCACTCGCTTACGTACGGCTTCATGCGCACTACGTGCACAAGTTCAGGTCGGTGCTGGCGACGCCTTGTACAGTGGGGGATATCCGGGACGACCTCATAGGGGACCTCATTTAGTCGTCGCAGCACTCGATAAGGCCCGAAGTATCTTCTAAGCAGCTTTTCGGATAGTCCCCGTCTTCGTACAGGCGTCCACACCCATACCCTGTCGCCGGTTTCGTAGGTTACAGGCCTATGATGCAGATTATAGCGACCCGCGTCGTACTCTTGCTGTTGGTATATTCGCACACGTGCGAGCTGTCTGGCTTCCTCCGCGCGTTGAGTAAATACTTCGGCACTCGTTTCAACGTCGTCGCATTCGTGTGGCAGCATCGCATCCAACATTGTCCTTACTTCTCGTCCATGAACAAGACGGAATGGGGTCATCCGTGTCGTTTCTTGCTTAGCCGTGTTGTAAGCAAATGTTATATAAGGTAGAATCTCGTCCCAATTTTTGTGCTCGATGTCCACATACATTGAAAGCATATTTTCCAGGGTTTTGTTCAGCCGCTCGGTCAGTCCGTTGGTTTGTGGATGGTAGGCTGTCGACTTACGATGAATCGTACCACTGAGCACCAACACATGATCTAAAAGCGCTGCTGTGAATGCGGTTCCGCGATCTGTTATAACGATCGATGGTGCGCCGTGTCTCAAGACAATATTCTCGATGAAAAAGCGGGCCACCTCCTCTGCTGTGCCTCTCTGGATGGCTTTTGTCTCGGCGTAGCGAGTAAGGTAGTCGGTCGCCACAATAACCCAGCGGTTACCAGCACTAGAAGTAGGAAGTGGACCCAAAAGATCCATTCCGATTTGGCCAAACGGCGTTGGCGGGACCTGGACTGGTTGTAACAAACCGGCTGGTTTCGTCGGAGGTGACTTGCGCCGCTGGCAATCGAGGCAGGTCCGAACGTGATGTTTCACGGCAGCGGCGAGTCCTGGCCAGTAGTACTTCTCCCGCACTCTGCTTAGTGTGCGCGTGTAGCCTAAATGCCCAGAGGTGACCTCGTTGTGGCACGCTTGCAATACTTCACAACGAAGGGCGGTAGGGACAACCAGCAGGTAAGTGGATCCGTCTGACGAGAAGTTCATTTTGTAAAGGACTTGGTTTCGTAGACAAAATGACGATAAGCCTCTTGCAAAGACTTTGGGCGCTTTCTGAGTTCGTCCTTCTAAATAATTTATTAGACCAAGCAGCTCAGGATCGTCATGTTGTTGGTCTGCAATAGCCGACGTGTCGAGAATCCCGAGGAATGCTGTGTCTTCGTCGAGAGTAGCAGCTGACTCTATCAGTGACCGAGACAGGCAGTCAGCGTCTGTGTGTCGTTTCCCCGACTTGTGCACAATCGTCATATCGAACTCTTGTAGTCTAAGGCTCCAGCGTGCCAATCGCCCGGAAGGATCTTTAAGATTTGTCAGCCAACACAGAGAATGGTGGTCACTGATCACCTTGAAAGAGCGGCCGTACAAATATGGGCGAAATTTCGTAACCGCCCATACCACGGCGAGGCATTCTTTTTCAGTGGTTGAGTAGTTTGCCTCTGTGCGTGAAAGAGTTCTGCTTGCGTAGGCGATCACTCTTTCCGTGTCTTCCTGGCACTGCACAAGCACGGCTCCGAGGCCAACATTGCTGGCGTCAGTATGCAGCATTGTAGGGGCTGTCTCGTCGAAGTGGGCAAGCACTGGAGGCGTGTGCAGACGTTGCCGCAAGTCATTGAAAGCAGTTTCCTGTTCGTCTCCCCAAACAAAGGCAACGTCATCCCTCGTGAGGCGAGTTAACGGCGACGCAATGCGTGCAAAATCTGGTATAAACCGCCGATAATATGCGCAGAGGCCCAGAAAACGCCTGACAGCCTTTTTATCTGATGGTATAGGGAACTGGGCGACGGCGGCAACTTTCTCAGGATCCGGACGAACTCCTGCGTAACTGACAACATGGCCAAGAAACTGTAGTTCTTCAAAGCAAAAGTGGCACTTCTCCGGCTTCAGCGTCAGGCCGGCGGACCGTATGGCCTGCAGAACCACCTGCAGCCGTTGAAGGTGTTCATCAAACGTTGCGGAAAACACAATGACGTCGTCAAGGTAGACTAGGCAGGTCTTCCACTTCAGCCCTGACAGCACGGTATCCATGAGGCGCTGAAACGTTGCAGGCGCGGAGCATAAGCCGAATGGTAAGACCTTAAATTCGTACAGCCCGTCTGGCGTCACAAACGCTGTTTTTTCGCGATCTCTGGGGTCTACTTCAATTTGCCAATATCCACTTTTTAAGTCCATCGAAGAGAAGTAACGTGCGTTTCGAAGCCTGTCGAGCGAATCATCTATACGGCGAAGCGGATATACGTCTTTCTTTGTCACCTGATTTAGCTTTCGATAGTCCACACAGAAACGCAGGCTGCTGTCCTTCTTCTTGACTAGAACAACAGATGACGCCCAGGGACTCTTTGACGGTTGAATCACATCGTCTTCAAGCATTTTGGCTACCTGTTGTTCTATCGCTTCTCGTTCTTTTGAAGCCACACGATACGGATTTTGATGGATTGGTCTCGCTGTGTCCTCTGTGATGATTCCATGCTTGGTCAGGGGTGTCCGGCCGACTTTTGAGGTCGACGCAAAGCAGTCGTGGAACTCGGCTAGCAGCGCTAGAAGGCGTTCTCGCTCCTGCTGAGGTAAAATAGGACTGACGTCAAGGATAGGTGCTAGGTGTTGGAGATTTGGTGCAGTCGTTGCTTCGAGTGCTGAAAAACAGTCGCGGACATCTACTACCTCATCGAAATAGGCCAAAGCTGTGCCCTTTGGAAGGTGCCGGCGCTCTGTGCTGAAATTGGTCAACAGCAAGTCCGTGCGCCCTTCGTTGACATGGACTATTCCTCGTGCGACTGAAATGCCGTGAGTGAAAAGCAGCGAGGTTATTCGGTCTGCCACTCCTTCACCGTCAAACGGTACGTCACAAACCACTGAAACAAGGACACACGATCGAGGCGGGACAGCTATGTCGTCGTCATTGAGGCGGAAGGAGATGTGTTGCGGCAATAAAGAATCAGTCAGACCAGGACTCTTGCAGAACGAAACCAGGCGGTCCGGGAAGTTGATTACAGCGCCGTGCTCCCTGAGAAAGTCCATTCCTATAATTAAATCTTTGCAGCACACTGGGAGAACGATGAAAGTCACGACGAAAGAAGTACCTCCTATGCCGATTCTTGCTGTGCATCGTCCAGTAGGCTGCAGTAATTGACCGCCCGCAGTTCTTATATGCTGTCCCGTCCACGGCGTTTTCACTTTCCTGAGACGAGCGGCGAGGTCTTGACTTATTATGGAAAAGTCGGCACATGTATCGACTAAGGCCGTCACTTGCTGTCCATCAACAAACACATCGAGGTCGGCGCTCACAATTTCGTCGCTGTTAAATTTCGTCGGCGTCACGTCGTGCTGTAGCGGCAGTACTTGGGGCTTTTTATCCTCGTGTTGTCGGCCTGCGACCTTACCCCGTGAGGTCGCCGCCTCTAGTTTCCCCGGCGTGGGCTGGGCGACCTCCTCCCACGAAGGTCAGCAAAGGTACGCCGATTCGGTGATGCCGACTGTGCAGGGGATGGAGAGCGTGACCGGTGGCCGAAGTCGGACTGGTGATGGGGCAGCGACTCGTTATAGGAAGACCGCGTCATTGGAGGGCCTTGGAAATTAGCGTCGTCACGGCGAGCCATGTAGTCGGCGTTGGCGCGGCGACCGTCATACCACGGCCGAGGAGGGCGAAACGCTGTGTCACGGTGCCAGCAATAGCGAGCTATATGGCCTGCACCACCGCAGTTGAAGCAGAGGGGCCGGCGATCGACAGTGCGCCAAGCGTCCGTTTTCCGAAATTGCGGGCGTCCCATGGCGTCCTCTTGTGATGATGATCGAGGCGCGACAAATGATGGCTGGCGGCATGATGGCATCGGAGTCATGGGCAGACGTCTCAAGGCCTCTTGCTGAGGGTGTGACGAAGGTGCGGCTGTAGGCGGCTGGTAGTACGACGCGATAGCTGTGACGGGTGGTGGACGTCGGACAGCATCGGCATAAGTCATCTGACACTGGTCGTAACCAGGATCAGCAGCGGAGAAAGCATGCCTAAGTTCGTCACGAACGACTTCGGCAACGGCCGCCACGGGTGTATCCGTTGTGGGAGTCCAAAGCTTCTGAAGTTCTTCTCGAACAATCTCCCTGATCAGGTCACGCAGGGAGCTCTGATTGTCCAGAGTCATGGAGGCGGCGTTGATTGGGGTGCTAGTGCACAGGCGATCGTACTGCCTGGATCTTTGGTGCAGAGCTCGCTCAATGGCAGTTGCTTCCCTTATAAAATCAGCCACAGTACATGGGGCATTGCGCACAAGTCCGGCGAACAGTTGTTCTTTCACGCCGCGCATAAGGTAGCGTAACTTCTTATCCTCGGACATGTTGGGATCAGCCCTACGACACAGGCGTGTCATGTCCTCGGCAAACATTGCCACAGTTTCGTTAGGTTTCTGACTTCTTAAATCTAGTAACTGTTGAGCACGCTCTCGACGATCGACGCTAGCAAAGGTGTCAATGAGCTGCTGTCGAAAATCATTCCATGTCAAGATACGGCCTTCTCGATTCTCAAGCCACGTGTGAGCGCTGTCATCGAGAGTGAAATATGCGCGGGCAAGCTTTTGTTGAGCATTCCACTGATTGATGTAGGCAACGCGTTCATAGTGGTCAAGCCAATCTTCAACATCTTCATGTGGGGCACCACTGAAGCGATCAGGTACAAGTGGCTGAAGAAGAGTTACCTGTGGTGGATTGGGAGAAGAGGTGCCATGTGCAACCTGTGGCGGGCTGGTGTTGGCCATTGGCAGATGTACGAAAGGCCTGGTAGTCAATTCCTCGAAGGTGGTCAGCTCAGGAGAGAGGCCTAGCAACCGCCGACTGAAGCGGTGGACGGGAGTTGTAACAGGTGACGGCGCGTCAGGACTCGATGTACGGCTCCCAGATTGAGTGTGGAGCATCAGGCAGGGTTGCGGTCCAGCACCTCCACCAATATACAGAAGGGTGCGCGATTGGGTTTGTTGAAGCAAAACTGCAATTAGGCCTAGTTGGAACAAATTCATTCTTCACCTACTCGCGCAAGCACACAGGGACAAGAAGACACTTACGAGGACAGGCGCGATCATTGCGCGAGTAAGTGAAGAATGGGTTTGTTGGTAGAGGATGCTTTAGACTTCAATAGAAAGCGCAATAAAAAACAATTTGAAGAGAGCGTTCTGTACTCTGTCTCCTCTGTTCTTACTGCAGCATGCGCTCCCTGTTGAAACTGGACTCGTGCGGCAAATCACTTTTCTTGCTACAATGTCTGCTACCAAACGCTCTTGACGATTCTCATTATATTTGTAGAAAAATTATGCACAGTACAACGCTGCCTAATAACCGTTCATCGTACCCATTATGTCCGGTCAATTGTTACTACAGTAAGGTCCTTTTGTACAAGGAATTATCGTAGAATAAGCATACTTGTTTGCGTAGCTTGCGCCAAAAAAACGTAGATATTTGATACTTAAAACGCCTTGCTGTTGATTCCATGTTCGGGCCCCACAGCTAGGTTAATGGCTCACGCCCGTGTCGGGCCCGACCTGCGGCCGTGCTGAGCCGGGTCGCGTAGGTGAATTTTTTTTCTCGGGTTCGGGCCGGGCCCGGGTCTCGCTTTTGAGTCACCGGGCCGTGTTCGGGCGGGTAAACTTCGATGAGCGCCGGGCTCGGGCCGGGCCCGGGCCGAGAGTCACGGCCCGTGCAGTGCTCTAATTCATGTTCACTGCCATCTTCGGAGGAGAAATGTCTGTTGAGGGAACAATTAAGTTTAGCTCCTCAACACTGGTTTTCTTAGGAACAGAATTTTTGTCACAGATAGACGCATCTGGACAGTAGCGTAGCCAGAAATTTTAACGCGATAGCGTTAAAGAGCTCGTTTCGCAGAAAGTGCGGTGTCGGAGTCGGCGTAATTGAATGTGAGCCAAAACTCAGCGTTGTCGGTGAGCGAAAAATTGAAACAGATGCAACTAAATAAATAATAAAGAAATTCGGCAGACCCCATGCCTTGTGAAAATCGGTTTTGTACTGACTACTGATGAAAACCTTGGCATGCGTAACAATGGTTCCACTCGCCAAACCCACTCCTGTACATCCTCCTGCCCTTTCAGCACTTCAAGAAACACTCAGATTCGCAAAAATATTCGCACACATATATCACTTCTACACCCGCATTGTCAAAGGTATTTCGCGTTTCTCATATGCTATGCAGGTCCAGGAGCGTAACTAGGTCATAAGGTACGCCACCTCTTCCTGGAAATTGCTTCGGAAAAATAGACTATGAGAGTTAAGTATAGTGCGAGGAGTGCCATAAAACACATGTAATATTGCGTGTCACTTTAGAATTTTACCAAGCGTCAAAACATATGAGTTGCGCAACGAGTGGCTGGTTTAAAGGCCTACTCGTGACAGAGTGCTCAGGCATAATTAATCATCATCATCAGCAGCAACAGCAGCAACAACGTGGGCAGATGCGTAGGTGCGCGTGTTGCCTTACGGCCGCGTGGTGGGCACTTTGCGAAATTGTCAAAGGAAACATTATGGCGTAGTGGGCATTTCGCAACTGTGCTTGCAGTAGGCATTCTAAGATAGTTTGAAAGGGCCTATGTTACGCGCACAGACGTTCCTTCACTTGCGGCGAGGTTGAAGTGCCAACCGAGAAGCGAAGCCAGGATACCGATTGAGAAGGCGAGGCTTACGGGTCCCGATTACGCTAGCGCGTTCTACTCTGAAGGCGAAGCTGAAGAGCCCTTCAAATAGTTTTCGGGTGGTGAGGCTTGCACTTGTATGTGTGCGTGTATACATACACAGTTTTCCTCCTCCCACCTCCCCTTCCGGCTACGCCACTGAATCTGGAGGTTTTACGGCGATTTGTTTGAAGAGGATGAAGCAATACTGACACAAAGTACCGGTTTCCCGGAAGAGGAGACCTTCTACTGGCACAAGGCTCATGAGAAAGGCGTTATCCAAGTCTTTCACACTCCGGAAGTTCCGCTTGGCGCTGCAGATGGCGCTGCAAGTACTATCATCACCATTAGACAAACGCATTTTTGCTGCTGGTTCGCCCTGGTAGCGCTACTGTGCGTCTTGCTCCCTGTGGTATTTTGTTTTTTGTCGCTGCTAAATCGCGGCTCGCTTGTGTAGTAGTTACCGCCAGGTGACCAAACTGGCCTCGACTGGCAAAAAGAACGTCAATCAAGTAAGATTTAAATTGTTTATTGTGAGTGCCCAAGCTGGTACAAGCAATGTATGCAGTCAGGTCCAAGCAAAACAAGTCCCTCATACAAGTCGAACGTTGTCAACCCGTACGTGTGTAATGAGTCTGAAAGCTGACAAATATGACCATATAACTGAACACCGCGATCACTGAAACAACGTTGCTCTCATTGTGTTGCGGCGTCCGAGTTTAAGAGCGCAGCTTTAAGACAAGGGTCTTATCCTGCCGCTAGCTATGCGGCGCTTGCCAGGTTGTGTTGATATTGAAGTGCATGGCGTGGAATCGGAAACGAAACGTGCGCTACGCCAGCAGATGGCGCAGTGAGAGCAATGTAGTTTTGATAAATTTGTTACGTAAACAATCGTGGATGCGTACAGTTCTGCATCTTTCTCGCTCTGCGATGTCACCTTAAATGCGTTACAAATAAGCAATATCGCGTTGTGTCTACAGGGTAGGCACAAATTTCTCGACGAAATTCTCGGCCGTGAGGCCACACCATAGGGATTTTTATTCAGATAATAGGTGGAAGAAAATATTTTTTTTCAGGCTCGTTTTGTTCCTCGTTATACTTCAGTTACACAGTTTCTACAGCTAGAATTTCTTGGCGCTAGTAGTAATCGGACTACTGAGTATGCAACGAAGACGAATGCTAAAGAAACAGAGATATAAGGCGAGTGCTTACAGATTAAAGAAGCACAATTCTAACAAAATAAGCTTTAGACATGCATTGTACATCTTTGTTGGTGCTCGCACAGAACACTAAACGCTCAGCCATAAGCACAATCTCTATATTACATACACATGTCGATAGACCTTGAGCACTCAATTGCAATTGTATTAGAGTCTTGAATTGCGCTGGTGGAATCGTTTATTGTTAGAGTCATTGTTACAAAAACTTTATTGCAAGCAAACACTCACGAAATCAACTGGTAAGGCATGATGTGAATCTATGCCAATGCTGAATAAATAAAGGTGATATATACATTGCATACTTGTTATTATGTTATTGACTTTTTCAATATATTTGTGCTTGCAAGCTGAAGTATGTATTCTCCCTGCTGTTTTTAGAAGCTCCGGCTTGAAATACATAAGATCTTGCAGTGTGGCTGTGGATAAGTCAAGTTCATGCATATTTTAAATTACCTATTTGATTTCCTAGGTTTTTGTTCGTGACAGTAGTGCACAGAATTTTACTTCATAGTGGTAGGCGCTATAACTGTGACATGTTAATTTAATCAAACAGCGGAAGTTGGTATGCTCAAACAAATTTGGGACGTTTCTCTGCTATATGAAGAAAAACGCTACCATATTCAATGAACAGAATCTCACTCATCACAACAACGTAAACGTGCTTGGTGAAGCCGTGCTGCAAGAAGTGCTCGTCATATTTACAATTTGTTTATTAGCTGCAAATAATTTGAAGCAGCCTATTGAACATATGTGCAAAGGCTAACGTAGTTGAGCACAGCCTTGTAAAGCTTTGGCGTGCCTTTTTGTAAACTTCTATGATCTAAACACAGTTAATTAAGGCGAAACAGTTTTGAGCGTGGTTTGTAAGCTGTCTCACAAGGCACAACTAAATGTCGGAAAGACTGTTAATTCCCCTCACCGCCGTGATGTTCGTTTTGTAATGTAATTTATCATTAAAAAAACTGACCCTACGTTTCTAGACCCATTCGGTCTCTTCGTTTTTCTAAATTAAACTAGAGACTAGACGTGGCTCGAGAGTCTTTTTATATTTATAATATTGCTACGTAGCTAACCCATCAAGAGCCAGATATTCTGCATACAGAAGACGACGAAGAGGACTGGCCTGTCGGTCTGCTGTGGGTGCTGTCCTCCATCTTGACCGATGCTGTGTACATCAGTGCAAATACACTTGTAAATAGTCACGCCTCGTGTCATTTTACGTAACATCTTTGTGGTGGAGGCGCTGGTTGTTCCCTGTACTCATCACGAAGCTCCGCAACGGCCGTATCATCGCGGGTCCGACCATGTCACAAGTTGACGGAACATCGTCGTCACCGCCTGCCCCTCCCGTGGCTTCGACCTACGTAGTCCTACCTCCTGCTCGTGATCCTGGCGAATTCTCCGGACAGGATGGCGTTGACATTGACAAATGGATCAACCTGTATGAACGCATCAGCGCCAGCTATCGGTGGGACCCGACCCTTATGCTCGCCAACGTACTTTTCTACCTTGATGGCCCACCGCGGGTGTGGTTCGAGACGCACGAATCTGACATTACGAGCTGGGAATCCTTCAAATAGAAGATCCGCGACCTTTTTGGCAACACCGCTGGACGGCAGATGGCTGCGCGGAATCAACTGGCAACTCGAGCACAGACCTCTACGGAATCGTACGTCGCGTACATTCACGACGTCATCGCCCTTTGACGCCAGGTTGATGAGCACATGCCTCAATCGGAGAAGGTATCGCATGTGCTGAAAGGTATCGCAGACGATGCCTTCAACCTGCTTGTTTATACCAACGTTGCCACCGTCGACTCAATCATCAAAGAGTGCCGACGTTTTGAACAAGCCAAGAGGCGCCGTATAACTCAGCGATTTACGGGGCTTCCCAACACAGCCGCAACCTCATCTTGTGAAGCCGCTCCCCAGCCGCCCACCTATGACAATGTCACACGCATTGTTCGTCGGGAGATTGAAGCTGCCTGTCCTGCTCCCATTCAACCACCCGTTTTTACGGCACACACCACTGACCCTTCACAGCCTTCGGTGGCCCTCATTCAAGCTGTGGTCAGGCAGGAGTTTGCAAACCTAGGCCTTCCTTCAGCATGTCCCCTGACTCGCCCTGTAGTACCGCCTTGCTCCCCAGGGAACGCTCGCCGATCCTCTCCTACAGGGCCCTTCCGCAACCCTACGGAATGGCGAACACCCGATGACCAGCCTATCTGCTTTTCCTGTCACCAGCCAGGGCACGTTTCTCGCTATTGCCGTCGCCGCTGGTCAAACCCACCTACCCTACCTACATGCGCCCTACCACTTCTACATGTTCAGCCGCTGCACCCTCCAATTTCTACTCGTCCTCTCACGTACCTCTCACCAATGAGGCTACTTCGCCCGTTCGCCGCTACTCCCGCTGGCCGTCGCCGCAACGCCGCCAGTCCCGCTCTCCGCAGCCTCGACGCTTTCCCTCGCCGACCTTCTCTGGACGCTCGCAGCAGGAAAACTAGATATTGCAGCTTATGGAGGTGAAGCTGCAATACCGTCGACGCCTACAAATCCTCTACTGACGCTGCCCACACACCACAGCCTGCTTGAAGTAAAAGTCGACAATGTTCCTGTGACCGCCCTCGTTGACACAGGCGCGCACCTGTCTATTATGAGCGCCCCTCTACGCCGCCGTTTGCAGAAGATTATGACGCCGTCCACGACACAGGCAATACGTGTTGCCGATGGCGGTACTGTAGAAGTAATCGGAATGTGCACTGCACGTGTCAGCATTGCCGGTCGTCACACCGTCGTCCTTTTCGCCGTTCTAGCTCGTTGCCCTCATGACCTCATACTTGGCCTTGATTTCCTTTCGGCACACTCGGCCTTAATTGACTGTTCTTCTGGTACACTCAGCCTCGATCTTCCTCTTCTCGCCGATAACTGTGAAAAGCCCGTCAGCCGCTTGAGCCCAACCACTTTTGTTCGCCTGCCACCTCGAGCAGTGATGTACGTCTGTTTGTCATCGACCCCTCCAGTTCCCGACGGCGACTACATCGTTACACCTATAACAGACGCACGACTCACGCGCAATATTACTGTGCCGCATACCATCGCCACCATAGTGGATAACTCCGTCTTCCTTCCGCTCCTCAATTTGGGCCTCATCCCCCAAGTGTTGCCCTACCAGATGTCGCTCGCCCAACTCACAGCTATAACCGACGATGACATCAACGTTGTCGCCGTAACTGCTTCGGACCAAGCTGAAGTCTCACGGTTGCCCGGTTCTGACGCCGCCATTTTTCGAAACATGATTGGATCAGACCTTTCTCCTGATCAGGCCGACGCTCTCTCCCAGGTCTTAGCCTCGTATAGTGACATTTTCGACATCCATGATCGTCCCTTGGGCCAGACTAAGATTGTCACTCACCGAATTAACACCGGTGACTCTGCACCCATCCACCGTCGGCCTTACCGCGTGTCTGCATCAGAGCGAGCAGTGATTCAAAAAGAAGTGGCCAAAATGCTAGCGAAAGATATCATCGAGCCATCGTCTAGCCCTTGGGCCTCCCCCGTGGTATTAGTAAAGAGGAAAGACGGCTCCTGGCGTTTCTGCATTGATTATCGGCACCTCAACAAAATTACCAAGAAAGACGTGTATCCTCTTCCACGTATCGACGACGCACTCGACTGTCTCCATGGCGCCACCTTCTTTTCATCTCTCGACCTCCGATCTGGCTACTGGCAAATCGCTGTAGACGACATGGATCGTGAGAAGACCGCATTCGTTACCCCTGACGGCCTTTACCAATTCAAGGTCATGCCCTTCGGTCTTGGCAACGCTCCAGCAACCTTCGAGAGAATGATGGACACGCTGCTTCAAGGATTTAAATGGTCGACGTGCTTGTGTTACTTGGACGACGTGATCATCTTCTCACCCACCTTCGCAACACACCTTGAACGCCTTTCGACCATTCTATCAATATTCCGACAAGCTGGCCTCCAGCTCAATTCCTCGAAGTGCCACTTCGGTCTTCGTCAAATTACTGTGTTGGGCCTCCTCGTTGACGCTTCCGTTGTACGACCAAACCCGGCCAAAGTCCGCGCTGTAACGCACTTCCCCGTTCCTCGCTCTGTCCATGATGTTCGCAGTTTCGTGGGCCTGTGCTCGTACTTTCGCCGTTTCGTGAAAAACTTCGCGGCACTCGCACGCCCACTCACTGACCTTCTCAAACAAGACGTCCCCTTTTGTTGGGATCCTCTCCAAGCTGACGCCTTTTCTCAGCTAATCACCGCTCTAACGAGACCACCCATTCTTGCACATTTTGACCCCGATGCTCCTACAGAAGTGCGCACAGACGCTAGCGGTCATGGCATCGGCGCAGTATTGGCCCAAACGCAGCGGGGCACTGATCGTGTTACTGCGTACGCAAGTCGGCTCCTCTCGAAGTCTGAACGCAACTACTCTATAACAGAACGAGAATGCCTTGCCCTTGTCTGGGCGGTTTCAAAATTCCACCCTTACTTGTATGGCCGCCCATTCCGTGTCGTGACAGATCATCACGCGCTCTGTTGGCTTTCTTCACTGAAGGACCCTACTGGACGACTTGGTCGGTGGGTGCTGCGTCTTCAGGAGTACTCCTACTCAGTTGCCTACAAGTCTGGACGTCTCCATCTGGACGCCGATTGCTTGTCCCGTTACCCTGTTGAACAGCCAGACGGATCAGTTATCGAGCCTAGCGCCAGCGTCATGTCCATGTCTCAGTTTCTTCAGATTGGTGACGAACAACGTCGCGATGCTTCCTTGCGATCACTCATTGGCCGTCTCGAATCTGCCCCTAACGATGCGTCACTCCGCATGTTCCTCCTCTTGAATGGCACGCTGTACCATCGTAGCGTTCTGCCCGATGGCCCTGAGTTACTTCTCGTCGTGCCTAAACATCTGCGTTCAACGGTCCTGCATGAGCTTCACGACGAGCCCACTGCCGGCCACCTGGGCATATCTCGCACGTACGACCGTGTCCGGCGCCGTTTCTTTTGGCGCGGTCTCGCCCGGTCCGTTCGACGTTACGTGGCCTCCTGCGATAAATGCCAAAGTCGGAAGCGACCTGCCGCACCCCCTGCTGGACTCCTCCACCCGATCTCCATCCCTACCGAACCTTTCTTTCGTGTTGGTGTAGACCTTCTCGGCCCTTTTCCTGAGTCCAACTCTGGCAACAAGTGGGTCGCCGTTGCTATAGACCATGCGACCAGGTACGCCATCACTCGAGCGCTCCCCACCAGCACTGCTACTGACGTTGCCGACTTTTTGCTCCACGACGTCATTCTACACCATGGCGCTCCTCGTCAACTGCTCACCTATCGTAACCGCGCATTTTTGTCACGAGTAATTGACGATCTTTTACGCTCATCCTCAACGAAGCACAAGTTGACTACTTCCTACCGTCCCCAAACAAATGGCCTCACCGAGCGCCTAAATCGCACTTCCACGGACATGCTCTCCATGTATGTCTCATCTGACCACCATGACTGGGACCTGGCGCTACCTCACGTGACCTTCGCTTACAATTCATCGCGTCATGATACCGCCGGTAACTCACCTTTTTATATGCTCTATGGCCGTGATCCGACGTTACCACTGGACACCCTACTTCCGGATACTACATCTCCGCCGAGCGAATACGCACGGGATGCTATCGCTCGGGCAGATTACGCGCGTCAGATCGCCCGCTCTAGGCTGTCGGCTTCACAAGCAACCCAGAAGACACTCTACGGCAGCAGGCATGTCGACGTTCATTTCTCGCCTGGTTCCCTCGTTCTCCTGTGGTGCCCAGTTCGTCGTGTTGGCCTGTCCGAGAAGTTGTTATCCCGCTACATGGGTCCATACCGTATCGTCCGCCAGGTAACGGACGTCACCTACGAGATCGTTCCCGTCTCGGAGACTAACCCGCCTGCAAACACGCCCAGTGACGTAGTGCACGTCAGTCGGCTCAAACAATACCGCCCTCTTTCTGAAGGACATGTTTAAAGCACCGAGACGGCGCTTTTACCGCCGGGGGTTATGCTACGTAGCTAACCCATCAAGAGCCAGATATTCTGCATACAGAAGACGACGAAGAGGACTGGCCTGTCGGTCTGCTGTGGGTGCTGTCCTCCATCTTGGCCGATGCTGTGCACATCAGTGCAAATACACTTGTAAATAGTCACGCCTCGTGTCATTTTACGTAACAATATTACCCAGCCAGACAGATTTCTGTCGAATGTGTTTACCTTTAAATTTATAATTTCTAATGATCCACATGAAAACCATGATATGATTATCAGTTATACTGTAGTGGGAAACCTTAGATTGATTCTGACTGCCTGAGGTTAAAAAAAATGCAGTTGTAGCCTTAAAGGAGACAAGACTGCGTGTCAAAACATTTGCTCCAGTGACACCTTATGTTCACAAATTTCTCGTCTCTTCAAGCTTCCGTCTTTCTCTGAACTTCAGACGCATATCTAAGCACACGAGTGTCCTTGCATTTCGCCCCCATTGAAATTTGACCTCTGTGGCTAAGAATAACACATGCGTCGTTGAGCTCAGCAGTGCCACGTAATGTAACTAATGCACGGAGCTAGTGTTCAATTTCAACGCTATTGCAGTGTATATTGCATGACACAGTAGACAGCTAATGCTTGTGGACGATTGTAAAAAAAATGAGACTGACCGACGCCACGGCGTCTCTGTCTTCTTCCCTTTTCAATGGAACACCCTAATCCCATGATGGTGATACGCATACCCCAGATGCCTCAGTTGTTTTCTTCTATTTTCAACACATTCCCGCCGGCGCCAAATGAACACACTGAATGGAAAGACGAGTATTGTCCCTCAGCACTTCGAAACTTGGTCAACTGGCTTGCATCGAGTTCAGTAGTTGGAGGTTCAGGTGATCGCTAACGTTGCTGCGATGCGTCAACTGGCGATGTCCAGCTTTCACTTCCCCTTTCGCTCTTAAAACCTCCTGGGCAGATACTACCAAAGAAAGTCGGCATTCTGGCCTCGCGAATCTTCTATAGACCGTTATAGCGAAGTTTCATCAGGCAGGCAGGTGCACAGCAGGTGGTTTCACGGGCCAATGCTGCGTGATCAGGATTCAGATTATTATTCACCTATAGGGTCTTGCTCTCCTCCTGTCTCTTAAGGTTACACCTATCGTTTTCCTTTCCATCGCTCGCTGCGTCGTCCTCAATTTAAGTTGAACCCTCTTTGTAAATCACCAGGTTTCTGCACCGTAGGTAAGTACCGGTAAGATGCAGCTGGTATATGCCTTCCTCTTGAGAGATAGTGGTAGACTACCGTTCATGATTTGATAATGCTTGCCGAATGAGCCCCATCCCATCCTTATTCTTCTAGTTATTTCACTCTCATGGTTCGGCTCCGCGGTTACTACCTGTCCTAAATAGACGTACTCCTTTACAACTTCCAGTGTCTCGCCACCTATCGCAAAGCGCTGTTCTCTGCCAAGATTGTTCCACATTACTTTAGTTTTATGCATATTAATTTTCAGACTTACTCTTCTACTTTCCGTAGCCAGTTCAGTAATCATGAGCTGTAATTCGTCTCCCGCGATACTCATCAATGCAATGTCATCAGCGAATCGCAGGTTATTGAGATACTCTCCATTAACTCTTATCCCTAATTCTTCCCAATCTAGCTCCGAAGAAGACGGAGCAGATAGCTGCTCCCTCTTCTTCCCTTTTCAACGGAACACCCTTATCCCATGATGATGATACGTATGCCTCAGATGTGGAAGTCGTTTTCTTCTATTTTCAACACACCCCTCCATGAAATTCCTGGTAAACCATTCACAAATACAGCATTGCAAGCGTGAGGTTCAAGATGACCTGTTGTAGCAGACGTTCACATGTTTCAACGCACTTGCAGAGTGGACATTCGGGGGTAGCCACCCTGTCGTTGCGTGGCAGTCCTAAAAAAACAAGTAATGATATCGCCAGATATTGATAAGCATAATGAATGAATATGAAATTTCGCAAAAGTAAACATAAACGTAAAGAACAAGTAAACAGCAGTTTGTTATACATATATTTGTATATATGCAATTTGTACCTTATAATGCACGTTGTATCACTTGGGCTAGCTTCTTTACATCGGTGTGCAATAGGCAATGGTGCCTTGCCCATTGCACACCGATGTTTCCTTGTCAGACCAGGAGGCTATGGCAGAAAAACAGGCATACCGAGAGGGTAAAGCACAACATATAAAGAATGAAAAGGAGAGAGAGAGAAATAAATGCAGAAGGAGAAAGAAAGAGAGGAAGCAAGCGAGAAACAAAGACAGAGATTGAGACAAAGATAAGAAAGAAAGAGAAATGAATAGAAAGAAATAGAAAGAAAAAAAGAGAGAGAGGAAGAACGAAATAAAAATAAACAGGGACAAAAAAAGACATAGAAAAAAAGAGAGAGATGAGAGAAAAAGAAGGAGAGGAAGAAAGAAAGAAAGAGAAAAATAAAGAGCGACAAAGAAGGCCGCCCAGTTTCGCGCTTTCTTCATGCTTGGCACCCCTAGAGCAAAGCTGTCTTTAATTTTTTCTGTCAATTTTATTGCTTCATGAACATGCGAGAACATACTCAAGACCTAAAAATTATGGCAATGGAAAATCTAGCTACACGCTCGCTGATTTATGTGGTTGGGCATGGACGCGAATTTTCTATTTTGGCGTATTTGTCACTGCGTAGAATAACAGAGCTGTGTCGAGAAGAAACTCAGGCCAGTAGTTTCAGATAAGGAAGGGTATTTTGTAATTATGCCGGACAGTTTGTTCTCAGAAAAAGCATCAACAGCCATAGAAAAGAATTTTAGGACGGTAAAACTTCAGCCATCGGTAGTTAGGCAACGTGCTGTCGACCTTTTGTTAAGACATAATCTTGAGAGCATAGCTTGTAATGTCAAGAAGGCTAAATCACTTACTTTAGAATTGTTTTTTTCAGCCAAAACACATAAGAACGAGATTCCGTTTCGAGCAATCGTTTCAGAGCAAGGCACCTGGCAAGTCGCTCTATCTAGTTATTTGCAGAACTGCTTAACCTCTTTGAGTTTTTCAGACCCTTTTCGTATGCGTAATTCTCAGGCGCTAGTTCAGTTCCTCTCAGAGGAGAACCCCGGCGGTTGTAAGGCCTTTAGTATGGATATTGAAGACCTGTATTATTCATTGCCGCATGAGGACTTGTTAAAATGCGTTAATGAATGTATTAACGAACAAGAGCACCAGACGGTTTTCATCGAAAAATGTGGCGTTTCTACCGGGGCATTTCTAGAAATCCTTTCCGTGTATTTAAAGTCGACGCTGCTAGGTTGGAAGGAAGGCGTTTATGTGCAGAAGTCAGGGATATGTATTGGTTCTAAAGTTGCTCCGGTTCTTAGTGATTTATACCTTAGCAAGATTGACAATCTTTTGGAAGGCGCCTTAGGTAATTCGGTTATTAAGGTTTTTCGTTATGTGGACGATTACTTGATTTTTTGTAGTGTTGAGGACTTTCAAAAGGTGGTAACTTCCGTGAGCGAAAAATTTGAATTAAATGGAGGAGGGCTGAGCTTTACTAAAGAGGTGCCTCAGAATAATGGAATACAATTTCTAGACATTTCCTTAACGTTCCAGAAGAACCACGTGTGCTGGCAGTATTCTCCTAGATCGTCGAAACCGCTTTTAAATTTTTCGTCGAAGCACTCGAAGGTTGCAAAAAACGGCATCGCCATGTCTTGCCTTAAGTCAGCCCTCACCAAGTCGTGTGAGCACAAAATGAGTGATAGCTTTAACGCACAGGTTACGCGTCTTTTAGATGTAGGGCATCCTCGTGATGCAGTGGCCACGGTCGCTGAACGTTTAAAGAAGTCTATTGTATTAAGTCCTAGCATGGTTGCAGAAAGCGATAGGAAGAAACGTGTCGCAGGTATACCGTACATTCATCGCGTATCTCACAGGCTAAAGAAAGTAGGAAGTAGATACGGCGCTAATGTTGTTTTCACGGCTGCCAATAAGCTAGGTAAGATTTGTGCCGCTGTGCAGAGGAAGAATGAGGGCGTAAAAGACAAGAAGCGGACCGATATTTGTTTCGTAAAACACACCAACAAATTCACTGATTGCCGTACGAGTGTGGTGTATAAAATCCCTTTCAGCTGCGGCCGCTTCTACGTAGGACAGACGGGCCGATGCATCAACCAGAGATTGTTGGAACATAAGAGATCGCTAACAGGAGGCTCACCTTCTAATCTATCTTTACATTGTCGAGATTGTTAGTGCACGCCAAAATTTGATGAATGCGCAGTGTTGTACCGGCATAGAAATGAAGAAACGCGCCTGATGATTGAAGCATGGTATATCGAGAATAGTGGTAGCGCATGCGTGAGCCAACCGTCGATTAACTTGCATAAAGATGAAATCAAATGCCTTAACACTTATCTTCCACGTAGACCGCCACGCGTGCCGGATTGATAGGTTCGCCCGTTGCATGGGCATGCGCAGATAAGTTTTCGTGCCTTCTTTCTTTTCAGCCGTTGTGCGTCTCTTCAGTTGTTAGTCGGCGTTTGTGGTGTCCTGACTTCTTTCTTGTGTCCGTGTTTGCACGCCCTGTCTTTTTAGAATGAATTGTCACTGCGGTCTCACAAAAAATATTACAGAATGTCTTTACAGATTAAGTTAGAATATGCGCTTCGCTTTAGTTCTGGGGAGTGTAAAGAAAATGAAAGGTGGCCTTTTTTGGAGCGCGGCGCTTAGGCGCCTGCTCCTTGCGTTGAGCGGCTTCACCGTTGGCCTCGATGGCGTAACCGATAGAGCGAACGAAGATGAAAGAGAGCGAACGCGGAGTTTGTCGATATCACGAGCCACTCGCCTCTTACCTCGCTTTCTTCCTCCGTCACGCGTACTGGCCCCCGGTTCGGAGATCGTGCGCATGCAGGGCTGGCACGTGCACTGCGGCTGGCTTGTAGCATAGCGCGGAAACAAGCGAGGACAAAGAAGTACAGAACGAACACAAGCGCTAGTATTCAGCAACGGAATTAGTTTCTTAAAGGAGCAGTGACATAAAATTCCATGCTCGAGATGTGGCCTTCACTCGATAGCTTAGTATGCAACAGATTTTTGAGTGAAGTATGAATTTCGTCCGTTACGTAGAAGTTATTTTTATTTCGAAGGCGAACAGCGTACGAAAGCTCAACGGTGCTCTCAGCACCCAGCGACATCGACAGTATTATGAAACGTTCAGCTGGCCCCCAGGCGCTCAGTGACGATGCGCTAGTAACGATAACGTCACTTCAGCTTCTCCTTCCGAGTCCTCCTCCTTAAATTTGTTCATGTCATTAATTCCTAAAAACTTAAGCACAGTTTGGTTGGTATGGGTGCCAGGTCACCGTGGCATATTTTTAAACGAGATGGCGGGTGTTCTCGCGCGGTGGTCCCTAGATGGCCCTACAATGTACATTGTACCAGATACAGACTTTATTACTGCATCTAGATTCCGAAAATACGCATTACATCAGGATTCCATGAAAGCAAGATTACCACAGCAAGAATATGGTCACCTTTCTTTTCCTTGGAACAATAAATGGTGTCCCTCTCGTAAATTGGAGGTGACCTTTACTAAACTTCAATGCCGTATTCCTCCTCTAAATTTTTATTTACACAGGGCTGGTCTGGTTCTGTCTCCTCTGCTTTTTATGTCAAGAGCCTGAAAACATTGATCACTTTTTAATACATTGCCGTCGTTTCTCCAGTCACAGGAAAAAAACATTTCGAATATTTATTGAGAAATTTGAACATTCCTCTAGATTCTGCAAATATTCTTTCCCTTGGGGCGTCTTCTCTTGGCCACAGCAACAGGAATGTTTGCATAGCTGTCTGCGAATTTCTTCGAGACACAAGAAGAGTTCCTTATTAAGTTATTTCCTATTGCAATTTGGTATTTTATAATTCTTTTCTCTAATTGATTATTTTCGATATTAGGGTTCTTTTCTCAGTCTATTGGCACATAACCCAAAGATTCTTATTTTATTTTCAATACTCGCTTCTTAGTCCGATTAATTCAATTACTTTTGTCTAAATTCTAAATTTCCATGTAATGTTTACCGCCGGTTTCATGGCCAATCCCCCTTTGTGGGTAAGAGCCAGTAGAAGAGGATCAAGCAAGCAAGCAAACGTCAATGATCTCAGTGTTGTCATCGTGGCGCCGACTAGCACCGACGCCTGCCTTCACTTCGACTGTCTGAGTTGGTTGTCTCAAGTCCTACGTCTTCGCCGCGCCGCTTCGAATGATTTGTTGTGTGCTCATCAGCGCGTGATAAATGGAGCGGCGATCTCAACTGCATTACGCGCCAGCATGTCATGAGCCCAGTTGTGCGCGACTTACTCCAGTGGCGTCTCAAGTACCCCAAGAAGGAATGTCATTATCGCGGACAGCTGCAAAGTTTGTTTATAAAAGCTTCCAGGTAGCACTGCGCATGCAGTTTTCGTCTCTCCACGCGACTCCGCGATGCATTGAACGTTGGCCTTGCCAACACCTCTTCATGCGCTTGCCTAGGAAGGCATTGGTAAGGAGGCGTTGGTAAAGAATGAGAGTCCGGTATAATAGAAAAATCGGCAGACGCGAATGGTATTTTGAGCAGAGCAGCCGTATTTCACCTTTAATAAATCGTTGAATAAATAATTTGTTGTTACTCAATGGACTTCTTACTTTTGTGGAGAGGTGCCTAGTCAACGTTGCTCGGACCGGCATCGATTTCAGAATCGCTTCTTTGCACAGGATCTATCCGAGAATGATTCGCGAAGTCGCGAATCGCAGCGATTTCAAATACCTCAGTATTTTCTTCATCACTTGTAGACACTGATGACGGCGGCGACGACGATGGTGGTGGTGACTATTCGTTACTGATGATACTAATCAATATTACGGATATTTATTCATCCCCCCGTGGCATTATCAGTGGTGAATCTTTACTAGGGGGTCGATAACTAGACGTGGACGCAAAAAACGCGACATGTGTAAAGTTGATGTCACTGCTCCTTTAAGCAAGGCGTCGTCCGATTCATGGCCTTTCCCCCGGACTGGATTGCGCCAAGTGTCTGAGGAACAACAACAACAGCTACAGGACGAACACACGCGACTGCCTTTGCTTGTCGTAATAGGGCTGTCGGTGTTTCGCTTGGTTCGCGATGCCTGTAATGCACAGAATGCTGTGCGTAGCACTGGGGCGCTACCGGTTTCTGTAGCAATATATAACGAACGTTACATTGCTACAACTGCGGATAGCCAAAACTTCAAAGACTCTTGGCGTTACGCCAACATGAAGCTGCGCTGAGAATTCGTATTAGGCAGTATCGTAACCGTCAGTGAATATTTAAATTGATTTTCAAAATATTGCATTTTTAGAGACATGCCCTTACTTAAGCATTTTGGTTTGCGTGTGACTTGGCAATTACATTTGGCCAAATTTTTTAACTAATCTGTTGCAACGATCTGGAAAATTTTCAAAAGTGTGACTGTCATAGATGTCGGAAGGTAGCGCTGCAAAGTTGACAAGAAAAGACAGGGACTACACAGACGAAGCGCATCTAAGAACTGAATTTATTTAAACGAGAAGATCAAAAAGAGGGGCAGAGGAGGGAGAGAATAGCATACGAAGGAAAGGGCACTGAAAAGCCGCGGTGCTATCTATGCAGTAAAACACGTGCATTAATATAATTCAAACTTTAAGTTTTTTCTGCTTTGTATCTGCATCCAAGACGGCACATGTGCACAGATTAAATTCATATTTGTGTCCCTAAACATGCCACTTGTCTTTCTGTGAGTGCTATAGACGCATGCGCCAAACTTCCCCGACATTATACTGTAAGCTTCTATGATAGTTATTCTGATATCGTCCTTGCTGTGCGCCAAAATGAAAGTGTCCCTGAAATTTGGGTTACATTTACCATTAGAGCAGTGCTGAGCGAGATTCCCCTCGATTGCAACCCTACTACACAAGTTCTTGTGTTCCTGAAGCCTTCTGTTCAGGCACCTGCCCGTCTGCCCAATGTAAGATGCCCCGCAGGTCAAAGTGATCCTGTATACTACTCCTACCTTGCACTCAACGCATTTTTTGGCGTGTCTGACACGACATGCTGCGTCTCGAGCGTTGCTTTCGCAACTCTGGGAGTCGACTTTCCTACACAAGCCTACCAGTTTTTTGGGCGCCGAGAATACCACCATACCGGGGAGCCACTTTTCTTTAATCTATGCGCTACGATGTGCATGTACGGCAACACTACCACCCCCCACAGTATGTTCCAACTAACCCCACACAAGCTCTTCTGACTGTCATAGAAACAGATAAAAAGATCTGAAAATAGAGGAATATTGCACAATGTGACATATTGGTGATTTTTTTCTTAAAATAAGGGCCCCAGCTCCAACGTAACAATATTTTGTAAACTCACACTGTTCAGAGAATGCCAATAAAAAATTTAAAGGAGGAGGTGCAACAATTTTTGTAGAATGAAGTCCAACTTCCATTTTCGCGCAATTCGCAAATAGCTGTTCTAGCTCCGTGGGGACTTCTGCATTTTTTTTTTCACAAAGGCAAGCGTGTTTTTTTGCGAAACTATGATTGGTGTCGTGGTGCCGGGGACTCGGACAGCAAAATATCTTTTTGCTAGCAAAATTACATGGGGTCGGTGGACATGCATCAACGTTCTTATCTGAACACACCCTTCAGAAATTTGTCGGTGTATATGGCACACCCTGCTTAAAAAATAAGGGGCCCGGAACGTGGTACCCCTCTATTGGCGACTCAGCCTAAACACTGGCCACCTGGCGGGCGCGCCTGAAAGCAGCACGTAGACGTTAATCCTTCAAGAGTAACAAGTTCTCACATAACGGCTTGTGCTGACACGCTGTTTTTTAGTTCTGAAATTGTTGCCATGCCACCGCGTCAGCCTCAGAGGAAATTAGTTGAAAAACTTAAAGGGGTCATGAGCCACTCCTCGGGCCTGGCGTGAAAAACACCCTGGAATGAGTCGGACCCTTCCCAGGAATATGTAGCTGAGAGAATTTTTCGAAAAGCTTAAGTAGGACCGGAGATATAGCGATCGCAATATTTACCCTCTCAACTCCCTCTCAACTCGCTTCATTCCGAAGGAGAGAGGGAGCGCCGTTCGAGGTGCCCCGCCCACTGCATTACGTCATTTCGCTTCAATGTTGTGCGGTTGCCTTTCCGCGTAACTTGGCGGTGTTGACGGCTGCTGCTGGACATAATAGTTCCGGTCGGCTGCTTCTCGCTGCGTGGCACGTGGTCTATCGCGTCTGGGGTGTAAGCGCTAACGTGATCTATTTGCATTGATACTGTCGTTACTTCGCTTATGTCGCATTGATACTGATACTTCGTATTGGTACTGTCGTTACTTCGCTTCGTGACTTCGCTTATGTCGTTTTTCCATCACATCAAAATTAAACTAAAAGGAAAAGCCGGCAAGCCCTCGATGTGGCCGATTGGCACGGCGTGTATTATCGGCGCCAAATGAAACCCAAACAGCGGCAAGCTTTCGCAACGGTATAGTGCGCGCCGTCCAGCTATCACAATGGACAGGCGCGCATATGCGCAGTGCCGCCTAACCGGATGCGCGCGCATGTCCATTGTGATAACACGACGGCGCACACTATACCGTTGCGAAGGCTTGCCGCTGTTCGGGTTTCATTTGACGCTGATAGTACACTCAGTATACGCTTTTAGATAACGAACTGGACAACGCGGCCTGCTTCAACGCACGGAATAAAATCTCGTGCAGAGGAAATGCGACGCAAAAAAAAAATAAGAAAGAAAAACGCGATTCTTTTTAAGCGGCCGTTGTGAACGGGAGCAAACGAGATAAAATGCGTTTCGATCTTCGGTCGGCTGTAGCCCGCCTGCTCGTCGGCGAGAGCGAGAAAATCAGCTACAATCAGACGCGTCAGAATAGAAGCGAGATTTGAGAAAGCGTCGCGACGTATGCGCGTGCAAAGGTGAAAGACATGGTTGATCCCTCCGTCATAGGAATCGGAATAACATGAAAGTAAAGCGTGCCCTTACAGAAATAACTGAATATTTCCTGTACACTGATATAAGAGAGTTTGTACAATATATATTGATGTCTGGCAGCTATGGCACCGTTTAAAGGCTCGTTCACACGGGCGACTAGCAACGGTCGCGCGACCGTTTGCGACTGGTGGTCAAAAAGCGACTCAAAGCGACCGATGTTCACACCTGCGTGCGACCTATATACGTTTCCATATAGAATTCACGTCTGCTCGTATACAGCTTGCATTGCCGTTGCCCCGTAAAATAGGCTGATGTCCTGTTCCTGCGCATCTGATTGGTTCAGAGGTTTGCGACTGCAGTCGAGCGACTGAAGAATCGAGCAGCGAGCGACTGAGCCAGCGCAGTCGCTTTGCGACCAAAACGGCCATTTGCGACCGTTTGCGACTAACTTAGTCGCGCGACCGTTGCTAGTCGCCGGTGTGAACAAGCCTCAACGTGGATGCACCCACTTTGATCATTGGTGGTACATCTCCATCCCGACGACTAACGTCCATCTTAAATGATTAAACAAACCCTTGTGGTAGCTGTAGTACTTAACGGTGAAAGGGTAATCAAAGAACGAGGTGTGATAGCCAGAAGAGCGTCGCATATTGGACGCAAAACTTGGTCGCTATCCCGCGGCATGTTAAAATGTGATTGAACACCATGGCCGGAGTAAAGGGAAATGCAAAGCGCGTCGTGCCGCCCCGGTAGCCCGGCAGCGATTTTGCCCGCGGCGAGCGCGTGAGTGGGGCCCGGAACGCGCTGTTACATCCAGGTGAGGGAGACGCGCGTCGCAGAGCTATTTTTGGTTTGGATGAGCCTGACGCTATGAGCGAGGCCGACGCTTTTACGACGCTTGGGCTAATTCGCCACCTCGCGGTGTGTTAAGGCATTGACAAATAAAAGTAGCTAAAGTGGTTGCTTGGGCGAGTTGGTATGACATAATTCACATAAAAAACAGCGCTAAAAAACGGCGTTCAAGAGAAAAAAGCACACAGACGGCGGCGCTGACTTACAACAAGATTTATTTGCTAGAACCGCGCAATATATACTTGTGTGCAGTATCTGACAAATATAGGAAGAACAATAAAAAGATAAAAACAGTGAAAATCTAAGGAGCACAATGATCGTGATAGCACGCTATGAGCCTCACGTGTGCAAGCGTTCTGAAGAAAATCAATTTCTTTTTGTGATAAGGCAATTGAAGGCCTGCTGACACACGCATCGCCCAGCCTAGCCATTTCCGCAGCCTCGTGAATTTCGCGTATCATCTGTTCCCGGTGACGCTTGACCACTGCACAATGCTGGAAGTCGGGGGAACAGCCGCAGTCTCGGCAATGAGTGCAGAGGTGACAACCGTTGAGGAGACATTGTGTGCGTGCTCTTTCAGCCGCTCATTTAAACACCGGCCTGTCTGGCCGATGTACCTTTTGCCACAGGACAAGGGTAGAGAATAGACCACCCTTTCAATGCATGGAACGAACTTGTTCCGATGCCTGGTCTGGCATGCTCGCTCTCCCCTGCAACCAGGATTCACGGCCCTGCACAACCTAGCCAGCCTTTCTGGGGCCGAAGAAACCAAGTCAACTTCGCACTGCTGGCCACTTTTTTGAGGTTCTGGGTGACGCCGTGGATATAGGGAATAACGACAAAGTTTCGTTTGTCACGTCCCTTTTCCTTTGCACCGGTGCGAGCACTAGTCTCTGTGTTCATTCTGATCTCCCTGAGCAGACGCTCAGCAACGGCGGTCAAAACATACATCGGGAAACCAGCCTCAGTGAGGCGTTCAGTTTGCTGACTAAAGCTGC
Source organism: Rhipicephalus sanguineus (assembly GCF_013339695.2). Taxonomy (NCBI): domain Eukaryota; kingdom Metazoa; phylum Arthropoda; class Arachnida; order Ixodida; family Ixodidae; genus Rhipicephalus; species Rhipicephalus sanguineus. The sequence goes on along the minus strand of NC_051181.1, from coordinate 31,336,541 downwards.
ACCGAATCATGTGGTGGCAAGACCTTCGCAGTGTGCGTGTGTAGCAAGTCTTCGCAATAGCGCGCTTCACCACTTTGGAGTGTGCCGATCCAAAACGAAGGATTGGCTTGTTTGCGCGCGGTTCATATGCCCAACACACGTGGGTAGGAGGTAGCGTTAACATCAAATCAAGCAACCGGCACACTTTGGATCGGCACACTCAAAAGTGGTGAAGCGCGCTATTGCGAAGACTTGCTACACACGCGCACTGCGAAGGTCTTGCCATCACACGAAGGTCTTGCCATCACAGTCAGCAAACTGAACGCCTCACTGAGGCTGGTTTGCCCGATGTATTAGATGCGAAGTATCTTATAGCGGAGTTCAATCCGGTGGTGGTGGTGGTGGTGGTGGTGGTGGTGGTGTGCGGCGTGACCGCCCTAACTGCGCATGCGCGTCCCCTCTCCCCTCCCCTCTCCACTTTCTCTCTGCCATCCCCCTCTCCCCTTTCCCCCCTCTCCCCTACCCCTTTCCACTGTTCCTCTGAAACGCACGGGCTAGACATGCCGAAATTCTCTCCTGCGCAACGCCGCGATGAGCACCAGCGCATGCGCGTCCCCTCCCCCTCTCTCTCCTCTCCTACGCCGCCCCCCTCTCGCACGCCTGCCGACTGCGTTTCCCGCTCGCCCTGTGAGAATTAACGGTCACGCTAAGGGAAGACAAGACGCACGTAGCGTTCCTCTTCGCGTTCCACGACGCGAGGTCGGTAGCATGCCCAAAGAACGCCAACGGAACGCGATCGTGCAAGTGCTCCGGCTTCGCATCGCCTCATGCTTCCCTTTAGCGGGAAATGGTGTAATTTTGTTTTGACCGCCGTTGCTGAGCGTCTGCTCAGGGAAATCAGAGTGAACACAGAGACTAGTGCTCGCACCCGTGCAAAGGAAAAGGGACGTGACAAACGAAACTTTGTCGTTATTCCCTATATCCACGGCGTCACCCACAACCTCAAAAAAGTGGCCAGCAAGTGCGAAGTTGACTTGGTTTTAGGGGCGAAGCTCCTTAAGGCGGCACCCGTTCGTCCCTCGTAGTCGTCGTCGTCGTCGTCGTAGTAGTAGTAGTAGTAGTCGTAGTCCGTAACAAGTCTTACGCTTTGACCTCAAAGGTGGTGCCGGTGGGAGATTTCTCCTGTGCGTTGTTGAACAATAAAAAATTCGCAGCGTGCGCGTTAACTAAAAGCCGAATTCTTCTGTCTCTCATTCCCCATTAGCAGCCATTAGCATGTTCCAGTAGGAAACGTTAGTAGAAGTAGAAGTGTAAGTGTTAGCTAAAAGCCGACTTCTTCTGTCTCTTATTCCCATTAGCAGCCATTGTTTACCTCCAAGGTAGTGCCTGGTGAGATTTCTCCTGTGCGTTATTAAACAATAAAAATTTTGTTCAAAACGCCGTTGATTGATGAAGTAAAGCAACGAAAGACGCCAGATGTTTTGTAAAAGCAGAACGAAAGAACGCCAGATGTTTTTCTTAGAGTGTAGTAGTAGTTGTTGTATGTAGCCACCTCGCCCGATCGTCAACGGGCGAGGTGGACCGGCAACGGCGCGAGGACCCTGCCGTACGAGAGTTAAATCACACTAAAAGACATATTTTGCGGGCGATGCACTCTAGTGAGCTTTCAACTTTTCGTCTTAATGTACATGATAAAGAAATTATTTCTACGAAAAACGCAAGGCACACCTTGAGCAATATATTTGGTTTCGGGACGCTAAATGGAACCATGAGGCGATGCGAAGCCGGAGCACTTGCACGAACGCGTTCCGTTGGCTTTCGTTGGGCATGCTACCGACCTCGCGTCGTGGAACGCGCGTCCTGTCTTCCCTCTAGCCTTGCCGTTAATTCTCACAGGTCGAGCGGGGAATGCGGTCGCTCTTGGCGCGCTTTCTCTTTCGCTCGGGAGCGGACTTTTTCCTGGCATTTCACCGATCACAAGTGATAATGAAGGGACCACGTAAACCAACAGTACAATAAAAGTTTGATGTTTAATATATACACGATGTTTCACACTCTTTATATTATGTACTGGGCGCATTTCACGGAAGAGTTTCACGGTTTACAGATGATTCCCTCCGTAGCTTCGCCCCACTCATCATCATTCACCCCGTGGATATGCTGTGATTTTTTTTCGGCCCCAGAAAGGCTGGCTAGGTTGTGCAGGGCCGTGAATCCTGGTTCCAGGGGAGAGCGAGCATGCCAGACCAGGCATCGGAACAAGTTCGTTCCATGCATTGAAGGGGTGGTATATTCTCTACCCTTGTCCTGTGGCAAAAGGTACATCGGCCAGACAGGCCGGTGTTTAAATGAGCGGCTGAAAGAGCACGCTCACAATGTCTCCTCAACGGTTTCGAGTCACCTCGGCATTCATTGCCGAGGCTGCTGTTCCCCCACTTCCAGCATTGTGCAGTGGTCAAGCGTCACCGGGAACAGATGATACGCGAAATTCACGAGGCTGCGGAAATGGCTAGGCTGGTCGATGCGTGTGTCAGCAGTCCTCCAATTGCCTTATCACAAAACGAAATTGATTTTCTTCAGAACGCTTGCACACGTGAGGCTGATAGCGTGCTATCACGATGATTGTGTTCCTTAGATTTTCACTGTTTTTATCTTTTCATTGTTCCTCCTATATTTGTCAGATACTGCACACAAGTATATATTGCGCGGTGCTAGCAAATAAATCTTGTTGTAAGTCAGCGCCGCCGTCTGTGTCCTTCTTTCTCTTGTCCGCCGTTTTTTAGCACTGTTTTTTATGTGAAGCATTGACAAAATTGAACTTTTCTTGAAAATGCGCCGTATGGGACGGCCGTGTAACGCGTTGCAGGTGCTAATCGCGGAGGCCACAGTAATGACGAATTACTTTGCTTTACCGCTTCCAGAGGGCAGCACCACACCACCGACCGGGACTGTGGTAGATATGAAAGGCGCGTTTGTAAAGCCTCTAGAGTCTGTGACCGTGGTGCAGTGCATAGCGTGCCCGGCATCTGTTGTTGCGGACCGGGCGGTGGTGGGTTCGTTGGCGGAACTTTTTTCTTTGCCATCTGATCGTGTAAATTTCTTCGACGTCATTTCCGTGACGGAAATACGTCACTGAAGTCTTGGTGGACCCCGGCATAAAACAGTTTCGTGTTAAAAAAAAGCAAGAAAGAAAGAAACGCGAGAAGAGAATTGTTTTAGGCTGGCCCCAGCAGCGTGCGGGATGCCCAAGCAAAGCCGTCATGGGATTACCTTGGCCTTGTGAACGCCGCTTCTGAACTGCCCAGCAGCGTCGGCCGTGTGTGCGCGTTTTGTGCCTGTTCTCGCCGCTGGACTTGAAATGCGTGGTTTGACGACAGTGCAATATGCTTTACTGTGGGTGGGATATGGTGTGACAATGTCCCGATGACTCAAGCAAGCCTGCCGCTGTGTATATTATCAAGCTGATGATGGAGACGCTGCGTTCGCGGTACCATCGGGAACACAATGGTAAGCAATACTTATGTTTCCTCTGTTCGCGCGTCCTTATCGTCGCTCGGCCAGCTGTAGGTGTCGTTCTGCACATTGCGTCGCATGAACAATGCAATGAAAAATAGAAGGAAAAGAAAGAAAAGTCATTAAGCTCATATGGCGACTATGTGTAATGCGTGTTTAGAAACTCCTGTGAATATAGCATATGCTTGGCACGGCCAGCTAATCGATGTGCGAGTGCGCCTTGAAAAAAATCACAGCATATCCACGGAGTGAATGATGATGAGTGGGCGAAGCTGCGGAGGCTCATCGGTCAACCGTGAATCTTCCGTGAATTCTGCCCAGTACATCATCACCGACGTCAGATCAGGCGCGTTTATGCTAAAGGTTCGATGAGAGTTATGACGACTTGCAGCTCACTTTAATTTTACATGTACGCTGTGAATTTTCATTGTTTAGAAAACTATTCCTTTAGGAAACATCTAGCGTCTTTCGTTAAGCAGCTGGCGTCTTTTCGTTTTGCTTTAGAAACATCTGGCGTTCTTTCGTCTTGCTTTTAGAAAACATCTGGCGTCTTTCGTTGGTTTATTTCATCAACGGCGTTTTGAACAAAATTTTTATTGTTTAATCTCGCACAGGAGAAATCTCACCAGGCACTACCTTGGAGGTAAACAATGGCTGCTAATGGGAATGAGAGACAGAATAAGTCGGCTTTTAGCTAACACTTACACTTCTACTTCTACTAACGTTTCCTACTGAAACATGCCAATGGCTGCTAATGGGGAATGAGAGACAGAAGAATTCGGCTTTCAGTTAACGCGCACGCTGCGAATTTTTTATTGTTCAACAACGCACAGGAGAAATCTCCCACCGGCACCACCTTGGAGGTCAAGATCTGGTACTAGCGTTACGACTGGTTACGCACTACGAGGGACGAACGGGTGCCGCTTTAAGGAGCTTCGCCCCTAAAAGATGTTTGTACAGCATAATTTCCTTCCTTGCGATAAAGCATAAATGAAGCAGAGTGCATTCAAGGAGTATACACTAAAGCAAAAAAAAAAAACGCTGTTATCACGCTGTCATGTGATGAAGTGTGCAATGAGACCAAATTTGTTTTCTGTTTATGCTGTGTTATGCTTGATTTGCTTAATTTGATCCTCCGGCTCGATGTCAATTTGTGCGCGTTGACATGTGGCATAATCGTCACATAATTATGACCATATGATGACACATAATTATGGCCATATGATGTTACAGACATCCGCTAAATGACAGTGTGTGTTGTGAAGAACATGCATTTTATCGTATTGTCACTTCATTAGTCACATATCAGCATTGGAACTTGCCAGGGTTACATATGCATATTTATAGCTTTTGGAGAGATCGTGTCTCCCTGCCGTACACCCTTCTTTGTTGGGATTCTGTCGCTTTCTTTGTGGAGGACTGTAGTGGCTGTGGATCCGCTGTAGATTTCTTCCATTATGTTTTTATAGGCTTCGTCGATGCCTTGATTCCGCAGTGCCTGCATGACTGCTGATGTCTCCACCGAATCAAATGCCTTCTCGTCATTTATGAAGGCTATGTATAGGGGTTGGTTGTATTCCGCGCATTTCTCAATCACCTGATTGATAGTATGACTATGGTCTATTGTTGAGAATCCTGTACAGGGCCCTAGATTGGGAAGAGTTCGGGATAAGAGTTAATGGAGAGAATCTCAGTAACCTGTGATTCGCTGATGACATTGCATTGATGAGTAACGCGGGAGACGAATTGCAGCTCATGATTACTGAACTGGATACGGAAAGTAGAAGAGTAGGTCTGAAAATTAATATGCATAAAACTAAAGTAATGTGGAACAATCTTGGCAGAGAACAGCGCTTTGCGATAGGTGGCGAGACACTGGAAGTTGTAAAGGAGTACGTCTGCTTAGGACAGGTAGTAACCGCAGAGCCGAACCATGAGAGTGAAATAACTAGAAGAATAAGGATGGGTTGGGGCTCATTCGGCAAGCATTATCAAATCATGAACGGCAATCTACCACTATCCCTCAAGAGGAAGGTATATAACAGCTGCATCTTACCGGTACTTACCTACGGAGCAGAAACCTGGAGACTTACAAAGAGGCTTCAACTTAAATTGAGGACGACGCAGCGAGCGATGGAAAGGAAAATGATAGGTGTAACCTTAAGAGACAGGAAGAGAGCAGAGTGGGTCAGGGAACAAACGGGGGTTAAGGACATCATGGTGGAAATCAAGAAGAAGAAATGGATATGGGCCGGGCACGTAGCACGTCGGCAGGATAACCGGTGGTCATTAAGGGTAACTGACTGGATTCCAAGAGATGGCAAACGCGTGAGGGGGAGACAGAAAATTAGGTGGGTAGATGAGATTAAGAAGTTTGCAGGTACAACGAGGCAGCAGAAAGCACAGGACCGGGTTGATTGGCGGAACATGGGAGAGGCCTTTGCCCTGCAGTGGGCGTACCAGGCTGATGATGATTTATAGCTTTTAGGAGATGTATTAGTTGTCCAAGGCTGTTTTAATCACATTGATATAGGTCAGTTGAACCTGTTGAACCACCTTGTTGAATCACCTTGTTTCTTCCCTCTCGTTATTTTGTTTTGAATTATGTTGCCATAGTGTTTATGATCTGTACACAGTATTCTCACTGTTGACACAATTTCTGATAAGGTGAAAACGCCGGTATTGTGTGCACGTCTTCTCTTGTCCTCATTACAAATACTCTGTTAATTTTTGCCTTGAATCAATACCAAGCTGCCCAATATCCACTCCTAAACAGAGCAGCTGTGGTTGATCAAGAATCTAGTGTCCAACGTGTTTAAACACAATCTCCCGCTAAAGGGGACCATGAGGCGATGCGAAGCCGGAGGACTTGTACGATCGCGTTCCGTTGGCGTTCTTTGGGCATGCTACCGACCTCGCATCGTGGAACGCGAAGAGGAACGCTACGCGCGTCTTGTCTTCCCTCTAGCCTGGCTGTTAATTCTCACAGGGCGAGCGGTGAACGCGGTCGCAGGCGTGCGAGAAAGGGGCAGCGTAGGAGAGGAGAGAGAGGGGGAGGGGACGCGCATGCGCTGGTGCTCATCGCAGCGTTGCGCAGGAGAGAATTTCGGCATGTCAAGCCCGCGTTTCAGAGGAAGAGTGGAAAGGTGGAGGGGAGAGGGGGAAGTGGAGAGGGGGAAGGGGAGAGGGGGTAGTGGAGAGAGGGGAAGTGGAGAGGGTGAGTGGAGAGGGTATGCGGATGCGCAGTAAGGGTGGTCACGCCGCACACCACCACCACCAGCGGATTGAGCTCCGCCATAAGATACTTCGCATCTAATACAAAGTGAACCTCAATAACATTCAAACCCCTTTACACTATTCGTGATTCCAGCTGAGCGCTCGCCACCTATAGCGGGCGCGCCTGAAAATGGCACTAACAGCGTCAACCTTTAAAGGAGATATGTTATCACGTTGCGCGCGTCGGGAAGCGGCCGCGTAGTTCCTTTGTTTTTGCCATGCCGCCGTGCGCGATCCCGAAAAGAAGAAAGCGATCTCCAAAGAACCTTGCTTTGTGCCGCATTGCGTGGCATCGCGGTGGAAAGGTGGCAACGTATCGTTGCATCACTTCCCGTAGGATGCAGACGACGCGCAACAGAGAAGGGCGTGGATCAGAAACTTACGCATTGGAAAGAAGGTGACCGGCAACTATGTTGGTTTGTTCTAATCACTTCGCTCTAGACGACTTCGTCTCCCAGGTGAGCACACCATTATTTAGCGGGTGTGCGTGTTCTTTTAATATTCGGGCTTCTCATATAGCGGAGTATAGTTTCGTTTATATAAGCAAGCGCTTTAGTACATTAATTGCGTTATATGTGTGAGTGTATTTTTCGTTTATACTTATTTTCCGCACTATACGTAGTGCTGCTTATTATGAAATTAAGCTGCAGTAATATTCTGTCAGACCACTGGTGTAGGCGGCTGGGTCAAACCGCTCCCACCTCCGAAAATTTTCAATTTTGCGTGTGTGTATATGCACGCGGCTATGCAAACACACGCACGAACATAGATAAACAATAGTTGGACCACCCCGAAAAATTTTCGCGCTACGCGCCTGTCGCTGACATACGTTTTGTCCGCGCGCACTGTAGTAGGGAAACCTGAAATATATTTATTATGGACAAAATACGGTGGTTACGCCTGCGTTTTCTCTGTGGTGTCTGCAGGCGATGTTGTAATTGACGCGGCGCGCTGCCTGTTTTGGTTTGTCAGCTCGGAAGAAATTTAAGAGCAAAAAGCTGTCCGAGCGTTCAGCTTGCGCCCGCACTGCTTGGTTCCTTTCCGACACAGTGCAGCGCAACTTAATTATGTGGAATAGGCTTGTTTCAGAGTGATGCAATTATCACCATACCACTGAATAAAGGACGCCAATTTCCTAAACCCAACGTGGTTAATTGAATTATTTATTCACTTCCATTAGTTCACTTCTCAAAATTACTAATACTTTCACCGGGGGCGTAGCCAGGCATATTTTGGGGGGCGGGGTGGGGTTCACCACCCTTTACGTATGTTATTCGTGCGTGTGTAGTGTGCGTGTATATATATGCATGAAAAGTTTCGAAGGGTGGAGAGGGGGTTACCCCCCCCCTCCTGGCTACGCCAATGGCTCTCACTACTCATGCAAACCTTGCTTTTGAATGCTGCACGGCTCATTCACATGTAAATGGCATGCTTTCAATATTTGCGTTTTTATCTGTAAAAGGAAGTTAAATGACCAATATAATATGAATAATTTCAGACTTCCCATGCGTAAGAAGACGACTAAAGCGGACTGCTGTCCCAAGTGAAAATCTGCCACAGTCATCTGTACATGATGCCGAAAAAGCAGCTTGCCTCCAACAGCTCAGCGCAGAACGATTAGAAAGGAGGACACCGCGGTCCGCAGAGGTAAGTGTAAAGTAGCCTAAATATATGTAGCAGAGATTCGGTCACCTATAAACGGTGTTATTTTATGAATGCAGCAAGTGCGTTTTGTTTGTTTTATTTATAACTCTGGATAATGAGGAACCAAAGGCAAGCGCTGTGTCAAGATTTCGAGACTACAGTTCACACAACGAGCCTTCGCATCTTAAAATGGGAGACTTACCTGGGCAGGTGTGCAAAGTTTACTCAACCTCATGAAAACGCAAAAAATAATCTGACCTTCTATAGCAGAGATCTGGTGACAAGTGTAAGCTATTTGATGCATGCAGCGAGCGTTGTTTGTTTTGTTGAAATCAGGATGATGTCCAACCACAGCCAAGTGCTGTACACAGTTTTCAAGATGACAGTGCACATGGGCCTTCATTTAGCAAAATGGAAGCTTTACCAACACAGGTGGACAGAATTTACTCAGTTTCATGAGGAAATATAGCCCCTTTTCTAACACCTAAATGTCGATCAGTGTGTTGTAACCCCACTTGCTCTAGCCTTCTGCGAATAACGTCAGTGTGTGTGTGGTTGATTTATCCTCAGGTTTCATGTGACACCCATAAAGCACAAGCCACTGCAGAAGAAGATGACGCTGCAAGTGTGCTTATTGAAATGGCTTTTGGTGGCGGTGCTCTATCAAGACAGGACAAGGCTTCTCAAGTACACACGGGGATATTTACACATAAATTTGTGGACACCTTAGACGACACCAACATTACGTCATACACAGGACTCCCATCCATGAAATTACTGGAAAGCCTGGTTGCATGTTACCTTCAGGTGCAGCACGTACATGGCAGGAGCCGCCTGTGCAGCTAAAGAAATAATTGTACTAACTCTGAACAAGTTAAAACACAACATCTCAAACACATTCCTTAAACACATATTTGGACGCTCCCTCAGAACATGTACCAATACCATAACACAAAGAATTGGAATTCTTGCTCAAATATTGTCATCGGTTGTAATGCTGCCATCGAAGGAAGAGGTCGTGGAAAACATGCCAACTCACTTCAGACAATTCAGTAATGTTAGAATTATTGTAGACTGCACGGAAATACCTGTTTCCCAGCCAAATTGCCTTCAGTGTGCACTGAGGTGCTATTTTGTGTATAAGAAGACATACACATGCAAATACATGATCACTGTAACACCGGTGGTGTGATTGCTCATGTGACACAAGGTTATGGTGGTCGTACATCGGACAAAACTATTTTTGAACAAAGTAAGCTCCTTGATAACCTGGATCATGTGTCACACGCAGTGAGGGGCAGACTGTGGCTCCCTCATTGACGACTGTTGGGCAGAAGGATAATTGAACTAATTCGGCCACCTTTCGAGAAAGGGCAACAAATGACAAAAGGTGACGCTGTACGTACTCAGAAAATAGCATCAGCAAGGGTGCACATTGAGCGTGTCATTCAGCGGACGAAATTTTTCAATATTTTGTCAACAAGAGTGTCATGGGGAATGGTAGGACAACTAGATAACATAATGACCATGGTTGCAGGGATCACTAACCTATCAGCATCTTTATTTTCCACCCACCGCTTTTTATAGACACCAAGGGACAATCTTGCTTTGGTACAGTTGATGTGTGTGCAATATAGAACTGCGGTTGGGTTACCTACGTCAACAAAACCAAAATAGTTGAATTCTCAGTCTGTACGCATGTATAAATTATGAAGCACCTATTTTTTTGTATTTACAGGTGAAATTCATTTCGTGTAACCTTTTCAATTGTGGCTCACACTTTATATGGGGGTGTACCAACATCAAACTTTCAATTGTGAAGTGAATTCAAGTAATGAAAACAAAGTGCGCATCGAATATTTTTCAAATATTTTTGCATACTAACAGTACAACAACCAACTTTTGCAAAAATGTTTTTCACCAACCAGACATAAAAAAGCAAGTCTTCTTGTACAGCAAATAACATACAGGAAATTAATGCATTGTAGAGCACCACTGCTTCGCAGTACATCTGGAGTTAATGTTGTCACGAAGGAAGGATCTCTGCTCAATATTTTCAGGAAGCAGTGACATTGTTGTGCATGTGACCATTCCTCCAGACAATAAAAACAGCCTTTGGTTAGACACATGTGCTTATGTGTTAATCTTGTTGTCATGATTCAATCCTCTAAGCTTTCTTTCTCAATTAGAACAAGCGACGAGAACTGATTGGCACGATGTTCATTGCAGGTGCTTCATGTTCGGAAAACCCAGAATAATGCCGAATTTCTTATTGTACACGTTTTTTAAATTAATTTTTGCAGTGGCTGCCCATTTGTTTCGGTGGTTTTGTTCAGTATAATTTCGGCAGTCTATTGCAACAACGTGCTTGGCCTCGTACACAATGCCATGCTCTGGCCACTACACTTGAATACTGGCACAGCATTCGGAAAAGCACACTGGAGATGGAGAGAATATGGCTATTGAAACTAATTTGTCTATTCGTGCATCAAATTTTCTGAAATTTAGCACAAGTATGTAATCCTTTGTGCTGATTGCAATACTTAGGAACTTTTGTGGCGTTTAAATATTAAAAATGGTGAGTCTTGTGAATCGAATACACACATAGTCAACGTCTTGAATATTTTGGATTACACAGTTTTGTTGGGGATTAGCTTACTTTTCATCACGGCATCGTCTGAGATGAAGGCATTCCGGACCTGGCACGCCTATCCTGAGCAACTCTCAAAATCGAGGTGCTTATTTTAGCCCTTTGGAATCGGCCCACCTTAATTTTTCATATACGATTGCAGGGGTTTTACATCTGAAAACTACAATATGATAATGAGGGACGCCAAAGTGCAGGGCTCCGGGAATTTTAACCATCTCATGGTCATGCACCTAAATCTAAGCGCACGGGTCTCTAGCATTTCACCTCCATCGAAATGCGGGCGCCGCGGCCGGGCAGTTTAATTTTGTTGCGATAGCAATTATAGGAACAGTCTCGGCTGGTTTTTACCGTCCCCGTCGCCGCCGTCATGCACCGTAGATATATATATATATATATATATATATATATATATATATATATAGGTATGTATGTATATACATATAAAAGTCCCATAGAAAAATAATTCAGAAAAATGCTTCCGAAGCGTGGAATCGAACCAGCAACCTCTCGCTCCGCAGCGCGTGGCGCTAGCTATTACGCCGCAAAGAGCAGATCCTTCGGGTAGCTAACGGCGAGCGTTATATATACACCCTTTACCGCTGCCAGGACTCAGAGACGGCAGGCGCTTATAAGCAATTCTTCATTACCGGCGAGATGGCACGAGGAGCGCAACGGGCGTAGGGAGCCTTCATGTGCGGGCGCGCACATGAAGCTCTGTAAACGGGCGCATTTAAACGTCGTCGGCCAGCTCGCTCGCTTCTAATATTTGCGCAGGGAGAACCTTGCACTTCCGCTGTCTGCTCGCGCAGTATACCCGCGGACAACTTTTCTTGGCAATGAATGGAAAGCTACGGGGCGGAGCGTCTGCACATGTACTGCTACGCGAAGTAGTCCGGTTTGGCGCGCGTCTCGTAATGCCATGGAAAGTGAAGGCTAGGGTTGCATTTCGACGCAAACGCTGCTTAGCGTCTAAGGTACGGGTAAAAGGCGCGACTTTTTCACGCACGCAAAAACGCAACGTGACAACGTATACAGTAAAAGAAATACAAATATCTCGCTTGTGTGCGGTGCGTTCCGTCTGAAAAAGCTACATGTACAAAATGAAGGAGTATTTTATATATCTCACGCAGAAAATACGGACGCAATTGTGGGACTACATTTATTAGCGGTAGGATACGTGCATTGTGGCTTGTAGCCTTCGCTTCATTGCCAAGAAATGTTGTCCGCGAGTATAGTTGTTGCCGGGAGGCAGATGTTTATGCAGCGTAGTAGCGCGTCTATCACGGGCCGCTTTTCTTGCTATCGCATTCATTGCTCCGCCCTTGCGGCGAAACTGTGACTTTTTTGATAGTGTTATTAAGCAAAAATAAGACATGCCAGTTACTTGTTATCACCTAAGGTAAACCAAGCGCGGTATGCAAGTACTCAGCTACCACTGAAATGTAGACACCATCTCTTTATGTACATCTGCATGATGTCATAGCCACTGATGCAGTATAGTGCGGTTAAAGTTATCAGCTGCCTATGTGCTGCAGATCGAATGAAGTGATGTCCCGAGATTGTCCACACGGGATGAGTAGAGGTGGAAATGTAAAGGCTGAAAAGAAAAATAAGTTTCAGACTTCATCAGTATCTTGACAAATACAAGTTCTGAAGGGCAGAGCAAAGGGACAAATCATTAGTTATAAGATGCTTAATTGTAATGGTAGATTACTGGAACAACCATTCATTTTGTAGACCTGACTCGAAACCGGTATGCTTATCTTTGCAGCATTGTATTTGTTTGTGCAGAGCAGTTGCACTATTCATCTTGGGTCACATGAGCATTGTACAAATGTCAAACCAATTTATGTTGTCTAGCATGAAGTTGAAATATCAAGCATGATGTAGCATCATGTGTAAAAATGAAAATCAACAAGCACAAGTAAACCGATGCCTTTTATCATGTTATTTGAACCAAGTACAGCACTCGTATTATGTCTTAAATGATGAAACGAAGCAGCCATGTATTGGATGTACCAAAACGATGCTTTATTAACTCCTAAATAATATCACATACTGCTACAATGATTGCAGCACAGCTACCATGCGACAATATATTGCACAGGGAAGCATGCAACAGCAACAGGATCTGTCTACTTGAACACATTACTTGAGCCCAGTATAGCTTACATTTACAGATCTAGCTGAATTCAGAAGTGTACATAAAAATGCCCCTTGACTAGTAGAAGTTCTGAGGATTCTTGGAAAGCAAAGGACAAAGGATGGAAAGAAACCAGGCATGTATTCTGCTCCAGTAAATTGAATACAAAAAACAATAGGTTTCAGTAATTTAGCGCAGCCGGTCAATGTCAGTGATGAAAAAAGATCTAGCAGCGTGCCATGAGATGCACATGAAGTGTTATCAAATTATAAAAGTGTTGAACACAACACCACATACTTATTACAGATATAAAGATGGTGAGACTGGCCAAGTAACAAGTTTCATTAATTATGTCAAACAATGATTTAGCAAATACAAGCTGTTAAAAAGAGACAATCTTTTTGAATTGCTTCGAGGGATACGGACACCAAAATTTTTCATCCTCGTTTCTCGCGTCAAATGAAGGGCCAAGTTCTCAAGAGCTTAGAAAAATGTACTAGAGCGCAGGTGTGTCCTAAAAATTATATTACAACATGTTTTCAAAATCTAGTTTTGGTTCATACTGTACCCTGACGTCATGATACAATATAAGCTTCCCGTACCGTGCTTGCACAATATATCTTGACGTTGCCACAGCCGCCCTGTTCCATGGCTGTGTTGGTGAACATTTTGTATTTTTTGGTATGTGACATCATCACATTTATAGTCAGATACAACTTAAGAAGTTGGGGAATGCCCCACCTAGAATACGTGTGGCACCAATCACATCCAGTACTAAAGAAAATAGTTCATCTAAACTGAAGAAACGCTACTACTAAATAAATAGTGCACTAAGCAATGCTCTCCAAAGGCGGCGTTACCAGCCATCCGGCCCACGACAACAGTCTGGAAATGACTTCAGGAGGGTTGCCATTAAGGCTTGTTCGTGATTCATCTGTGCGCACCAGTCCACATCCAGTCAGTCTGGAGTGCATGACCATTGGTGCAGGCTTGTGTGCATCCACCTTTGAGGAGGAAATACCGTGCACTTTTTCCAAAGTTGTATCTGAATATGGCCCTACTGTCACCAAAATTGGTACTGTAGCCCGACGACACAATAATGTCGATGTCAGTTGGTAGGCCATGAAAAAATTGACTCTAAAATCAAAACACATTATCTTATTGGCACTTATTGAGGGTCACACTTGCTCAGAGCCGTCTCTGTATACAGGTGATTTGTACGGTGGAGTAAACTAAGCTTCAAAAATTGGTGTCGGTACCCCTTTAAAGAAGCAGCAGTCATTGGTTTTGAATATTTGCTCTGAAACCAGTGCCCCTTCACAACAACTGTGCTTTCCAGCAGCATCTGGAATGCTTCTCATGTGCACAAGTTCAAAGTGTGTAGCTCTTTAGGGGCACGGCTTGTCGTCCAACGTCGCATGGTGATGCAGTTGTCAATACAGGCCTAAAACAAGGCTAACATTGCTCAAACCCAGTGCAAGATAAACTAACAATGTCTAAAATAATATAAACTACAGAAATAACACAGTATTAATCACAATAGTTTGCCTAAAATCACAAAAAACGCTTCTGAAACAAGTGGCTGATACCCGTGCCGCACGAGAGGGCACCACCACTGCCTAGGCAAGTGCACAACTGATGAGGCGGTGGCGAGCGCCATGGGAATCGCTGAATTGTCCATGCTACACACTTGCTCAGGTTTCACGGTAGTGGAGCTGCACTAAGCGCAGGATTTAGAACTACACCAAGACCTACACAAGAACAACATTAGTGCAGGATTTCTTTCTCTTTAAAGGCCAACTCCGGCGATTTTTTGGCCATGTCAAAGTAATGGTGCTTTTATGTTCCTGAGACGCTCCTGTTACGGGCCCGATAGCAGAAATACTCGGCAAATTGGAGAATAATTTTTAATAAGCAAAAAAGCGCAACACCGGAACCGAAACCCAACCGAGTTTACTGTCTACGTATGACGTAGACGTTGTTACAAACGAACCGGAAGTCGTGCAAGGTATGCCGGTCACGCCGGCGCGGAGTATGAAAGCTGTGACAGCCGGGACGACCAGCGAAGCGCCGGCCAAACCAACGCTGTCTGTCGCCTTGTGCACAGCAGACGCTCGCTGTAGCGGCCGAAGCGCCGAAGTTAGCGGTGCCCTCGGCTGCGTCACTTCCGCCGCCTTCCCAATACTGACGTCACAGACGCAATGTTGCCAATAATTGTGGGAAGCCAGGAGGGCGTTTGCAGACAATCTTTAAAATTCATTTGCAAACAATCTGCGCACGTCTCAAGCCTGTAATTTGGCATAAATGACGGAAACGTGCAAATGAACGTACCCAGCGAATTTCACTGAGATAAATCGACCTCGAAAAATAGCCGGAGTTGGCCTTTAAAGGGACACTAAAGGCAAATATTAAGTCGACGTTGATTGTTGAAATAGCGGTCCAGAAACCTCGTAGCGATGCTTTTGTGCCAAGGAAGCGCTTATTTTGAAATAAAATCACGTTTTTAGTGGTCCGCATCGCGTTAGCGCGCTTCAAATCTCCCGCCTGAAAATACGACTCTCATACGTCACTGCTGCTGTGCCCAACGTTGCCCGCTTTTACTGCGCGGCCGCCGACACTAGTAGCAGCCGAGCGGAAGTAGCGGGACCCACAGTAGCAACAACGGCGCGGCGGCAAAGACTTGCTAGGATAGGCACATTCAAAGCCGTCCCCAAGTCGCGGTTGGTCTCGTAAGCCTAACTACGAAAGTGCAGCGAGCACACACGCAGAGGTTTTGACTGTTTAGCACACTGGCGCAATGGCATGACACTAAGCCACTTCAAGCGTAAGGGTTCATTCCGCGGCACCCAGTGAAAAGACACACCGGTTTCCTTGCTGCAGCGCTGGCGTTGTGCACCATTCGGGCATCCGGCAATATCACACGCATGCGGCATTTTGTCGAACTTTCTGTCAGAGCGACTTTCACGAGCGCGCAAAACACGCACAGCAGTACGCGATCCCGAAACTACCACTGAGACGGGCGAGGCACAGTTCGGCGAAAACGGAACCTTTGAACCACGCGCGCCGTTCCCCATGGCAACGCCACGGAGGTTTTGTTTTCCATGAATCAAGCGGAAACGAACAAACAGCATTTTATTACGTGTTTTGATGCTCGGAATGTTCTTTTTTTACTGCTGCTAGTTTGATTACTAGTGTTTTATTGTAGGCCGACTTCCCTACGTCATCGGGATTACTTCGAAAATGTCCCACTCATGGCGCTCATCATGTGATATATTTAGCTTAATTTCTCGGTAAGTAGGGCACTGCTGTTGATAATATTGCCGTCTTAGAAGTTGTCATACATTGGGCTTTCACTCTGACATAAATTGTTATTTGCCTTTAGTGTCCCTTTAAAGGCCCTAATGAAACTTTTGTCCCTCATAATCAAACGAAAGTTAATCCAAAAAAATTTCAAATAGTGCAATTGCAAATCAAATTAAGCTACAAAAATTATTTGACTTGTATGTAAAATTTCGGATACTTGCACACCATCATTAAAAGCCTCGTTCTACAGCACAGGTCTCAACTGACAATGGCTTGCCTACAAGCCCCCAACCCTGGTCACAAGCTCGCCAAGTGCCTTTGTTTTGTAGATTTCCACTTTGTATCCTTGAAGCCCTCAAAGATGCTGCTGTCGAAATCTACCGTTGCGCTGCAGAACAACACGGGGGTATTGTAGACAAAAATGTCGGCCTGCATTTTCCCACAAACTCCCGTCTGTACCTGAAGCTGTGTCATATACTCTAGTTTTGGCTCCAAGTGGTCAAAGTCTAAGAATGAGTTTTACAACTTTTATGGAAAATTCATTTATAAAAGTATTTCTTTACCTTGAAAACATCAGCAAAAAAAGGAAACAATACCATCAGGAGAACAAGCAATGAAGGGAAACTCGGGGTGTAAAACGAGTCCCACAGTCTGGATGGTCAACTCATGTCCCTGAGCTTCCATCCATTGCTTGTAAGGCCCGTATTCACAAACCAACCTTATCTTAAGGCAATAAGACGGCCTTTCGTAAGGAAGGGAAAAGTGTAAGGATAAGAAAATGTCACAGCGCATTTCATAAAGTCACCTTATTCGGTTTTAAGGCAGCCTTACGGAAGGCGGCCTTGTCGTCATAAGGAACGAGCATGGGAGGAACCCGTACATTGAATGTTGGAGAAGGTCATTTCCCTCGAGATAATATTGCAGGCGGCTAGAGATGACGCGTTGGAAGAGTTCACCAAAGCAGGAAGCGAGAGAGATTGCTCGGAGGTTTTCGATCTGGACTTTTTTGTCCCGCTTCAGTATCATTATCACTTCGGCGTGCTTCCATCCAGGCGGGGGGGGGGGGGGGGGGGCGTGCCGCGTTGCCGTTGAGAAATGCCGTGAGTACTTGTACGGCGGTATCGTTGTGGTTCCTGATAAGCGAGTACGCGGTTCTGTCCGCCCCGGCAGCTGCGTTGCGGGTGCGACTGCGAATGGCAGCGTAGACTTCGTCCACAGTTATCGGTCGGTCAAGAGTGTTCTTTTCCTGTCCCTGATACATCGCCCGAGATAGAAGCGGGTGAAAACCGTCAAAGCATATTCACAAAATTCCTGGGAGTTGTATTAGATTCCCACGTAAAATTTCATTTACACGCACGAAACGCTGTTCAGAAAGCCTCATACGGATTGCATGTTCTTTTAAATGTATACACTGTTTTTCAAGAGAAATATTTATTAATCTTTATTATGCATTCATTCATTCACATATAAACTACTGCAGTGCTATTTGGGGTTGCACGTACTAATGTCACCTTAAATCCGTACATATTATCCAGAAAAGAGCTCTTCGCATAATAATGCCTAATGATATTCATATCAGAGGCGAGGACTTGTTCCAAAATACAGATGTGTTAAGTGTCCACAATCTAGTCATTTACAATATTGCTTCTATAATATACAGAATATTTCACGGAAATCTCACCTTACTTTAAACGTCCCTTGGTCTGTCACGCCGAGTTAACGAGTGTTTTTCACGCTACATACTTTTGCTACCTAAAATAAAGATTAATTACGGCAGTCGAACTTTGGCATTTAGAGGAAGTACAATTTGGAATAGCCTTACTACTAATCTAAAGACAGCCCGTCTCTTCACTCTTTGCTAGCACAACTAAAAAATTCGCTTCATATCAATTCATACTGCAATAGTCATTTGTAGTCATTATTTTCAGATATGTTCTTATTCGCACTTATACATATTACACAATGAACTCCTGTTGCTTTAATTACATCCCATTATCGTATCAGTCATGTTTTTATTCTTTAGTAACGGTGACCATTGTCTACGGAACCATATTCTGTCTTGATATTTATGTTTTCTTGTGTTTTTGATAACTAAATATTCCCTTCTCATGCTGTTGCCATTTAGAGTTTTTGATGTTATAATGCCGTTAGGGACCCTTTAAAAATTTTGTTGGGTCCGTAAAAGTGTAAATACATGTACCATAAAAATAATGAAATAAACTTCAAACTTCAAATTTGACTTGAGCAAGCAGCTCGTCGTGCGTGCCCTCAAAGGCGTGTATGAGGCGCGTGAGTGATTTATTTGTCTCATTTCTTGTCCGAGTGAGTTCAATCAAGGCTCGTAGAAAATACGACATGCGGGCGTACCCAGTGAGCGCCGAAGACGCAATTGAGTCGTTCCAATTCTACATCATACTGCTCTGCCTGGTCAGGGAGAGCTGCGATACTGAGCTCGAGAGGTCTGCAATGTTTTTTGGTTTTCCATCTGCGGATGAGGATTCTTCTGGCTTCCCGCAGCTGTAGGCAATGGCCGCCCAGTTGCGGTAGTTGAGGTGTTCTGCTAACGGTGGTTGTGCAACGCTCTGTAATTTCTTGAAGTTGGTCGGTAAGGCGTGTGAGGTTGCCAGCAGAATGCTCGCTCTCGCGGCGGAAAGTCCCAGTTTGTGATGCGGGCTTGTCCGATGGAGCGACGCGTCGCACTCTCCGTAATCTGTTTACGAAGAATGCAGTGGTCGCTGTCCAAGGATTCTTGCAGGTTGTCCCAATTATAGTTTGCACAGCCACGCGTGAAAAAGGTGGGATCGGGGCAAGTATCTCTGCAAACACTGTTGCCGATCTGGGTAGGGCTTGCGGGATCCGTAAGCAGTTCGAGCTGGAATTTTTCTGTGACAGCCGCAAGCTGTTTGCCTTTCGCATCCGAACGGCTGTACCCCCAGCGTTCGTCGAGAGCACTAAAGTCTCCGAGGAGTACGAGTTCCTTTCCCTGGGCTAATTGTAGCCACCCTCGACGAGGGCGTGGAAGTCGGTGGTCTTTAACAGCGAAGCTAGCTCTTTTGGTCACAGCGTATACATTTGTGTACGCAAATTTGGTCATTTTCTTCCTGCCTTGAAATCCAAATTTCCCGCGCGGAGCTGGTTGCGTAGATTTGTGTGGAGGAGGAAGAATACACTTTAATGATAACAAATGGGAGTGGAAGTGGGGGAGCCAGGCTGGTCGGGATGCTAGATTGGGACCCAGGGGGCCGCGATACTAGCAGAACAGTCCGCCAGCCTGGTCTGTATGTGCCAGTTTGTGCTCCTTTAAGCTTCAATTCAGCACTTACCAGCGTTGTCGCAGATTGTGGCGGCGTCCATCTTGAAAGTGGCGGTTTATGGCTCCATTTCTAGATGACAACGACAGATGCCGCTAGCAGTCGTTTTTGCAAAGCCCACACAACTTTAGTGCAGCCATCTTCCTCACTAGATTTGTGTGAGCCATGCAAAAACGACTATTAGCGCCATCTGTCATTGTTATCTAGAAATGGAGCCATAAAGAGCCACTTTCAAGATGGACGCCACCACATTTCTGCGACAACGCTGTTAAGTGCTGAATTGAAGCTTATCTTTCTGCAATGTTATTATTTTTGAGACACAAGTGCACGGTTTTTCTATGCTCGTTAAGACACAAGGAACATGTAGAAACCGTCAGACCTATTAGAGCTACCATTCCGTGCTCGAAAATTAGGCGCGAATGAGCGCTTACGCAATTGCGTACAACGTGCCGCTATCGGCACAAGCCGAACGATGGCGTTTCTCGTAGTGCAGTCGTTTACTGATGAAACGTTTGGTGTTTTCGCCTTTCAGACTAGACAAATCATGCGAGACATTGAAGAAGACTTGATGATGCCTTGGTAAAAAGACTGCTGCCCAGAAGTGCCAATGCGAACACATCGAATATGGATCTTTCTGACGACCAGGAGGAAGAAGGGCATCCGCATAAACCTTAGAATGAAGCACTACAGTTATATATAAGAAACGAAGAGACTGCCCTATAAATAAGTAGATACATACCATTTCATTCCCTTAAATTTCTGTATTTCCGTATTTATTTATTTGTATTATTTAAGGCTCGTTTAATTACATTTCATAAAGAAATCAAAATTACCACTAACATTTTTGCTTTCTTATAAAGTTTCTTTTTCGCACATTCCTTTTATTTTATTTTTTCACAAATTCCACTGCCGCACGCTGCGTGGCCGATCCCCCGTAGTGGGTTGAGCTATTCCCCTATAGGAACCAACCGACCGACCGACCGTGGCCGATCCCCCGGCCACGGGGCCGATCCCCCGTAGTGGGTTGAGCTATTCCTCTACAGGAACCAGCCGACCGACCGACCGACCGACCGAAAATATTGGAAAAATTCACCCCCTACTCCGCCAATCTGCATTGGTATGAGCCATGCTCGGTGGAAAACAACAACAATGACGGAACGACCGCGAACGTGATTCTGTCGCGTTCTCTGGGCAGTCATAGAACAAATTGAGTTTCGCAGGCGGTTGTCACAGATGGTGATAATGATCCGTCCGGAGCTGTATGTCTGGCGGGGATGGTTTGCAAGTGGTGTTCGGGGTAGTCGTACGGCGACCCAAGATGTGTGGAGTGAGCGCTGTTCATGGCCTGACTCGGACTGACGGCCGCCAGCTCCTGTTTGAGCTTTATGGTTTCCGCGAGAAGGTGTCCGTACGTCGTCGACTGAGTGTTGGGCGGAGCGATGGGTGTCGCGCCTTCTGTTGACGAGCTCACCTTGTTATCGGTGCCGGCTGAAAGGGCGGATCTTCGCTTGTCAGCAGGCTCGCTTGAGGCCTGCTGAGACAGTTGGCGGGCGGACTCCTGCTGCTGCCCCTTGGTCTTCCGACTCTGGTTCCGCGGCAACTGCTACTGCTGCTGCTGGCCAGGTCTCGCAAAAGGGAGTGGAGGGAAGGACTGCAACCTCGAGCGAGAGCGGCTACGCGAATTTAATTTCCTCTTGCCAAACCACCTGCGTTTTGGAGTAGGTGGGTAGCGCTCGGTGTTGAGCCCCCGGGGTGAGGTGGGTGCTGCGAGTCGAGGCGGTGTCCATGACCGCGGGGCCTTCACTCTCTGAGAGCACTCTTTGGTGCCGGTTGGGTGACCGTGCCCACACAATCGGCATTTGGGAGCACAAGAGTGGCAGAGCACGGAGTCGAGGGTACCACACTGTCGACACACTATAGCATTCGGTGTGGGGCATACATCCGAACGGTGCCCCAGTTGTAAGCCGACTTGACAGCCTTGGCGCGTCGGCTTATAAATAAATAAATAAATAAATAAATAAATAAATAAATAAATAAATAAATAAATAAATACCGAGAAGGAGGAGGAATAAACGTTTATTGAAACCAGCAGGTTAGTTGACTGGGCCAGTTGACTGGGAAATAAATATATAAATTACTAAATAAGGCCAACGATGTCGACTTTAAGAATAGCACACAAACGAAATTGCAGCGTGTACGCAGTAACCTAAGCTTAGCTAACCAGGCCACATCACAAAAGTATAAAGAAAGAGAGAACAGGCGAGACATATTGCCAGCTCACAACCAAACATCGGCTCATTCGCAATAATTATTAAAGGAGGAGTTAAGTGGACCATCGTAAAGTGAGTGTATGACAGATGTAAAGTTAGGAGCCGTTCCCCACTCAGGGAAACGGGGGCAAGCGAACCTTGGCGTTTGTGTGCCTGACCTGGTATTTTTCTTTCTCTTTGTCGCACGGCGCAGTGCTTCCTCCTCATACTTTCCTTCCTCCCTGCGAGAAATCAGTCCTTCACCTACGTGCTTAGCAGCGCAACATTTCAGTTGCTACAGGCAACGACGGTCATGCGTGAAGGCAGCAATGAAATGTGGCAGCGTGAAATGACAAGTCATCTCCTTGATAAGAGATCAGACTGCCACATATAAGAAACGGCTGATCCCCGACAAGCCCATGATCGAGAGAACATCAATATATTGGAAAATGGCGCATACAAATACGCATGTGGCCGTCATGGGCCGCATTTTTATGCGTCCGAATTTCTGTATACTCGCCAGCACCGGGTTTTTCGCGAACTATGCCACCGCTGCCACCAAAATCTTACTCATAATGGTTTCGCTTAAAATGCATACCTCGTAAGCTCGTATGCTGTATGTCTTATGCGAGCTGTTTTTTTGTACTCAATAACAACGAATAAACTTGAACTTGAATGTTAGACGCCTTAAGCTTTTTTTATGAATTTGTAGTCAACAAAATTAGTTACAACTCCTGACTACCTCAAACTTCTTAGAAGCCAACGAACTTGTCCTACGCATAGTCACTCATTCGCTCAATCTTAAGACGAAAGTCTTAAATGTCCACGCCCGCATTTCTGTACACTCGCGTGCGCTGAAACAAATTGTAGAAAAAAAATTACACATCATCTCCCCCTACGGGCAACCATGGTGGGATGCGAAAGCATCGCGGGGGGTGCGCATCGAGTTTCCGTTTCTCTTATGTGACTTATGAGATGGTGGTTGTCGAGGCGTTTGAATTACCGCTTGCCGACGCTGACGTTTACATTCGGCTTCCCAATCCTTCCTCTTCCCCGCGGCGGTGGCGCTGCCGCTGCAACTAGCGCCGACGGTGACGTTGTTCATGGCGTTTCGCACAACGTTGCACAGAGAGAGAATAGAGAGTTTTAGTTTAGCGCGCGCAACGGCCTTGCGCACGCAACGGGTGAGAGAGAGCAAGACTGCGCATGCGCTGAACCTAAGAGAGATGCGTGCGTTTGCGCGCGCAAGAGATGCGCACGCTAGATCTCGGCGCTTACGTTGCGCCCGCTACGGCCGTTGCGTACCTTACGGGCGCTTCTCTCGCGAGATCTCGACCGGTCGAGACAAGCAAAATGGCTGCGTCCGACAGCAGCACAAGCGGCACTGCGGTCACGGCAGCGAATAAATCCCGCGTCCATTTCGGAATTGCCCTCGATTTGGAGCTCCTTGCCTACGTGAGTAGCTTGAATCCGTTCGCGGACCCAGTGCAGTGGACAGTGATCGCTGCAAAGATGTAGGAGATATTCGATGTCATCGAGACTGCTGTCGCCCTTCAAAAGCCACCGCTCTCGGAAGGCATTTTTCCTCCCTCGCTGCTGCTCGCCTCGTAGAAGTCGTACCAACCGTCACCGTTCACCACAGATCACCTCAACAAAATTTGCGCCATCGTAAAATCTTGCCTTGTCTCGTGCCTTGACTTGTGTCAACTATGATCGGATATTGTAGTTTATTTCTTAGCCACTAGATGGCGCAGAAAAACACGCCGAGACGAAGGCGCTGACGCCTAGACGCAGTCCACGTTTCGGTTGTTGCGTACGGTAAACTAAAAATGTGGGAGACAGCCTCAACTCTAACGTACGCAGCGCGCAGGCCGTTGCGTACGTACAGGTTCGCGCGCGCTAAACTAAAACTCTCTAATGACGGAAGCACACCGAACGCGCGCTTTCGGAGCCTCGCAGCTTCGAGATTCGCTTGCTGGCGTTGCCGTTTCTCGAGCGTCCATGGTGCCTTTGCGATGAGAGTGCAACGGGAGCGAGGGCGCGCCGCATTATATACGAGCGCACAGCTGTGGCGGAGAGAGAGAAACGGGAGAGGAGAAACGAAGCGGAGGCAGCGCTCACGCCACCACCTCCCACCTCCTCGCGCTGACGCGAGGAGAGGGGGGAGAGTTGGCGCATGCGCAGTAGGGGTGCGGAAGCCGCAGAACGGACACTCCCCCGAGCATAAGATGCAGCTGCGCGTGAATATCGTTCACATTTTTGCGGCGTTCATGTGCATCAAAAATTAAAAATGTACGTAATCGCGCGATCAGCTTCGTCCTTGAAGTGAATCCGCGCGGTATACTTCGCAAGACTGAGCCATGCTTTGGTTCGGACTAGTTGATATCCCTAACTATCAGCGTTGTAGCGCAGAATTTGCACCACAGACAGAGCGACACGGAAGGTACAAGCGCTAACTTCAAACTAACGTATTGCCGCAATCACTTGCCATCCTTATCGCTTTGCTTGTGACGCACGTGGCTAGTGTGTATCTGCGCTCCATCATGAACGCGTGAACTTATCTTCGTGCCGCGTTTTATCGGAAAACACCCCTCGCCAATAAGCTGAGTACAGCCGTGGGCACCGGTGTAGTAGTTCGCCATCTGTACGGCGGTTCACTTGTTTCTTTCGGGCGCAAGTCAGCCCAGTGAAATAAAGGATTGTTGCGGCTTGCTCCTGATCCTGTCGTGCACGTTCCTGCATCGTCGCGGCTGCGTGACAGTATAATAGGCAGTTTTAGAACAGGGTACGCAATGATAATGCTCGTTGCTTACGTACTCTATTCCCGTCCCTTAACGTGTGTACCCAAGAGAAGAGCGTATGACATATGCGCAGTGGTGACAAACGCTAATGCAAAGTAGAATTGAAAACTGGGCAAGTTGGTAACGATTCATAGCTGGCCGAGGTAAACAGCGCAAAAGACGAAGACAGAGTAAAGGAGGGACGCAACACGAGCGCTGACTTTCAACTGAAACTTTAAAGGGGTCATGAAGCACCCCTTGGGCTTGTTGAAAAAACACATCCTGCGGAAAGCTGACACGGCTATGAACTGCTCTGCCAAATATTACAGTCGTGCGCGCCGCGTAATGGCCACAAGCGGAGCGCGAAGTTGCCGTTTCCCCAGGCACCCTCTTTTCAAACAGAGGCCGGTTCTCACTCTCGTCGGTGGGCGGGGCGTCTGTCCGTTTACGTCGCGGATCTGTCCCTTTACGTCGCAAGAGACATAGCATGCTTATTGGCCAATAGCCGACATAAATCAAGAGCGGTGTTTGGATCAGATGCGCTTGTTCTCGTTGACACTGTGTATAATAGTTGTTGTGGTTAAATAAACAGGCTGAAATATGGAAAAACTTCGTTGCGAGTTTTCGAAAAGATGACTCACTTCCGGTAGAAGCCAACTGTCGTCTGCTGAACTCGGTGCGCCCGCGCACGTTCGAGCGTAACTTAATTTGGCCGCACGACCTTTTCGGTATCGCAGTTTCTTGTGCCTCGCTTGTTTTGATTAGTCTCGTACGTCATAACTGGCCTCAAACCTAACAAAACTTGTGTGTGGCGCTGAGTTCTAACCACACGGATCTCTTGCTGACTTGATCAGTGCGTGCACAGATCGAGCTTTAATTAACAGACCGGAGAGCGGCCCCTTGTGAACCATGAGGGTTGGATTATACTGAGGGTTTTAAC
Source organism: Rhipicephalus sanguineus (assembly GCF_013339695.2). Classification (NCBI taxonomy): domain Eukaryota; kingdom Metazoa; phylum Arthropoda; class Arachnida; order Ixodida; family Ixodidae; genus Rhipicephalus; species Rhipicephalus sanguineus. The sequence continues at coordinate 31,310,753 of NC_051181.1, read as the reverse complement.
ACTATTGTTTAGTTGACAGAGAATGCACACGATCCTTTGACCTTTGGATAATACACTTCACGTCGAAGATATCCCGAAGATGGATTCAGCGGTAAGGTACAAAATAATACAACCTGAATTCCGCTGTCAACTCACTGAGAGTACTATTGCTTCCAGTCCTCTTCAAAGAACAACCATCGGCCTGTATTTAAGCTACATAATTTCTGGGGCGTCATGCAGGCCGAAGTGAACACCTTCGGCTCCGAATTCTTCGGTTCGTCGTGTCGTGCTGTTATAAAAATGATAAACGTGTGCCCTCTTGAGTGTACAATGCTTCGCTCGCCCGAAATTCGTGGACACCAGCGTGACAAAGGTATCTTCAGTTGGCCGAACGTATCTGCATTTCATGGGCGTATGCTGTGGGGCAATTTTAGTCATTTCTGCCGCGAGCTGCACGCGTCCAGTGGCAGCAGCGTGTTCTGAGCTGTTTTAAGACCGCCTGTGTTTGCATTGTAGGGGTCTGGGCCAGCCGCCGCGCAGAGCCTCTCAGAGTCGAGGACGAGACGCTGAACACGGCCGCTCGATCTCCCCGTGAACTGAGCAACACGTCTTTATCATTCCAAGACTCGGCCGCGACTCACTGTCAACGGCCACTGAGCGCGAGCGGCGAGCGTGCCCGTGTCCATCGTTCTCTTCTACCGTCGGCGCGCTCGCGGCCGCCGCTCCCACAGCATATAAAAGTTACACACGCAGACGCCACAGTTACAAGGATATTGTACGCCTACATTAGGTGCATTTAAAGCGCGCCTACTGTCGGGAGCTGCACGCAGGGGCAACAGTGCCTTCTGAGCAGCTGAACGATAATCTATTTCCGCAATGAGCACTTATTTGCAATTCTCGCTTTAGCGTGGCATGCAGTGGTTCTCTATAACTGATATTTTGTATTTAGTTGCTTTCATACTCGTAGACTACCTAATATCTTACTAATTAACCGTTATTGTCGAGCATCACATCACCGCGTTAAAGCGAATAGCAAAAGTGTGCTCCGATGTCAAGCTATCTAGTAACGTTGGTCAAGCACAACATCCAAAAATTTACCAGTGACATGTCTCCCACCAAATAAAAAAGTTAATGCACTTGCACTTCACCCTTGTGAACGTCCATGTGTGCTTTGCATTCCCTGTGCACAGATGACGCAGAGCGAATTTAAAAAAAATATGTATTACAGTCCTCCTCAATGAAACAGCTGTTCTCCAGAAAATAATGGTTCGCTTGAATTGCTTGTATACTATATTCACAGCAGTAGACAGGTTGGCTTGTTCACAATTCAGAATGTTACATACATAACACAGAAACAGGAGGACTACAGCAAATAGGTACAAAACTGGAAAGACTCGGTCATATGTGCACTCCCTCGTCCACCTGCACATTATGTTGAAGTTCACTTATACAACAGGCACCTTCAATTATGCTACGCTTAATGAAATATCACCCAACCTACGTTAGAACACAGTGATGACTTGTTGCCTAACTGCCTGTCACCTATTTCTCTTGCACAATGTGTTCTAATGTGTAAATAATCTGTTCTACTTGTTTGGTAATAAAACACAGGCCGTTACATTGAGCGAGCAGTGTTTCACCAACTTGTATTGCATGCACAAGTTCATTGCTTCCATTTGCATGCACGACAAATAGTCATACCTAAACTGATACAAGAAACAGTGTTTGCACTATTTTATTGGAATCAAAACAGAAGCAGTCCTCATGTCAGTGTAAGCATATGTATTTCCATTTTTGTGCACAGAACCTGCACCCAATACTGAACACATGGAACAACATATACAGTATAGCCCAAGCACTATATATAATTCACAGCAGTAAAGCAACATGAAAGTAGTGTGTAAAACCTCCTCATAATGCATATTGATGTGTGCACTTCACAGTGCCAGTATGTAAGCACAATCCAAAGAAATGGGATGCACAAGGAACTTGGTGTCAGCCTACACATGAAGGCAACTAAATTAGTACAATAAGGCTAGCTTTACTTTTGAGAAATATGCAACCATGCAGATAGGCATGTTGTAGTATTTTTATTTCATTAGTTTGCACTATGGCATCAAAACATGTCGCTGATGATCATACAGTTGAGTTTCCTGCAGAAAAGTCTAAAAGTGATTGTAGATCCACTGATCACAACTTATAAAAGCATTCAGCAATGCCCACAAAATGACAACGCGGCCTTGATATATCGATGCACATATTTGCTCACAGATATCTGAAAACTAACGTAAATTTCTGGAATTATGCTTGGGAACTTGTCGGCGTTATCACATTTATTTTTTTTATTTATTTATCAGATACTGCCGGCTGCCTTTTGGTAGCCATGGCAGGAGTGGGTGCATCACATTGCAATATTACACATGGCACCATTTCAGTCGACAAACGAAAAAAAAACACACATCAGAACAAAATCACATATGGCCAACGATAACAACACATACGGTCGAATGTGAACTCAAGACGCGAACATGAAAAACAAGTCCAACACCATTTGCACTAATACACTGAGGTAGGACACCTGAACAATACAGGATCGTGATTGAACACCCGAAAGACGTATACGAACTATTGAACCAGACTTCAGAACATGAGTGAAACGGTCAAAGGAACAAAATCAAACAATATGAACCGAAGGACGGCCTCCGCCCACAGAAGCATACCGCGGAAGAAATGGTTACCCGCATACATTTCTAGCTGTAAAAAGAGAAAGAATGACAAGAGCTGCGTAAAACATCACAGATAATCTTGCACGGCATTTGTGAACGCATGAACTGATGATAGGCCGACTATGTCACATGGAAGCTCGTTCCATTCTGCTATCGTTCGAGGAAAAAACGAAAATTGATATGCATTTGTTTTAACTCGTGGCCTTACAATCGTCTTACTGTGCTTCCATCTCGTTGGCCTTGCGCTGTTATACTGCATATAATCAGTGAAGCCCATTCTAATGTTACCGTTTACAATATTGTAAAGCATTTGCAGTCGGTGCAGTTTCCTGCGTGATTCTAGAGATGGAAGTTCGCTTAAATGTCTAAGGTTAGTAATGGACACGTGCCTACCGTAAGCGTTGAAGATGAATCTTAGTGCTTTTTTTTGAACGCGTTCAATGCAATCGATATCACATTTGGTGTGCGGGTCCCAAACTACGTCTGCATATTCTAATAACGGTCGAACTAATGTCGTGTAGGCCACAAGCTTAGTTTTAGGAGTGCAATGCATCATGCGATTTCTGAGCATGTTAAGTTTTCTCAAAGCCTTGGAAACTATGTATTGCACATGACTACTCCAGCTTAGCGTAGAAGTGATATACAATCCCAAGTATTTAAATTGGTCTACCGAAGCTAGTGGAACATTATTGATGCTATAGGTATGGACTAGCGGCTCCTTCTTGCGCGTAACTCTCATTTGAACACACTTGGAAACGTTTAGACGCATCTGCCACGTTGAGCACCAGTTGCTAATAGCTGCTAAGAAGTTGTTTAGTATGTGTTGATCTTTTTCTGACTGAATGTGCATGTATGCAACGCAGTCGTCTGCAAATAAGCGGCAACACACTGGAGAGTTAATCTGTAAATCATTAATATAAATTAAAAAGAGTAACGGGCCGAGCACCGATCCCTGGGGAACGCCTGAAAGAACAGATGCAAATTCCGAGTCCGAGTTGCCTATGTGAACAAACTGCCTACGCCGCGTAAGATAAGAGTCGAGCCACTGTACTATCTGAGGGTTGTCAAAAAGGCATCGGATCTTTAACATTAAATGTCGATGTGACACACGGTCGAAGGCTTTTTCAAAATCAAGAAAAATCATGTCAATTTGTCCGCCCTTGTCAAGCATTACCATTAGATCATTTACAGTGTGAATAAGTTGCGTCGTGGTGGACAGACCGCGCCGAAAACCATGCTGATTACTTGAAAAATAATTGTTGTCCTCTAAGAAAGAACAGAGATGCTTAAATATGAAATGTTCCAAAACCTTGCTACAAGTGCACAGTAGCGAAACAGGTCTGTAGTGGATTACTTTAAGTTTGTCACCAGTCTTATAAATAGGCACCACCTTTCCTGTTTTCCATTCTAAAGGTATTTCCGCTGTCCGTATACTTTCTTTAAATATTATGTTCAAATACTTCGCGCACCATTCAGCGTATCTGCGCAAAAACATATTTGGTATGCCATCTGGGCCGATAGATTTTTTTGTGTCTAATTCAAGCAGCGCCGAAAAAATGCCGCTTTCGTTTATTTCTATATCCGGGATAGCATAACTAGTGTTCGGATATGACGAGGGTTGAATGGTGGCGCGAGAAAACACAGACGAAAAGTAGTCATTAAATGCGTTGGCTATACAGTTACTGTCATCGGTGATAGTGTCATCAAGTTTCATTTTGCCAATAGCCTCATTCTTTTTCGTGAGGTGCAACCAGAACTTTGCTGGGTCACTTGCAAGAAAGTGATGCATTTTGACGTTAAAGAAATGGAACTTGGATAGCTTTATCTTTGTGCGCAATTCATCTCGCAGTAACTGTAGGGACACCGCCCCCCTGTTCACGGCCGAGCGATGTAATCGCTTGACACGGCGTTTCAACTGTAATATTTCGCGAGTGATCCAGGGATTTCGCCGACTACGCTTTTTTTGTCTAGTAGGGACATAATTGCTGATGCATTTATTCACAACAGCCTTGAAATGAATCCACAAGTCTTCGACAGTAGAATTTCCAGTATCATACATATGCTGAAAAATATCAAAATCTTCTTCCAGAAGGTCTAGTATACTCTCATCTTGAGCACAGTTAAAATCAGGGAATTTTTTAGTGACGTTTTCGCCCTTTATCCTCGGGACTTGCATACGACCATTAAAAAGGACGATGTCGTGATCTGATATCCCAGGCAAATACGACATGTCATAGCCTACAGCACTAATATTTTCCGAAACAAAAAAAAGATCAAGAACTGTGCTAGAAGTAGCTGCTACACGCGTAGGCTGATCCACAAGCTGCTTCAGACGAAACGAGAAGGCAATATCAAGCATCAACTCAGAATGCTGACATGCTGACGAAACACACAGTAGGTCCCAGTTAATTTTGGGAAGGTTGAGATCACCGCACAAGATGACATTAGCATTGCTTTTACAGTGCTCATACATGAAATCATGCAGTTTTTCCAGAATTGATAGGTCTGCATTTGGTGGTCTGTAAATTGCACCAACAAAAACTCTGTATTCGCTCAGGCGAACACGAATCCATAACATTTCAACGTTGGTATTATGAGGTATCACTTTGTACTCAATGTTTTTCTTCAGCACAACTGCGACGCCACCGCCCCTTGCCCCCCGATCGTGGCGAATAACATCATGCGACCTTGGCACGACGTCCTCATCAGAAACGTTATCGTGAAGCCACGTCTCAGTTATTACCGTCATGTCTGGGTTATACGCTAGAAGAAGGCCCTCCAGATCAGCAGATTTAGGTAATATGCTTCTTGCATTAACATTCATAATGCAAAACGTATTCCGGGTGGCGCATGGTGGCAGTGGTGTTGTGTCGTTTTTTTTAGATGCCCGATCATTACTCAGGGAAGAACCGTGTCATTCCAAGTGTAATGGAACCATCATGTTGCTTCCTTCATCCCATTTGAACTGTTTTGTGTTGATTTTTACTTTATCAAACGAAAGAGCAACCTTTTCACCTCTCTCTCTATTTTCCTTCGTAACTTCCCACAGTTTTTTCCGGATTGCCTGAACACGAGGGGAAAAATCTTCAGAAATACTGTAGTTGGTACCTTTAAGTTTCCTGCAATTTTTCAGTATTCTCGCCTTGTCTCTCCCGTCTACTAACTTGAAAATTACTGGACGGACCTTGCTCGGATTCGGCTTCCCCAGTCGGTGGATGCGTTCAATTTTAGTATCATGAACACCCAAGGCATCATGAAGTATTTTGTGAGTAACTTCTTCTAACGACTCGATTTGTTCTCCCCGAGGCTCCGTAATACCATATATAATAAGGTTGTTCCTTCTACTTCTATTCTCTAGATCGTCTACCTTCAACATTAGTTGATCAACCGTCTTCTGCAGGTCATCAACTCTAGATGTGTAATCGTACACAGTGGACGACAGGCTGTCTAGTTTCATTTCAATTGATGTCAGCTTTTGCGTTGTTTCGTTCAACTTCAAGCTACTAGTACTGATGGTCGTTTTAATTTCCTTCATATCCTTCATTAACGACCTGAGCATTTCTTCCGTGTTAGGACCCGGGTTTTCCTCTACGTCACCACAACAAGTCAACAAGTCAACAAAACAATGATATGCGGCAAGCATATTTGAAAGCAGTGACCGTGGGCACGGCAGAAGCAAAAGACACGCGTTATTGCTTTTGTAGCAGTAAACAATGTACCAATACTTCTATTATGCATAATTAGTACGTCTATGTTTACAATATATTCATACCAGCTAGTGTCATCTGCAACTTAAAGTTCTTCATATTTAATTCCTCACTTCATGGCTTATGCATAATTACCACATTGAAAATTAAGCCCAGCATTATGGCTTCAAGATGAACTTGAAATTAGGCAATAATGTGGCCAAAATTAAAACTTTCTTATAAATAATGGCTCATGGCTTGGCACATTGGATCCTAGTATTTGATATGCCATGAGGTTGAATAAAATTTGACCACACACTTATAGAGACTGTAAAGCAGTCAGGACTTAAGTTCATAGTAAAAGAAAGTGGGAAAACAAAACCACAACACACGTAGAAATGAAGGGGACAGGATGACGCAGTACTAGCAACTGAAGTTTAACACGTGCTTGGCTTTTTTAGACATATTTTTACTCTTTCTGCGACTGTGTGATTCTTTAATTTTGTAGTTTTTTATACTGTGTGTGTATATCTTTCTGCGGTTCGCATTAAACTTCAGTTGCTAGTAGCGCATCATCCTGTGCCTTTCATTCTCATTTCTCTGTGCTGTGGTTTTTTTTTCCGCACTTTCTTTAACTATGAATACACATCAACTCGCCCAGCTGCCCATTTTAGGATAAAGTTAGCTGAATAAAGCCAGTTCCACTAAGTGTCATTTTGAACAATGCCAAATTTTCAAAGGCACATGCCACTGGAAAGGTTGCACGCAGTATCATGCATAACACTCTGCATCAATCCCAGTATTTGCCCAAATGCTGTAAGGTGTAAGAAATGTTCGAGATAGTGTACAATGAGGCACAGTGGAGTGTTTCCACAATACACTGTCTCGTACACAAGCAGTGGGCGAGCAACTCTTGCTGCTTTGCCAGAAATGTCTTCCTGAAAATGATACAAAAAAGAAGTTCATTAAGCTTCCTGTGTCCATAAAAATGAATTTCTCGTGAAGGACTCACACTTCACTATACTTATTGCGGACCTTTTAACAAAACGTGAAACAAATGCAAAATTGTGAGGCTGCTAAGCAGTTCCTTGTCAACTTTTCAAGTACACAGGGCGAAAAATACACGTAGGTAAAGAAATGCGAAACAACACCAGAAGTGTTACTCTTGTCCTGTGTACCACCATTTGGGTAGATTATAGTGTAAAAGGGTGTGAATGTTAGTGATGTTCACTTCGTATTGAAACACGTTGGACACTAGATTCTTGAGCAACCACAGCTGCTCTGTTTAGGACTGAATATTGGGCAACTTTGGTATTGATTCATGCAAAAATTAACAGCATACTTGTAATGAGGACAAAAGAAGACCTGGACACAATGCCAGCGTTTTCACCTTGTCAGAAATTGTGTCAACAATGAGAATACTGTGTACAGATAATAAACACTATGGCAACATAATTCAAAGCAAAATAACGAGAGGGAAGAAACAAGGTGATTCAACAAGGTGGTTCAACAGGCTCAACTGGCTTATATCAATGTGATTAAAATAGCCTTGCATAACTAATACATCTCCTAAAGGCTATAAATATGCATATGTAACCCTGGCAAGTTCCAGTGCTGATATGTCACTAATGAAATGACAATACCATAAAATGCATGTTCTTCACAACACACACCGTCACTTAGCAGATGTCTGTCACATCATATGGTCATAATTATGTTTCATCATATGGTCATAATTATGTGTCGATTATGCCACATGTCAACGCGCACAAATTGACATCGAGACGGAGGATCAAGACAAGCAAATCAAGCATGAAAACAGCATAAACAGAAAACAAATTTGGCCTCAATGCAGATTTCATTACATAACAGCGTAATAATAGCGGCCTTTTTTTTTCGCTTTCGTGTATACTCCTTGAAAGCACTCTGCTTCATTTATGCTTTATCGCAAGGAAGGAAATTATGCTGTACAAACATCTTTTTTCAAGGTGTACTCGCGCATCGAAGCATGCGCTATATTCACAGGAGTTTCTAAACACGCATTACACATCATCGCTATGTGAGCTTATTGACTGTTCTTTCTTTTTTTTTCGATTTTTCATTGCACTTTTCACTCGATGCAATGTACAGGAGGATACCTTCAGCTGCCCGAGCGACGATAAGGACGCGCGAACAGAGGGAACATTACTATTACTTACCATTGCGTTCCCGATGGTACCGCGAACGCAGTGTGCCCATCATCTGCTTGGTAATATACACAGCGGCAGGCTCGCTTGAGTCGCCGGGACATCGTCGCACCATATTCCACCCGCAGTAAGACCCGCAGTAAGGCATATTGCACTGTCGTCAAACCACGCATTTCACGTCCAGCGGCAAAGCGCAGGCACAAAACGCGTACACACGGCCGACACAGCTGGGCAGTTCAGAAGCGGCGTTCACAAGGCCAAGGTAATCCCATGACGGCTTTGCTTGGGCATTCCGCACGCTGCTGGGGCCAGCCTAAAACGACTCTCTTCTCGCGTTTCTTTCTTTTTTGCGTTTTTTCCCCCCTTCGCACGCGCATACGTCGCTTTTTCAAGCCTCGCTTGTATTCCGACGCGTCTGATTGTCCGATTTCCTCGCTCTCGCCCACGGCAGGCGGGCTGCAGCCGTCCGAAGGTCGAAGGGCATTTTATCTCGTTTCCTCCCGTTCACAGCGGCCTGCTTAAAAACAATCGCGTTTTTTTTTTTGCTTTTGCGTCGCGTTTTCTCCGCACGGGATTTTATTCCGTGCGATGAGGCAGGCCGCCTTGGCCAGTTCGTTATCTAAAAGCGTATATTGAGTGTACATTCCGTGCCAATCGGCTGCATCGAGGCCGGCTTTTCCTTTCAGTTTAATTTTGATTTGATGGAAAAACGACATAAGCGAAGTCACGAAGCGAGGTAACGACAGTACCAATGCGAAGTATCAATATCAATGCGACATAAGCGAAGTAACGACAGTATCAATGCAAATAGATCGCGTCAGCGCTTACAACCCAGACGCGATAGACTGCACCGCGCCGCGAGAAGCAGCCGACCGGAACTATTAGTTTCCAGCAGCAGCCGTCAGCACCGCCAAGTTACGCGGAAAGGAAACCATACAACATTGAAGCGAGGTGACGTCAGGTGACGTAAGGCACTGGGCGGGGCTCCTCGAACGGCGCTCCCTCTCTCCTCCAGAATGAAGCGAGTTGAGAGGGACTGGAGAGGGTAAATATTGCGATCGCTATATCTCCGGTCCTTCTTTAGCTTTTCGAAAAATTCTTTCGGCTATATATTTCTGGGAAGTGTCCCAATCATTCCAGGGTGTTTTTCACGCCAAGCTCGAGGAGTGGTTCATGACCCCTTTAATGAAGAAACACCGAACATATACATAGAGCTTTACGTCCCTCTTCTGAAACTCTCTAATGTCAGATGCTCGGAATATGCGCAGCAAAATTTAAAAACGTGCGCACGCGAGCTGCGCGTGTGTTTATTCTGCTTTTTAAACACCACCTCTGCGGCGCTCGCGCGAGTAAAAAAATGGATATAACGCCACAAAGGTCGACAGGACATCAGTGCGAAGTTGAAGAAAAAACTTGGAGGACGCTTGAGCTTCGCCTTCAAGAGCATAACGCAATAGCGCAATCGGGCCCCATATCGCCTTCTCAGTTGCTAGCCTTGCTTCGCTTCTTGGTGCATGCCTGTGATGCAGGTTCTTCTTATTGTTGCTAATAGCTCTCTGTGGCTGAGCCTCCGAGAGTTTTAATAAGGACAAGGCCGTTTGTTTAACAGAAACTACACACAAAACGTTTAATTATACACTGAAGGAGAAATAACTATACATAGGCAAACGCTTAACAAAAAGTTCACTGCACACGATAAAACCCTTCCTACGACACACAAAACTCAAGTTCAAAGATATAAACTAGACAGTCTAGTTCTGACGCGGCTGAGCAGCGGAGCGGGGAATAATAAGTGTTCAGTCTCACCAACCAGCGGAGGCTTGGCTGGTGGAGCTGACACGTGTGGCTGGCGTTGACGAGGGCACGGTGGCTACTGGGCGACGCGCAGAGATGCCTGGTGAAACAGGCCCAGGCAGCTGGACACACAGCTCGGGCCCGTAGACAACTGCTGCTGCTTGCCTGCCGGAACCGAAGTACGCGGGCCTTGAGGTGGAGTCCAGGCACCATGGCTATGGTCTCGCACGGGAATTCGATGGCAGGAGGCCACGGCCGGTTGAAGTCTTGGTGGCTCGGGTCCGAAACCCGACGGCCATCTTCAGCGCCCGGTCCGGTGACAACCTTCTCCTTGTATGGTTCCCTTGGAACTCCCCGGCTCTTCTTCGACCCAGGCTTCTCCTCGGTCTCGGGTCAACTTGTCCTGTCCTCATTGGCGATGCTGAAGTTTCGTGGTGCCCAACTATTGGCCCCTGAAATCTCCGTGGTGACTTCCTATTGGGCCACTTGTCCGTCGAACCTTTTTGCCGCGTGCTCTCGTGCTGGACGTTATTTCGACGTCGTCGTCGTCGTCGTCTTTCATGTGGCCACCGTTTTCGCGTGCTGTTCTTTTCATGTTGCGCACTTTTGAAAGGCGCACACTTCGAACGCGCACCATACATCACAATGCCTCAACTGTGCCGCAAGGAAAGGAACGACTGTGTGCATAACATTGGCCGTTTGAAACTATCCTAGAATGCCTACTGTTTGGGATATGGCGTCGAGAAGCCGTTGAAGAACTCGATACCGTCGAGGTGATTAAAAGAGGGCTTTATTTGACACTAAGGTCATTCAGACCCTGCTAGTCGTTCTATGTCCCCGTTTTTTTCTTGTGCTCACTGGTACTTCTTTGTCCTCTTCTGTCGGCTCGCTGGTGCTCGCGATGGAAACAACATTCCCGGCCGCGCAAATGAAGTTAATTACGGAGTTGCAGCTGGTATAGCTTTTGTATGGGCCTTGTCACAATCAGACCTTCTTGCTGTTTAACCTTGCACGAACGGACATGCCCATCTGAACTTCTAAAAACCTGAAGGATTCTTGCAAGTTTCCATAGTTGTCTAGGTGACTCCTCGGAATGTACGATAACGATGTCACCTTCCTTTAAGTCCGTGGCTCGTTGATTGCCTGCGAAATGTGCACACCTGAGCTGCAGCAAATATTCTTTCCGCCATCGCTTCCAAAAATTCTCGGTTAGAAGCCTTCTGTAGGCATGTCGGCGAATGACATCCGATCGTCTCGAGTTGGCGTCAACGTCGACCATGTCTTATGGCATAGCAGTTAGTCGACGTCCAAGCAGTAGATTGGCTGGAGTCAAAGTGCACGGTTCCGCTTCGTCTGTCTCGACAAAGGTTAGAGGCCTAGAGTTGATTACTGCTTCGACTTCTGTCAGCATTGCCATAATTTCTTCAAAGTTGAGGCAGGCTCTGCCGAGAATCTTACGCAGCGAAGTCTTCACCGATCTTATCAGTCGCTCCCACCATCCACCCCATCATGGTGCATTGGGCACTATAAACTTCGAGAGAATGCCGTTGACGGTGAGATGGTTCGCGACGTCCTCTTCTTTGAACATGTGACATAGGCGCTTTAAATCCGCTGACGTCTTTTGAAAGGTCCTCGCGTTGTCCGAATAGATAACGCGGGGCAGTCCCCTCCGGTTGACAAACGGTCGCAAGCATAATATGAATCTTTGAGCTGTCATGTTGGAGACGAGCTCAAGGTGAATTGCTCGTGAAACAGCACAGGTGAAAAGTGCTACGTAGCACTTTGCGTCGTCGTCTTGCGTGCGTGCTATGAGCGGGCCTGCGAAATCTACACCAACAACCTCGAAAGGGTTTGTTGGCTCTATCCGGTGACTTGGCAAAGGCGCTGTTGGAGCAGTTCCTGGTGTGGCGGCGAATCGTTTGCACACGTTGCAACTGCGACAAATCCAGTAGTGCTCTCTGAGCTGGGTGATCGTCTCTCGTACACCGTTGTGTAGGACTTGCTGATGTGCTCTGATGACAACCAAAGCGTAGTAATGATGATTTGCTGGGAGAAGTATTGGATGCTTGACTGTTAGCGGTGAATTCAGGAGCGACAAGCGTCCACCGACTGAGAATTCCGTCAGCATCTATAAACGGGCGAAGGTTAGCAATGCAGGACGTGGGTTCTAGTGTCCGTCCGTGTGTTAAACAGTTCACTTCTGCATGAAATTCTTGGGTTTCGACGTGTTTAACCCAGTAGTGCTCGGCCCGCAGGACTTCTGTCGCAGACAGGTGGCTAGTTTCTTCTGTTTCGTGTCGGCAGCGGTCTGTAAATCGAAACACCCAAGCTGTGATTCGCAGCAAGTGCTGAAGCTTGCTGAAACGCTCAATGTTTATAACTGGACTATGTCTCTCCGTTGCCGTCACTACTTGAACTGCTGCTATCTCGCTTCTGGCAGCTTCACCCATGTCCGGTGAAATGGTAGGTTAGAGAGGCCACTTGTCCACTGAACCGTGCAGCCAGTCAGGACCATGCCACCACAATGAGCTGGATCTAACTTTGTCTAACGTCACACCTCTCATTAGTAAATCAGACGGATTCTCCAATCCTGGGCAATATCTCCATCGGGATGGTTCTGTTCTGCAGTTGATGTCCGTGATACGATTAGCAACGAATTGCTTCCACCTCCTGCAGTCTCCTCGTATCCATGACAGTACAATCGTGGAGTCGGTCCACATAGTGTACTCGATATGAATGTCGTTCAGTGCACTGCTGACGTATGTCAGCAGTCTAGCGCCAACCAGTGCACCCAAAAGCTCCAGGCGTGGTAGCGTCGCTTTCTTAATGGGAGCCACACGTGCCTTGGAGATCAGCAAGATAGGTCGTTCGGCCGCGGTATAAACGGCGTATATTACGGCTCCGTACCCTGCTGGGCTGGCGTTGCAGAAGACATGCAGATGCATTTTACTTGGAAACTTCCTCCTTCCGTCCAGATAGCGACGAATCGATATTTCCTGCAGTTGTGGAAGCTGCCGTCCTAGGTTTTGCCATTAGTCTCGCAGGTCATCAGGTAGTTGGTCATCCCAGCTTATTCCACGTGTCCACAGTTTTTGGAATATTATCCGTATGGCAATGGTGTACGATCCAACCATTCCGAGTGGGTCGAATATTCTCGACGTCGCCTGTAAGACGAACCGTTTAGTGTCAAGTTTCTCTTTCATAAAGTCTAGCAGTCGGTCGGCCGAGAAACTGAACTCGTCCTTAACGGGATTCCAAGCAACGCCAAGAACTTTAACAGATTGCTCATGAAGCACTACGAGTTCTTGGCTGGCAGACTCCTTCTGTCGTTCCAGTGCAGCCATTAGGTTAGGTGAGTTTGTGGTCCATTTGCGTAGGACCATTCCCGCTGCTTTCATGATTTGTTGCGCTCCACGACAAAATTCTTCAGCTTCGTCTTCCGTGTCGGCGCCCGTAACCAGGTCATCTACGTAAAAGGACTCGGCCAGTCTGGTTGCTGTTTTCTCTGTGACACCTTGCGTTCTCCTCACATGGTGAAGGATGGTCGCCGTGAGGAGGAATGGGCTGCATGTAGCTCCAAAGGGTACACGAGTCATCCTACATTCTTGGAGCTGACTACCCATTAAGTCACCTTCGGCAAACCACAGGAACCGAAAAGCGTCTCTGTCTTGTTTCCGTATGGATATTTGTAGGAATGCCTTCTCTATGTCAGCGATTACCGCTATCCACCTCGTGCGCTGCTGCTTTCAGTGGTACTAGTGGCGCCACCAACGGCGGACGGTGGCGATAGGTGGATATGCGCGGCTCATAGAAGCCGTGTGCAAAGCGCCCGTTACTCTCCGTTTTTCTATTCATGTTTCATTCTGGTTTGATATTTGTACTGCCGACGCTGCTCCACTAGACAACCATGCCGTCTGTTACGTCGATTGTTCTATATTATTTGTTTTAAAATGACAGGCCCGTTTTTTTGTGCGTGCGCGCGATGCACTGCGTACGTTTCTTAAGTTCATGTGTCCAAGTTGTTTGCGTGATCTGTTAACACAGATGAAATAAAAATTGTTGCAGTACAAAACAGCATTCTTGTTTTATTGAACACCCCAAACAGTACAACAACAATGACTATTACGGCTGTATGCCTGCTTAAGAAACGCACAAAAGACACGCGATTTTATCTTCGCCCAACACTCGTAGCACTCAACTAGGCCAAGAAAACCAAAATCTAACTTGCTGAACGTTTTAACAGCCGTCACACAGCTACATAATAATGCGTGAAAGTACTTTAGCAAATGACCAACAAACATTCACACAGCGTTTTTTTTTGGTTCACAGACCGTATTAACATATGAGAAAGTTCTAAGTGCATTGCAATCACATATTTCGGAATATCTAATCACTTTCACCATTGAAGCCACAATCCTCTAACACATGCGCTTTAAATTGAGCATGGCATTACTCAGACTTATATAGGAAATGCGCACGCGTGGCATTACTCAGATTTATATAGGAAATGCGCACGCGTGTAATGTATCTCGTATGCTAGATTCTTCTTTGGTACATGCAACAAAACATAAAATGCTATTCTGGAAGTAATGTTCGAGGAGTAGCGAGCATAGACAAGGGCAACTACTTACAGCTTCACTCACCTTTGCAAAAACGGTATTCCAATTGCAATTCAATATTAACCGACGCAACAACGATAACAACACACTTGTTGCACACAGGCGTACCAGGTTGACGCACGAGGCCAAGCGCGGTATTTTAAGTGTAGCACAATCGTGCGCGTACAGTACGCTAGAATATTCTGGCACAATGTCGTCAAGCTTGCAGTCACTTCAGCGGTTCCCACGATGTAGCACCAGGTGACGTCCTCGCGTCATCAAACTGCTACAACGCCGAGAACTACGCACACAGCTGACTTGGAAAAACGCGGTCTTGCAGGAGGCCATCTTGTCCCGCAACCAACGGACAAAAGTACACAACTGATGCCTCTGAAACATTGCCGTTGACGAAATGGCAGCTGAACGAAATCAGGGCTCATCGTCCGACGTGTGGCCACCGCCTTAACACAATATTAACGTTGCAACGTTCAAGGAAGACGCGATGAAAGCGACGAGCCCAGCCGGTCTTGTCGGGTGCGCTACAGCACAGCGCGCGCTCTCACGACCACCGAAAGAAATAAAAGAAAGTGGAGAGAGGGGCACCTAGGAGCATCGCGTATCGGTGGAAGCAAGAGGAAGTGTTGCGTCGTTGGTGTGGCGTATTGTCGAGAGATGGCGCTAGTTTGTGTTTGCGCAATGAAATCGCAAACTTCATTCAAAATGTATGAGATCCTATGGGGGGTTGGGAGAGGGTACAACCGTCTTAGCCGAGCGGTGGCGCCACCATACCGATGCACGAGGCGGATAGGATGTATCCTGGAACGCAGAAGTATCTTCCCAAGGTTTTGTTAGAGGTTGTCTTCCCTTTCAAGGCACTCATTGAGATACTTGCATCCCTTGTCATGAGAAGATGCGTCGAAAACCACCCTTACTTTCGTAGTTAACGCCTGCTCTCTGATGACTTCCTTGTGTGGCATGTAGTACAACTTGTCTGGCTCCGGAGGAACGTCATCAACAATTTCGGCGTGTCCCGCGTATGGTGTCGTCGTATGTCTCTAATAGTCCCTTTTGCTTCGCTAGACGAGTAAGCAGCTTATGGAGCCTTGTGACTGCAACTTGCTTGTTGTCGGAAAGCTCGCATCCCTCCTTCCAATGTAGTGCCACTTCATACTTTCCGTCGCAGTATGTTATGGTGCTTTCGAAGTGTTGCATTACCTTGCTGACTTCATTAGGTCTTTCAACTGAATCAGATATGCCAAGGTGCTCCAGTTCCCAGAACGTCCGTAGAAACTCATCTGACTCGACTACTTGAGTTTTCAAGGCGCAAACCATCATTCTCGCTGTGGCACACTGTGATGTCACGAAGGTAGTGCGTCCTTGAAACGTCCAGCCAAGCTTGGAGTTCATGGCAATCAGTGAATCATTGTCCTCACACCGTAGGACTTCACCGGTCAGAACTCTGCACATTTGATCAGAGCCGATCAGCACACTGATTCCACTTTGTGTAATCACTGATGCGTGTGCGAGTTCATCGGCTACGTCCCTTCCCAATTTCTTAAAAGAAGCGACGAAGGAGACTTCCATTCTTGATTCGTCGATGTCTTGGCAGATGTGCGGAATCTCAATGGCACTTAGCGAAACCTCCATGTCAGAAAACTGACTTCGTAAGCGAAGCTCCACTATTCGTCCATTTTAGGCCGCTTGGTTTGAGGCACTGGCGAAGGTGTTGAGAGCCATGTTTATGGATCCGAGGCATTTTAAGCCCAAGTGTCGTCACAATTCCTCGGTGACAAAGGTACGCTGAGTGCCACCGTCAAATACACCTCGCACGTAGCGGCAGTTGTGATCGCTTACCGCCCAGGCTCGGAATGTTTGGAGGAAGACACACACATTGTATCCATCGCTGCTTCGCCGTCGTCTCCCTAGTGATGAGCAAACTGTCGCACTTGCACGGTCAGTCGGGGCGGCTTGGTGCGAGTCCTGAGGAATTCTGTCTGGGTCACACATACTCGAGGCATGTCGGCCTTTGCAATTCGAACACGAGATCCTCCGCTTGCAGTCGCGTACCCTGTGACCTTTCGTGGTACATCGAAAGCACCTTTTGTCACTCGATAGCACTTGCTTCTTTTGGGTCAGGGACATGTCGGTAGGACACGCTTCCGTGGAGTACTGCTTGAATGAACAGAACTCACAGATCTCGTTGTAGTGCTGATAATCACGAGTCGATGTCGTATGGAGAACAGATGACGTAGGCTGCTTCCAAGGCCGACTACGGGCTGGCTGGGTCGCGACATGTTGAGCCCCGCTGTCTCGTCCGCCGCTATCCTTATAGTAGCTTTTTTCCAAACTCTCCAGTTCGAGCGAAAGGAGCTTCAGGAGACCGTCCAGCCCTGCGTTGTCCCCGGCATTATTCTGATCTTGTGCGGCACCGGTACGGTGATACAGGACAAGGACGTCTCGGGGTAATGCCCTAAGTATGACGTCGCAGAGCATCGACGAAAATGAAGACCGCTGCACACCCAGTGACTCCAGCCCTCGGATGTTCACGAGCACGTGGTCGTAGAGTTGTCGGAGGGCTCTTGTATCACCAGATGCTCGAACAGGAGTCAGCTGACGCATTCTTAAGTATTCCTGCTCTTGGCGGGTCTTGTCCCCGAAGCGCTTCTGTAGTAGGTCTACAGCGTCCTTATAGCATGCTTCAGTCGTTGGAAGACCGGCCACCGCTGAGGCAGCGTCTCCTTTTAAAAACTGTCGCAGATAGTGGAATTTCTTCGTCGTAGTCAGGGTGACGTTGTTGTGGACAATCTGGAGAAACTGCTTCCAGAACTCCGTCCATTTACACACATCCCCAGAAAAGGGCGCGATCGTGAGCTTCGGCAGCTTGGCTCCCGTCCTCTCTGATGGTGTAGCGATCAGATGGATAGCCTGCCCCGACCCCGATCCCTCTTCTGCTGGTGTGCTTGAAATGCGGTTCCGACGGCTTATGAGCTCGGCGAGAATGCGCGTCGCGTTGTCTTCATACTCTAAAACTGTTTTGTACTCGGATTCGAAGTCCTCGTCCGTGATGACGCTCTCTAATTCGTTGTTGATCTTGTTCAACTCATCGTTGTACGTTTTGAGCCTCTCGTAGATGGAATCGAGCTGCTCATGCGTTGCGGAGTCGTTGCGAAGTAGGGCACTTGCCTCGTTGATGATCAGGCTGTTCAAAGATCGTCGTGAAGTGCGCTTCGCCTTGAGCTTGTCCATTTCATCCGGGCAACTCGTAGCCGTCGGTAGGTCTATCTCGGGTTGATTGGCACCAAATGTTTGGGATATGGCGTCCAGGAGCCGTTGAAGAACTCGATACCGTCGAGGTGATTAAAAGAGGGCTTTATTTGACACTGAGTAACGCCATTCAGACCCTGCTAGTAGTAGTAGTTGTTGACCTCTCATCATGGCACATACCCAATGGAGGGGATCGGCCGAGTAGATGGCGAATTCGTCCTATATTTTCTCTATGTTTTGACTCCTTATTACGCTATTTGTTTTCTATGTCCCCGTTTTTTTTCTCGTGCTCACTGGTACTTCTTTGTCCTCTTCTGTCGGCTCGCTGGTGCTCGCGATGGAAGCAACACCTACTACATAAGTACATTGAACGAAAATATACTCAGATGGGAGGCCTTGGGGGATGATGCCCCCGCTTAACCCCGGTGACCTCCCCCAACTCGAACACATCGGAATGTACCGGAGTATATACATTCATTCACCGCCATTCTCCACCCGCGGGCGACGGAAGGAGGAAAAGGGCGCACATTCCCTGATTATACTCTGGTGCTCATACCGTAAATGCTCCGGCGCATCGCTCAGCTGCTTTCATTGGCTGCTGGAGCCTGGAGTAGTGACGTAGGCAGCCTCGCCGGGTGGCCGGTCCCCAGGAACCATCGTTAAAGATCTTCCCTTCCCTTTCGCCCGAACCGTCGCGGGGTCTCTGACCGACACTTGCCTTCCCACTGTAGCGGTTGGGCGATCGGGACCCCGGTGTATATATTCTGGGAACAGGGTGATGACCAGGCTTTTACCCCCCCCCCCTTTGCTGAACCGGACGGTGCAGCTAACAAGAACGAGAAAGGGAGAGAGGGTGGCCGGGGCGGGGGGAGTAGGCGGCCGAGGAGGGAAGAGAGATAGATGAAGGATCATTCTTTAGTTCTCTAATAGTTGTAAATATGTAAATAAACTTTTGGTATCATTTGGAACCTGGTGTCATAGAGTTATTGAACTCGAATATTTTTATAACAACCAACATTGCGCATACCAAGCCGCCAGAATCGAAGTGCAGCGAGGATTATGCGAAGCCGTCGGGCGCGTTCGGAAAAAGCAAATCGTTCCGTGTACCTTGTGGACATTACAAGCGACTACAAGCGTGAATGAAGGTTGTCATCGACAGCAGCAAGTTGCGGGAATCTTAATCGTGTGATGGTGCCGTGCAGCAAACGGCACAATGTGATCTCGAGTGGCGAACAATCGCACGGTCGCGGGAGCGGCGCAAAACTGGTGAGTGAGCTTTTTCTGAACTATTTGTGTCACTTTTGTCGAAAAGTGCTAAAATTGGGAACTGGTATGTTGATAACCAAACAGGTTACCAATACTAGGCTACCAACAGGTTACCAATGCTAGGCTAGCATTACAGGATGGCAGCAAAAAATCCAGCGGAAATTTCGAAAACGCGCTGTTTGGACCACGCGTTAAAAGATATGGATAACGGCGGTAACTTTAAACACACTACTGTAACATTTGGAGCGCAGAGTTACTCTAGAGGTATGCATTAGTGGAAAGCATTATAGCTGTGCGTTGATTCAATAAAGAGTTATTAAGTGTTATAAGTAAACCTAATTGGTAAAAAGGTATTTTTGGTCTGGTTAGCATAAATAAATGGTAATTTTTATCTGCTTTCGATATTAATAAATTGTAGGTCGAGGTCTACCATGACGTGTAAGTAATCTTGACCTTTCAGTAACCTGAACTAATAGAACATGAAAAACTCAGTATTAATCCTTTATAAATTTTGCGAATTGGACTAGAGAAAGGTGTTTGGTAAGGATTTTTAGAACGCACGTACGTGCTTATTTTGGTGAAAAAAATATTTTGATATGATAGGTGGTATCCGAGATATCGATATAGAAATATAACTGACACTTCGTAGGATGTGGTACGTCCACAACAGGAAAGGGAGAGGGGGGCTTACGAGACCAGTTTGTGGGCGACGGGGAATGCGAAAGGAAGGCAGGGGTCACTCGGCACAAAAACGGGTTGTGGGGCGCTTGACGTTTCGTTGGAAGGGGTTATTGTAGTAGTAATGGTTTGAGGATAAGAAAAAAATGCTTATTTCTGTAACCCATTAGAGAGCACGGCTCAGCGTCGTTCGGGGGAGGGGACATGGTAGTGAAAACAAATGGAGAAAAAGAAAGCAGTTTCTTGAGAGATTAGCAGTTTTTTCCGTCCTACCGCCAACGCCGCCTATGTGGTTATTTTTTGGGGGAACGGGGGTAGGTAGGGTGAATCTCAGTTTACCTCCCTGACCATATGAAGGTGGGCAACATATGGGCAAGGTTACGAGACAATGCGTCATTAGCCAGCCAGAGTGCACTGGTGGCCAGAGTGCACAGCCGGCCAGAGTGCACAGGGTCTCATTGAGCGCTTTCCGCTACTCACCGTACATCTCAGCCCCACGCCGAGGCAGAAATCTTCCTCGCGCAAGGGCTGACCGCACGCGCTTGTTGCAGCCGATGGCTGTTCACCATTTTTTAAGTTCCACGATCCAAGCTGCACGCAGCTTATTACCCTGCGGACACGTGTGAAGGCTGACACCGGGCTCCGTTAATACGTCCTGCACTGCGGCACCAAATACTGGCCTACGATATAACACGCCTTAAAAGACAGCGACTGCACATTGCAGTGCTTTCAAGTATTGTCAAGCGCACAGTCGAAGCAGGAAAGCCTCCCAATTTAATCAGAATTACAGCGCAGCTGCCAGGTGGCGCTCCTTGGTGCTCCCGTAGCAGACGACGCCGCCGCTGATCCTGCCAAGCACGTCACGCCGACGACGGCGGCGCCAGATTTTACTTTGGTAGGCCTCGCACCGAATAGGTTTAGGACTTGTTTTCGCTTTCCTGACGCGCTCACAACTACACAGCTTTCTTCAGTGCGCTCACCCGCGCTGTTTGCTTTCGCTATGGAAGTGCGCGCCGGCACTCGCCGCCGTACTACGGGAGGCTGAGGGAAATTTGCTCCCCGAGAGGCTTGCTAGGAAGCTTCACGCCGTCCAGCAATCCGGGTGTGATCTTGTGTTTCATTGGATTATCTCCCATGTGGTTGTCCCTGAAAATGATGCTGTGGACCGTGCTGCGAAGGGCGCTCACGCGCCTAACAACGCGGTCACTGACTTTGTTTGAACAGAGGACGTTGGTCGCCTACGCGAACCCCGCTACATACGCGAGCGCCATCCTGACCCTCGTGTTGCAAACGGCAACCGCTCCCTCTCAGGGAATTATCATGACCAGATCGCTGCCTCCTTCTCCGTCTTCGCATCGGTTGCTATCACACCGCTGAGCGAATCTCACCGGTAGTGGTAGCCCATTCTGCACCGATTTCGGGGATCCGGAGACCCTCGAGTATCTTTTACTGCGTTGTCCTGCGTTCAGCGCGTACCGGAGCACTATGCTTTGTGCATACTCTAAGCTCGGTCTGCCAAGGCCCACCACCCTGCAGCCAGGGTTGCCACTGACTTTCGAGAAAATGTCGCCAAACGACGAGCAAAAAGTCGCCAAAAGTCGCCATTTTTTTTACAAATTTCGCCAAAAAAGTCGCCATCCTAGATATGTGCGGCATACATAGTAATAAAAGTTTCCACTCACGTATAGCCCGGTAGAATACAGTACCATCCAAGACCCTTAAATTATATTGACGTTTCTCAATGCCAGTTGTATCGCCCGCTTCACCATGGGAGTGCATGGTGCTGCTCCTCCGACTAGCCGCAAGATGTGCGTGGTGGCGCAAGGGTGAATGAATGAAGCGCTCATGATATCCTTCCATCCCTCTCGGCTCGTTTCAAAGGTAAAGGTGTGGTAAACCTTGGGCGAAAACCGTGAAAGCGCTGTTTGTAGACAGCTTTACGTACCCTTATATGAATTAAAAGGATTAAAAGGTTCATTGACGGTAACACGACAGAATTCTTGCAGGAACCGATCATTAGTGAGACTTACACTTTTTAAGTGTGAACTGATATGATAAAGGACGCCACTGACCCTTTCTTATAGTCACTTATATCTGTACGTGTCAATCCGATGCGTTAATAATGAACAGGTAGACAATGTAGAATATTTATAGCAATTGTTTTCATTGCACTCTCACCGAGAACAGTGGAAAATGCCTCGATAAATAAGCTAAATTGGGGGTACTGCAACAGTGAATAAGTCGCCAAGCTATTCAGAACAGTTGGAGCTTTGGCGGAACAAATGGTCAGAACACGCGGCCAACCCGTCGTCTACCCCTTCAGAAGCGAAACTTTAGAGAAGCTTAAACCACCTAAAGCTATATACTTATAGTCAGTGTTGGGCAGTATCCAAGATACATGTATCTTAGATACTATCTTAGATACTCTATGGGTATCTTGTATCTGTATCGCGATACTTCTCGAAAGACGAGTATCTGTATCTGTATTTCCGATACATTCGATAATGTATCGTGTATCTTAAGATACAAGATACTTTTATCGCAACACAACCGTGTGAAACAATAATCGCTGGCCAAGCTCCGCTTCTCAAGCTGGTATCGGTGCCACTAAGCCATCTGATTAAGCCTTAGGGCAGTGGCGCAATTTTATTGACCCCCGGAACCTCACCAGTTACCGAACTTCGAAAAAGAAGTGAGGATATGCTCGCATATCATGAAATCGTAACACAGTACAGGCTGAATCGGCAAGTATACAAAGGTGCGGATAGATCGCTCAATAAGAAAGACGAGGTTATGTGGCGAAAGTTGCAGACGGGGTTTTTCCAAACCCCGTACTTTACAGCAAGTGGCACCCAGAAGTTTTCCGGTCCCAGTGCAAATTTTGTGATGATGCAGCGAATTTGGTCCACATGGTGTGGACATGTCCGAGTCAGAACGATGGTTCCCACACACTAGAATCCTGGGAGGCCCTGCTCCGCAACCCAGACCCCAACGTCCAGCGGGACCTCATCAGTCAAGCCCTTGCTGCCGCCGTGTCTCAAGGGATTCCGGCCGACGGCTAGGGGCGACGGGCAATGCCTGACGTAATTGACTGATTTTAAAAATAAAGTTTTTTCTCTCTCTCTCTTTTCTTCTAGAGTACCCCAGTGAGGGCAGAAGATGAGGAAGTCAAGCGCGCGCACCTCTACGCCCAGCCCACGTACCTTTTGTCTGCTCGATTTCTTTTCTTTTTAGTTGCGCCAATGCCGCGACACCTGCTCTTAGCCACTGTCCTGCGCCGCGTCTATCGCGCAAATTCTGATATTGCTACAGTGTCGTTATACATACTGAAGATTCTCTTGCGTCTTGCGTCTTGCTCCGTAACGAAATGTAATGCGTGGAAGAATGGGGTTTTAGCGCACTCGTCCCACGGAGGAGCGCAAAGAAGACACCCACACTCCTCGAAGTTTGGGACAAGAACTAGTTTATTTTCCAAGAAAATCAGGCTTCGAAAACGCCCACACAAAAGGGGCGTGGCTGCTTATCTTCCGCGGCTCGCCGGTGATAACGTGAGGCATGTTGGCCGCGTATGCGCCGTGTGCCGCTGCATACGAATTGGTATGCGCACACAAATAAAAGTTATCGCGGTCACCGGCATCAACGGCCGCTACAAGAGCCCCCCCCCCCCTAGACCGCGGAGCCAGGAAAAAAAAAACGAGCAAATGTTAGCAAAAACGAGTTAGTCCATGAGGTGAGCCGGTTTCACGCGGTCGCGGTCGAGAGAAACGACGTCCTCTCTGTCGCGAACACCAATGGTCACAGTTTTGTGCGACCGCGACAGCACACAGAAGGGCCCGTCGTACGCAGGAGTCAACGGCGCTTTCACTGTGTCTCGTCGCACGAACACATGGGTTGCCGCATTCATGTCCGGGAACGAAAACACTCTTTGGTCGCGGCTGACGCGTGGCGCGTTGGGTTGCAGGTGCTCCAACCAGGAATGTAGCCTTTCCATATGTTCTGAAGGTGTCGGCGCAGTGCTTGGTTTCTCACCAAAGAATTCTGCCGGTAGTCGGATTGTAGAGCCGTACAGCATTTCTGCTGCACTGAATCCAAGGTCTTCTTTTAGCGCGGTACGCAGGCCCAGAAGAACGAGAGGGAGCTTCTCCACCCAGTGCTCTCTATCCAATTTGGCCGTTAGAGATGCCTTTAGTTGACGGTGTAGCCGCTCCACCATTCCATTGCTCGCTGGGTGGTAAGCCGTGGTGAAGTGGAGCCGTGTTCCCAGAAGCCTTGCCAGCGCAGAGAATAGGTTGCTCTGGAATTATCGTCCACGGTCGGTTGTTATGCGCAGTGGGCAGCCATAGCGTGAAACCCATGTGGCCACAAACGCCTGTGCGATGGTCCCGGCTGCGATGTCCAGAATCGGCGTCGCCTCAGGCCACCGTGAGTATCGGTCGACACATGTGAGCAGGTATCTGTAATCCTGGGAAGGCGGAAGAGGTCCTACTAAGTCCAAGTGCACGTGGTCGAAAAGACACTCTGGTGGCCGAAATGCTTGGAGTGCTGTGCGCGTGTGCCGAGTCACCTTGACTGCTTGACATATTCGGCCCGTCTTCGCCCAGCGTCGAATGTCGGCGTTAATGCCTGGCCACACAAAGCGGTCGGTGACGAGCCTCTGCGTCGCGCGGATTCCTGGGTGGCTGAGGTCGTGAAGGCTGTCAAACACTGCACGCCGAAACTGGACGGGGACGAAGGGTCTTGGAGATTTCTGCGATGTGTCGCATGTGACCATAGTCGTTGTGTATGGTAGCGGGATCTCTTCGAGCACCAGTGACAGTGGATTCTGCCGCATCTCGGTTAGCTCTGGGTCTTCCCGCTGGGCGGCGGCTAATGTCTCAAAGTCGACGGACGCTGAAACGGTGTCGATGCGGGAGAGTGCGTCGGCTGCTTGATTTTCGATCCCCGCTATGTAGCGGATGTCCGTGGAAAATTCGGAAATGAAAGAAAGTTGGCGTAGTTCTCTTTCCTAATATGAGGAACTGTTGTTCTTGAACGCATATGTCAGCGGCTTGTGGTCCGTTAAAATATGGAAAGTGCGACCTTCTAGGAAGAAACGGAAATGCTTTACGGAGCAATAAATGGCCAGCATCTCTCTTCCAAATGTGCTGTAGCGCACTTCGGCCTGTTTCAGACGTTTCGAAAAGAAACCTATCGGTTTCCAGTCCTTGCCGTCGTATTGCAGCAACACTGCTACCACTGCTGTCGTTGCAGCGTCAACCATGAGTCGCGTTGGCGCGTCGGAAAGCGGGTGCATCAGAAGTGTTGCGGAGGCAAGCTGAGTTTTGGCGTCCTGGAAGGCTTTTTCGCGCTCCGCTGACCAGTGAAACTCGGGCGTTTTCTTGGCGTCCCGGCGCAGCAAGTCAGTTAGCGGCTGTAGAATGTGTGCACAGGATGGGATGAAGCGCCTATGGAAGTTGATCAGCCCGAGAAACTCGCGCAACTTTAACTGCTTGTACCCGTGATTCGAGCGGCAAGATGCCTTGCGGGGTGATTCGATGGCCTAGGAAATCTAATGCTTCAACACCAAACACGCACTTTTGGGGCTTCAAAACCAGACCGTGCTCGTCAAGACGCCTGAAGAGGAGCCGTAGGTGATTCTGGTGCTCTTCCGGCGTTTTGCTCGCGACCAAAATGTCGTCTAAGTACACGAACACAAAGAGCAGTCCGCGTGTGACCTCATTCATGAAACGCTGGAACGTTTGTGCCGCGTTCTTCAGTCCGTACGGCATACGAACGAATTCAAAAAGGCCAAAAGGCGTTGTCAAGGCCGTCTTTGGTATGTCGCTTGGTTCTACTGGAATCTGGTGGTAAGCGGCCATTAGATCCAGCTTAGTGAAGATTGTCGTTCCCGCGAGGCGATCGCTGAAATCATGGATGTGAGGGAGAGGATATTGGTCTGCCGTTGTCACAGCATTGAGTGCCTGATAATCACCACAAAGCCGCCAGTCCCCAGGCTCCTGTTTTGGCACCATGTGTAGCGCAGAAGACCAGTTGCTGGAAGAAGGTCGAATAATGCCGAGCTGGAGCATGTGGTCGAACTCACGGCGGGCGACTTTGTGTCTTTGTCCCGCGAGACTCCTAGGTCTAGCGGTGACGGGCGGTCCGGTGGTGACAATGTGATGCGTCACCTTGTGTTTGATTGGCATTTCCGTGTTCCGAGGTTTGGTGATTTCAGGGAATTCAGCCAGAATCTTTTGAAAGTTTGACTCTGGGTTGAAAGTGCAAATGCCGCATGAGGACAGGACAGATTTCAGTCCGACCACAGCGAGCGAAGTGACGTTATCCTTGAGACGACGATCGCGAACGCTAACGTCAAGATTGAAGTGGCTCAGAAAGTCCGCTCCCAAAATGGCCATTCTGACATCGGCCACAACGAAGAGCCATCGCTTTGTGCGCCTGAGTCCGATGTCTATCGTCATTGACTGAACTCCATATGATGCAATAGCAGTATTATTGACTGCAATTAGGCTGGAAATGGACTTGCCGCCTCGGCGATGTTGAGCTGTTGCTGGTAGGATAGATAGCTCAGCTCCGGTATCGACAAGGAGGCGTGTGCCGGTGATGCGGTCGACAGCGAAGAAGAGGCGGCTTGAGCGATGGCCCGTGTCGCATTCCGCCGCTAGCGACTGGCCGGCGCGTTTCCCTCCACGAGCATGGTTGGGTGCAGCGAGTGGCTTGCTCTCGGAAACGGCGGTGGTACCAGCAGACGCTCTGCTCTGCCTCGCTTGAGTGGCCGCGGTGCTGTGGGCTTCGAGCACTGGACGGCGAACGATGCCGCGCAGGTCGGTGTTCGTTGGACAGGGCGAGGTTTTCAACTGCCGCAGCCAGTAGTTCAACTCTGTCCTTTAAGCGACCTAACCGGTCTGCATGTTCGGACCTTCCCGCTGCAGCGATAGACATTTTTGATGGCTCGGTGCTGTCGGTGATGCGGTCGGCGAGTTGAGCCAGACGCTCGAGAGTCACGTCGTCCGAGCCAGCGAGTATCATCCGTGTTGACTGTGGCAGTCTCTGCAAAAGCAACTCGCGAAGCAATGGCTGTTGACGCTCCTCTGACGCCTGGTGTTTCAGCAGCTGACGCATTCGGTGTAGTAGTAGCGAGGGACGCTGGTCGCCGAGCTCTTCATGAGACAGCAGTTGTTGCAGCCTGCTCTGTTCGGACACCTCAAGACGTTTCAGGACGGTGCGTTTTAGTTCGTCGTAGGCCTTGTCCGATGGAGTGGAGGCGAGCACATCGTCTACGGCGTCAGCGATGTCAGGTGGCAGTGCTGCAACGACGTGGAGGTATTTCGACTCCTGCGATGTGAGCGTCGAAGCTGGAAGCGGGCCTCGACTTGGCTGAACCACACCCTGGTGTTTTTGGGCCAGAAATGAGGAAGCTTTAACTCGGAGGCGTTGGTTGTGGTTGAGCTTGAAGTGCCTTCCTCGTCTGACATGGCTGCTGTTTTTCCAAACGTCCGGGTCACCACTTTGTAGCGTACTCGTCCCACGGAGGAGCGCAAAGAAGACACCCACACTCCTCGAAGTTTGGGACAAGAACTAGTTTATTTTCCAAGAAAATCAGGCTTCGAAAACGCCCACACAAAAGGGGCGTGGCTGCTTATCTCCCGCGGCACGCCGGTGATAACGTGAGGCATGTTGGCCGCGTATGCGCCGTGCGCCGCTGCATACGAATAGGTATGCGCACACAAATAAAAATTATCGCGGTCACCGGCATCAACGGCCGCTACAGGGTTCCTTTGCGTCGCGTGGATTTTACATATCAGTGATTTGAATGACCTCGTGGATGTAAGTTTGACTTGCATGCCATGAGATTACTTATATGCAAATAAGAATCTAACAACGTTGGCACCACCGGTACTGATGCTAGATCTAAAAGAGCAAGCGTTTACCTAACAAACTATCTTGGCATACCGTATTTTTCACTTCTTGCTATATTTATTCAAACAATTTATGAAATCATAATTTGATTATTAGTACAAGTGCTTTCCTAGCTGTCATTTTACATCCCTTACATTACCTAAGTCTCTGCACTGTTTTTCCGGTCTGGTCACCGCAGTATGTCTTTTGCAACGCGCTCCCAAAATAAGATCTCTGCTTTATTCTTCTGTCTACTTTATTTCCACTACTGTTCACACAATTACACGTTGCCAAGGCGATTTTTCAAACAAATATATAATTATGTGGACGTACCTTGAGTAAACAGTACAAAATATTCTGCTTACCGCTTAGGAAAATAACGAAATTGAGTTTGCATTATATAAATGGAAATCATTAGGAGGCATCTTAAAGATGTTAGGAAGGGGATTCGAGAAACGTTGTTTTACAGAATGCTCTGTTTTGCTCATGAGCGTCCCAACAAGCCGTTTCAGGCAATTTTTCATAGGTACTGAATTTTCTATTGTCTCAACAGGTAATTTGACAATACTTCATGCGCATAGCTATTAAGGGCGCCGTCTGTATTGTGTTTCTGTACTCATTCAATGTGAATGTTTGATACACAACCACCTCTCTATTTTACTTATATTTGTTTTCTTGTTTTAGGCCTTCTTAAATATTTTTCGTATTACTAATCGCCACCTAATGGGAGCTATAGGCGGCAATGGCGAGAATAGCGGCGGTGTGCTGCGAAGCTTTGTGGAACTATACAATACGTCTGAGACGTTTCTGTGTTGCAAATGTTCCCTCGTTGAAGAATAATTGCTAAAAAGATTGCACGTTAGTGAGTATCTAAACAAAGAATCCTTTACGCCAGCAGATAAGTAGAATATGAGAATTCATTGCAGTTTTACGTCATCTACGTATACACCAGGGGTCTCAAACTGAGCTTACAGCCAGCGGGCCGTAGTCGCGAAATTTAGTTGCAAGGGCCGGGACAGTGAAAATGGTGGGAGAGAGTTTGAACAAAATGACGTTTGAAAGGAAGTCTTTCCCATATCTCATATATAGGTCATTTCTGAAGGGGATTGGGAGTCAGGATTAGAGAAACATCGATAACGATGTAGAGAATGACTGATATCTCGACGCGGATTCTGAAATATAGTTTTTGTTCCACGGTTATGTTTTAGCCCATGGTGACCACATGTTCCTCACGAAAGGAATGCTTGAGACCAGTCATGTCCGTGCAGCTCACGAACACACTTATTTAGAAAATAAAAACAAATGAGACGAAGACGGTGATGTGTGCGGGCCGGGCCGCTAGCGAAATGGCTCAAACCCCTATTATACACCATGCGCACCCCCCCCCCCCAAAAAAAAAAAGAAAAAAAAATGTCGCTACCCGCGTTGTTGCTGCTGTACACCTGTCCAGATATACGGTATTGTGCAAGCTGTCTTTTACGGACAAGGTAAAAGTCCACACCGGTATTTGCGCCGTCGTGAGAAGGCTTCTTATAGAAGTTATTGTGATTATATGGCAACCTGCTAGATGGTCGGCAAGCTGTGCAAAAAAGCAAGTACCGCTGTCAGCGAACTGGACAAATAGTTGTCCTCTGAACAAGCTAAAACAAACCCCAATAAGTTATTTTGGAAGGAAACTAATGTACTTTGAGCAAGAAGGGCAAAACTTTTGAGGACTAAGAGACATTTCATTAAAGTGGAACAAAATAGGTCACAGTCAAGAAATTTTGAAGCAGACATTTTCGGGCATAGGCGTTTGCTGCTACATTATATGGATCTATAATAACAAATTTGAGAATGTATCGAAGTATCTAAGATATAATTGCCAAGTATCGTATCGGATACAATTTTTGCGGCAGTATCTTGTATCTATATCTCCAATACTTCTTGCCTGAGTATCTTGTATCGTATCGCGATACAATTTCGAAGTATCTTTGCCCAGCCCTGCTTATAGTCAAACACTGTCCCCTCGCGGTTTGCGAGGCAGTCCGCTGACTTACATTTTGCTAAAATGTCGCTGGGGGACATTCGAGTACCTGCGGAATTTAGATGAATTGAGGAGATACACACGAGTTACAGGAGGGACATACCGAATGACGCGTAATGTGCACGTTCTACTCGTGGCTCTAAAACCAAGAAAAATACCGGGAATGTTGCCGCTCATTCATTGGAAAGACACTGAACTTAGGATGCATTACTCAGTGGAGACCTAAGCCGAAAATCGCCAAAAATTCGCCATGTCGCCATTCATAATTTTAGGTCGCCCCGGGCCTCTCAAATTCGCCAATTTCGCGAAAAGTAGCCACCATTGGCAACCCTGCCTGCAGCTTCTCTTCCCAGTGTGTTGCCGCGAGCACGTTAAGCGTGCTCTTTCCGCGCTGCTGGACTTCGTCACCGGCAACGGCCTGCGTGAGAGCTTGTAATTTTTAAATGCGAAGCATTTCTTAGCGAACTTCTGCGACTTTGAGCCTATCTATCTATCTATCTATCTATCTATCTATCTATCTATCTATCTATCTATCTATCTATCTATCTATCTATCTATCTATCTATCTATCTATCTATCTATCTATCTATCTATCTATCTATCTAGCCGCCTACGACTTTGTGCTCTCCTGGTGGCTTGGTTCATCGAATGTGCACCAAAATTGGCATGGCGTAACATGACTGTATGACGAACATAAATGACAAGTCACAACATGAAAATCATGACACGCATGTCATGTACAGCATGATTTACATGCTACGCTCATGGTGCGCTGGCGGCCGTTTCGCTAGTTTGATATACACCAAAATTGGTATCTTGCGACGTCACTGTGTGACGAAAATAAATAACACAAGTTCACATGCAAATCATGACACGCATGTCATGCACAGCATGACTCACGTGCCACGCTCATGGTGCGCTGGCGGCCGTTTCGCTAGCTTTATATACACCAAAATTGGTATCTTGCGACGTGACCGTGTAACGAACATCAATAACACGAGATAACATGAAAATCATGACACGCATGTCATGTACAGCATGACTTACGTGGCACGCTCATGGGGCGCTGGCGGCAGTTTCGCCAGCTTGATCTACCCCGAAATTGGTATTGCGCGACGTGACTGTATGACGAACATAAAAACTTGAGTTAACATGAAAATCATGACACGCATGTCATGTACAGCATGACTTACGTGCCACGCTCATGGGGCGCTGGCGGCGGTTTCGCTAGATTTATATACACCAAAATTGGTAACTTGTGACGTGACTGTGTGACAAACATAAAGAATAGGAGTTAACATGAAAATAATGACACGCATGTCATGTACAGCATGACTTACGTGGCACGCTCATGGGGCGCTGGCGGCAGTTTCGCTAGCTTGATCTACCCCGAAATTGGTATTGCGCGACGTGACTGTATGACGAACATAAAAACTTGAGTTAACATGAAAATCATGACACGCATGTCATGTACAGCATGACTTACGTGCCACGCTCATGGGGCGCTGGCGGCGGTTTCGCTAGATTTATATACACCAAAGTTGGTACATTGTGACGTGACTGTGTAACGAACATACATAACACGAGTTAACATGAAAATCATGACACGCATGTCATGTACAGCATGACTTACGTGCCACGCTCATGGGGCGCTGGCGGCGGTTTCTCTAGCTTGACCTACCCCGAAATTGGTATTGCGTGACGTACTGTGTAACGAACACAAATAACACGAGTTGACATGAAAATCATGACACGCATGTCATGTACAGCATGACTTACGTGCCACGCTCATGGGGCGCTGGCGGCGGTTTCGCTAGATTTATATACACCAAAATTGGTATCTTGTGACGTGACTGTGTGACGAACATAAAAACACGAGTTAACATGAGAATCATGACACGCATGTCATGTACAGCATGACTTACGTGCCACGTTCATGGGGCGCTGGCGGCGGTTTCGCTAGATTTATATACACCAAGATTGGTATCTTGTGACGTGACTGTGTAACGAACATGAATAACACGAGTTAACATGAAAATCATGACACGCATGTCTTGTACAGCATGAGTTACGTGCCACGCTCATGGGGCGCTGGCGGCGGTTTCGCTAGATTTATATACACCAAAATTGGTATCTTGTGACGTGACTGTGTGACGAACATAAAAACACGAGTTAACATGAAAATCATGACACGCATGTCACGTACAGCATGACTTACGTGCCACGCTCATGGGGCGCTGGCGGCCGTTTCGCTAGCTTGATCTACCCCGAAATTGGTATTGCGCGACGTGACTATGTGACGAACATAATAACACGAGTTAACATGAAAATAATGACACGCATGTCATGTACAGCATGACTTACGTGCCACAATCATGGCGCGCTGGCGGCCGTTTCGCTAGCTTGATCTACCCGGGAATTGGTTTTGCGTGACGTGACTGTGTCACGAACATAAAAACACGACTTAACATGAAAATCATGACACGCATGTCATGTACAGCATGACTTACGTGCCACGCTCATGGGGTGCTGGCGGCCGTTTTGCTAGCTTGATATACACCAATTTTTCTCGCGAGGGAGCCCCACTACCCCAGCCTTTTTTTTATGAACTAGCCCCCTACCCATCTCTATTCTTTTCTCCCCCTTTATCCTTTCCCTCTCCACTTTCTTTCGGTCCCCCTCCCTTCCCCCATGCACTCCTAGTGAGGTGTCTTCCCCCGAGAGAGACTGTTGTGGGGTGCACTTTTCTGTTATTTTCCTAATTATTAATCGCTCCCCCGCTTCTCTGCCGCAAGTGAGTCTAGTGGCGATTCCTCCGAATCGCCGCTCGACTGCTGAATAAGAATCTGATTCTGTGAATGTTAACCCGTGATACGAGGAGTTACTTACGAGTTAAGACTCAGATGTTGATGAGTGAGCGACATCTCAAAAGCGTGCGCGGCGAGACGATGCTGAGTGGATCAAAAGTGGCTTTTCTCCCCCCGTGTTTCCACCTAACGCCACTTTGTGCACTTACTTTTCTCCGTCTGTGGACTACACAGGCGTTTATTTGAACGCATAATTTTGTAACAGTCGTATAGATTTTTTTAACATGAAAGTGTTTTATGCCGGGGTCCACCAAGACTTTCATGACGCATTTCCGCCACGGAAGTACGTCAGCAAAATGAATGCCATCAGATGGCAAAGAAAAAAACTATAAGAAAAACTTCCGTTGACAGGAATCGAACCCATGACCTCTCGGTCCGCGACGATGGCTGGCGGGCGTTTAGCCCACTGAGCTACCGCCATACACATTACGGAGGCGACATGAACGCGTCTTTTATCTTTCACACTTGCCTCTCACAGTGCTTTTGGATGGATGGATGCTATGAGTGTCCCCTTTATAACGGGGCGGTGACATCTGTGCCACCAGGCTCGAAAAAAAAACAAAAAAAGAACGCGCCGTTGCAACGACCGTCCCATTCGGCGCGTTTCCAATACAAGTTTAATTTCGTCAACGCTTTAACACACCGTGAGATGGCGGTTTTAGCGCGAGCCTCGCTCATAGCATCCATCCATATCGACAAATAGCTCGCCGAAGCTCACCTGGCTGTCGCACCGCGTTCCTTGCTCGCCCTGTGAGAAGTAACGACCAGGCTAGAGGGAAAACACGACGCGCATAGCGTTTCTCTTCGCATTTCACGACGCTTTGTAGGAGTGCTTATCGAGCATTAGTGTTTATTACGTGCTTGCTGATGGCACCTTTGCGCGGGATTCACCATTTGCGGAGTCCACGTATATGTTAATAACTTCAGCTACCGCAAGGGATAAATCATGATCATGGGCGCTTGTCGTCGGTACGGAGATGTGCCACTAGGCGTCAGCGTGAGTGCGATGCGTCCACATCAAGCGGTGCTATATCTGCCAAACAACAGTAGACATTGTACAAGCTCTCATATACCTATGAACTATAAACAATAAACTATTTCTGTGACGACACGTTTCACTTTCGTGTTATAGCGATTCCTATGACGGAGGGATCAACCAACCATCTTTTTAGAACTTACCTTGCTCTTACTCATCAATAAACCACGTGTATGTTATAACAGAAATGATATTTTTTAGATGCGAAGCATCTCTTACTCGCGGGTATGTCCCGCGGCGTCGGCCTGGGCGTCGGCACTCACACTACGCATGCGCAACTCTCCGCCTTCCCTCTCTTCAACAGCTGCGCGTTACTCTCTCCACTTCTCTCCCAGCACCTGCTTGCGCTTCTCCTGCGTTCTCGCTTCTGCTCTCGCGGCGTATGCGCTACTCTCCTCCTCTAGTCTCCTCTCCTTCAAATGTGAATATAAAGCGAGTAGAGCGCTGCGCGCGTTGTCCGGCGCTTCCTTCGGTTGACTCCTCTGAAATGCGGGCTCGACATGCTGAAATTCTCTCCTGCGCAACGCCGCGATGAGCGCCAGCGCATGCGCGTCCCCTCCCCCCTCGCACGCCTGTCGACCGTGTTCGCCGCTCGCCCGGTGAGAATTAACGGCCAGGCTAGAGGGAAGGCACGACGCGCGTAGTGTTCCTCTTCGCATTCCACGACGCGAAGTCGGTAGCATGCCCGAGGTCGGTAGCATGCCCAACGAACGCCAACGGAACGCGATCGTGCAAGTGCTCCGGCTTCGCATCGCCTCATTGTCCCCTTTAGCGGGAGATGGTGTGATTTTTTGTTACTTTACTGTCATCCAAACACTTTACATGGTTCGCATTCATGCCTTCCTTGTATAGGTCTTTTCGCGCTACTTCGACGATGCAACTGCACGAACAAGCCTAACTATCCATCCTAGTCTTTCCCCACCGGCGGTCAAATGTTTTCGTCCAGTTTAATTGATTACCGTTTCTGTCATAATTACTGGCTTACTGCAGTGCAAACAAAAACTACAAATAATACACCCTATGCTCATTTGCCATCTTTATTTGTTGGAATTATACAGCTGAGGTAAACATATATATAATACGTGCATTTTTCTGAAGAAGCCTTGGTTGGAAGTCAGCACCTGTTACGTGCGCATTTTTGTCTTCGTTTTATTGATATAGCAGCCATATGCACACTCCATGCGTATTTTTGCAATCGACGTCGGCGTAGCCGTGAGGTTCACACATTACGCCTCAGGCGATAACGTCGCCTGAGGCGTAACGTGTGAGCGGAAGCTTAAGCGCAGCCAGGGCTGGGCAAAGATACTTTGAAATTGTATCGCGATACGATACAAGATACTCAGGCAAGAAGTATTGGAGATACAGATACAAGACACTGCCGCAATAATTGTATCCGATACGATACTTGGCAATTGTATCTTAAGATACTTCGATACATTCTCAAATTTGTTATTATAGATCCATAAAATGTAGCAGCAAACACCTATACATGAAAATGTCTCCTTGAAAATTTCTTGACTGTGACCTATTTTGTTTCACTTGAATGAAATGTCTGTTAGTTTCTCAAAAGTTTTGCCCTTCTTGCTCAAAGTACATTAGTTTCCTTCCAAAACAACTTATTGGGGCTTCTTTTAGCTTCTTCAGAGGACAACTCTTCGTACACTTCGCTGACAGCGGTTCTTGCTTGTCATGTTTGCAATTGACGGGAGTCGCTGCTTGCCGACCAGCTGGCGGGTTGCCATATAATCACGATAACGTCAATAGGAAGCCTTCGCACGACGGCGCAAATACAGGTGTGGAATTTTAGCTTGTCCGTAAAAGACAGTTTGCACAATACCGTATATCCGGACAGGTGTACAGCACAAACAACGCAGGTAGCGACTTCCTTTTTTTTCTTTTTTTTTGGGGGGGGGGGGGAGGGGGCGGGGAACGCATGGTGTTTACGGGGCTTGCGACCGTTCGCTTGCGGCCGGGCCGGCACACATGACCGTCTCCGTTCCATTCGTTTTTATTTTCTAAGTAAGTATGTTCGTGAGCTACACAGACATGACTGGTCTCAAGCATTTCTTTCGTGAGGAACCCGTGGTCACCATGTGCTGAAAGATAACCGTGAAACAAAAACTCTATATTTCAATCCGCGTCCAGATTTCACTCGTTATGTACATCGGTATCGACGGTTTCTCGAATCCTGACTGGAAATCCCCTTCAGAAATGACCTATATATGAGATAAGGGAAAGGCTTCCTTTCAAATGGCAGCGTCATTTTGTTCAAACCCTCTCCGACCCCATCATCTTCCCTGTCCCGGCCCTTGGAGCTAAACTGCGCGACTGCGGACCGCCGGCTATAAGCTGTGTTTGAGACCCCTGAAGTACACGTAGATGACGTAAAACTGCAATGAATTTCCATGTTCTACTTAGCTGCTGGCGTAAGGCATTCTTTGTTGATATACTCACTAACGTGCAATCTTTTAGCAATTTTTCTTTAAGGAGAGAACATGTGCAACACAGAAATGTCTCAGACGTATTGTATAGTTGCACAAAGCGTGGCAGGACACTGCCGCTATTCGCGCTATTGCCGCTTATAGCTCCCATTACGTGGCGATTAGTAATAAGAAAAATATTTAGGAAGCCCTAAAATATGAAAACAAATATAAGTAAAATAGAGAGATGGTTGTGTATCAAACATTCCCATTGAATGAGTACAGAAACACGATACAGACGGCGCACTTAAGAGCTATGAGCATGAAGTATCGTCAACTTACCTGTTCAGACAATAGAAAATTCAGTGCCTATCGAAAATTGCCTGAAACGGCTCGTTGGGACGCTCATGAGTAAAACGCAGCATTCAGTAAAACAATGTTTCTCGAACCCCCTTCCTAATATCTTTAAGATGGCTCCTAATTATTTCCATTAGTATAATGCAAACTCAATTTCGCTATCTTCTTAAGCGGTAAGCAGAATATTTTGTTCTGTATACTCAAGGCACGTCCACATAATAATATATTTGTTTTCAAAATCGCCTTGGCAACGTGTGAATGTGTAAACAGTAGTAGAATTAAAGCACATAATTAGAAGAATAAAGTAGCAATCTTTTTTTGGGGGGAGCATGTTACAAAAAGGCATACTGCAGTGACAAGACCAGAAAAGCAGTGCAGAGACCTGGTAATGTATGTGATGTAAAATGACAGCTAAGAAAGCACTTGTGCTAATAATCAAATTAGGATTTCATAAATTCTTTGAATAAGTGTAGATGGAAGTGAGAAATACGGTACGCCAAGATATTTTCTGTTAGGTAAAAGCTTGCTCTATTAGATCTAGCATCAGTACCAGTGGTGCTAAAGTTGTTAGAATCTTATTTGCATATAAGTTAATTCACTGCATGCAAGTAAAACTTACATACATGAGGTCCTTCAAATCGCTGACATTGAAAGACGCAGGACGACCGGACCTGAGAACGCCAGCAGAACCCTTTATTCCGCCGTGTCTGCCTCGGCCCCAAACACGAGGAAGAAGAACAGGGATAATGATGGCTATGTACAAATGAGAAAGATGAAGTACGTTAAATGTGCTTACACTAATTTTCCCCCTCTTCGAAGCGGCCATCCTGGCCGGAACTCAATGATCGGCTGAACGAGTAATGAACGGCTTCATGCGGGAGACGTGAACAATCTCTGTGCTACGACGACGGTGGTCAGCCACGGACTGAAGCGGGCTGATGAGATAGTTCACTGGAGAAGTTTGTCGTATAACGGTGTAGGGGCCAATATACCGGTGAAGAAATTTCTCGCAAAGTCCAGACGTTCGAAACGGGGTCTATAGTAAGACCTCATCTCCGGGATAGAAGGCCACGTCGCGTCGTTTACTGTCACAGAGACGTTTTCGTTCTTCTTGTGCAGCTTGCGTGTTCAGACGAGCAATTTCACGGCAATGCGCGACTCGAGCTGCAAACTCTTCTCGTAGGGAAGTACCGGACGGAGCAGGGGCAAAGAAGAATGCCGTGTCGAAGACGAAGGAGGCAGTCCGTCCATGCACTAGGAAAAAAAGACTCTAGCCAGTAGATCGTTGTGTTGCAGCATTGTAAGCGAATGTGACGAATCTCAAAATGTTGTCCCAGTTTTTGTGGTGAGAGTGTAAGTACATGGAAAGCGTGTCAGAGAGCGTTCGGTGGAAGCGCTCAGTAAGGCCGTTCGTCTGCGGGTGGTATGTAGACGTGGTTTTATGCACCGTATTACTCGCCCGCAGGACGTCGTCGAGGACCTCCGAAATGAAGGCTTTGCCATGGCAACTCAAAAGAATGCGCGGAGCTCCGTGGCGCAAGACGATAGAGTGCAAGAAAAAAATCGGCGATTTCTGCAGCGGTACCAGAACGAAGAGGCGCAGTCTCGGCGTATCTTGTTAAATGGTCGACTACAGTGACGATCCAACGGTGACCGGAAGGCGTCAACGGCAAGGGACCATACAAGTCAATCCCGACAAATTCAAAAGTTGCGGTCCGACAGGGTATAGGCTAAAGGAAACCGGTGCGAGGGGATGTGGATCGCTTACGGCGCTGACACGACGAGCACGAGCCCACGTATTTGGCAACCGTGGTGGATAAGCCAGGCCAGAAGCAGCGGGTCTTGATGCGGTCGTAGGTCTTGTGGAAGCCTAGGTGGCCGGCAGCAATGTCGTCGTGAAATGCTTCTAAAACACGAAGACGAAGGCAGCGGGGAAGGACTGGCACCCACTTGTTACCCGTGGGATGATAAATGTAGCGATGAAGCACCCCATCTTGTAGGCGAAATTGTCGAAGCTGGCGTCGCAAACGGCTGTTGGGTGGTTTAGTGATGCCGCGAAGGCGATCGATGAAAATTCGACAGTAGGAGTCTGCCCGCTGAAGCGAACGGAAATCGGAGCACGAATAAAGTTGTAGTTGATCCACTGAAGCAATCGAGAGCTGGTGTGACGCAGGCGGGACGTCGGAGCCCCTCGAAGGAGATGCAGAGGGTGTACTGTCAAGAGAAAGCGGAAGAGGGCATCGGGACAGCGCGTCGGCATCATGATGACCTTTGCCTGACTTGTAAGTCATGGTAAAGTTGTATTCTTGTAAGCGCAGTATCCAGCGCCCTAGACATCCCGACATGTTCTTCATTGATGACAGCCAACACAGTGCGTGGTGGTCGGTGACGATCGTGAAGTGCCGACCGTAGAGGTATGGACGAAATTTCTGTATCGACCAGACAATAGCCAAGCACTCCTGCTCCGTGATCGTGTAGTTCCGCTCAGCTGTCGACAGGGTCCGGCTAGCATATGCCACAACTTGCTCTTTAAAGGCGGCGTCACGCTGTAGAAGCACTGCTCCGATACCTTGTGCGCTTGCGTCAGTGTGGAGTATAGCGGGCGCTCTCTCGTCAAAGTGGCGAAGCACTGGTCCGGAAGTCAGGCGTTCCTTATGGGTTTCAAATGCGAACTCGCAGTCCTTGGACCATGCGAAAGAAGCACCAGCGACTAATAGCTTATTCAGGGGAGCCGCTATGCTAGCAAAGTTGCGTATAAAGCGACGAAAGTAAGACGCCAGACCAAGAAAGCTGCGCAACGTCTTCTTGTTGAAGGGTCGAGGGAACTGTAGCGCAGCCGCGATTTTGTCAGGATCTGGCTGGATGCCGTCTTTCGAAACGACGTGACCGAGGACTTTGATACTTTTGCTGGCGAATGTGCACCTTTTTTGTATTTATCTGAAGGCCAGCGTTGGAAAGGCTCTCGAGTACCTCGTCTAATCGTTGAAGGTGTTGGGTAAAAGTAGATGAAAAAAAATTACAGCATATCCACGGGGTGAATGACGATAAGTGGGGCGAAGCTCCGGAGGGCATCATCGGTAAACCGTGAATACGAGTAATTCGCCCCACTAAAGTAAACACGTGAGAAATGTTAAACATCAAACTTTCTCGCATCAGCTGCTCAACAGTCACCTGCGAAGCGCCAGCGGTGGCCATTTATCTTGATGTAGGGCTTCGCTGGAGAAGTTCCAGAGGGATGGCCTCGGGACTAAGGCCTCGCAGTCGGCGACTGTAGCGGTGGACAGGAGTATCCACTGCAGGAACGGGTTGCGGGATCGGATTGGCAGAACCGGTTCGTGAAGGGGTGGTGAGCATCAGGCGTTGAAGTCCGAAGAACCGAAGACCCGAGCGTCGTATTCCCCAGAGAAATCATGGTTGCTGCTCGAGCTTCCCACTTCGTCGTCCTCAGTTATATAGCCGGCCTTGAACACGTCCGAAGAACCGAAGACCCGAGCGTCGTCTTCCTCAGAGAAATCGTGGTTGCTGCTCGAGCTTCCCACTTCGTCGTCCTCAGTTATCTAGCTGGCCTTGAGCCGTGTTTTCATCCTATACAAGTACCGCCATCTAGCGGACACTCCACGAACTAATCATATACAAGTACAGCCATCTAGCGGACACTCCACGAACTAAACGAGAGGTGGCTACTACATACATCGGGAATGCACGACCCACGGCTTAAGGAGCTTCGCCCCTAAAAACAACCATATCGTCTAAGTAACAGAGGCAGGTCTTCTATTTTAAGCCACGAAGAACAGTATCAATCATGCGCTTAAATGTGGCTGGAGCGTTGCACAGGCCAAATGGCATTACATTAAATTCATAAAGCCCGTCTGGCGTAGCAAAGGCGGTTTTTCTTTGTCAGCCTCGTTCATGGGGATTTGCCAATACCTCGATCGCAGGTCAAGGCTCGCAAAACATTTCGCCCCTTGGAGTGTGTCTCAAGCGTCATCGATTCGAGGCATAGGATACACGTCCTTGCGCGTGATCTCATTTAGCGCTCGGTAATCAACACAGAAACGCACGGACCCATCTTTCTTCTTGACTAAAACGACCGGAGAAGCCCAGGAACTGGAAGAGGGTCGTATTATATTTCGTGATAGCATGTCGTCAACTTGTTCTTCAATTACTTTCCTTTCTGACTGCGAAACACGACATGGCCGACGGCGTATAACTCCCGAACCATCGGTTTCAATGCGGTGTACAGCCACGGAAGTCTGACTCAGTGTTGTGGTACAGCTGTCGAAGCAGGCTTTGTGCTTAGCTAAAAGCGCCAGTAGCGCTTCCGACTGTGCGGATGTTAGGTCGGAACCGATCACTGCTCGCAAAGAGGAAGAACTCGAACCGGAAGCTGGTACTGGCGATGAAGACGGGCAAAGGGCTGCGATGGAGATCAGTGGAGAGGCGTCTATCGTCGCCACAGTCATCTCCTTGGGCTACAGCATGGATTCTGCAGTTGTGTTGAAGACAGGCAGAAGGGCGCGGCCACAGGACAACCGGAGGAGACAAGAGGGGACGAGAATCCCACGCGAAGTACAGCAAGCGGAAGGGGCAGCTAGTGCGTCACCGTCGGCTACTTGGCTAGATGTGACAGCTACCACGAGTTCGTGACCAGGGGGCAGGACGCAGTCTTCAGCGACAGTTAAGTTGAAGGTCGAGGGCGACGGGGCTGATATAGATGCATCTGTTGTATCCGTGATAT
This sequence comes from Rhipicephalus sanguineus, assembly GCF_013339695.2. Taxonomy (NCBI): domain Eukaryota; kingdom Metazoa; phylum Arthropoda; class Arachnida; order Ixodida; family Ixodidae; genus Rhipicephalus; species Rhipicephalus sanguineus. Next base: position 31,269,236 of record NC_051181.1, on the reverse strand, counting down.
GAACGACGTTCTGTTTACATGATATAACCGCCGAGGCAGAATGTAAGAAGTCCCAGCCGCGGATAAGTTCATGAACGCACGTGGGTAACACAATCATCTCGATGTGGTGACGTATGCCGTCAATGAAGACACGAGCCGTACACTGTCCGTCGGGTCGAATCTGTACGTTATTTGCGCCACGCAACACAGGTCCTACGTAAGGTGTTCTGACTTTACGGAGCCGCGAGCACAAGTCACTACGCAAAACAGAAGTGGCGGCACCGGTATCAACAAGAGCTTGCACAGGAACACCTTCAATAATCACTGACAACATATTGGCTGGTCGGACAGGAGGTAATTTTGGTGGTCGACAGGATGCAGTTTTCCCTCCAAAAACTGCAATCGTTAGGTTTCCGAATGCTGGTCAACAGGTGGGAGACGGGGCGAAGCGGTGATGCAGAGCGGCGGTAGGGCGAAGGAGAGCGTCGTCTAGAGGAACGGGAGTCCTGACGTTGACACGCGGACGCTGGAGGAGACGGAGACCGGCGCTGCGTGTACGGATAGGAGTCTGCCAATAAGGATCGAGTCTTCAGATCCGGTCTCGCTCGAAGTCAGCACAACCTCGTCGTTCATCCTGCTGGCGGCAACAGCAGTAACGGCCACGTATACCGCAGTAAAACAGACGGGACGGGATGAACGCCACTCAGGATATGAAGATGCAGGTGGTGCTCTGATGCCCACTGAAGCCAAATGGCCACAGGCAGGGTCAGGAGGCCAAGATGTGACGGCAGCAGGTGGTATTGCAGCAATATCGGCGTATGTAGGCATCAAACGTGTTGTTTGAGCAACCGATGCTGTCGGTGTCGTCATGGCTGCCATATCAGCGTACAGGGGTATCAGGTGTGCTGGTGGAGCGACAGGTGCTGTCGGTGACGTCATGGCTGCCAACTCCTGCTTCACAAGATTGCGCAGGTCGAAAGGTGCCGATGGAGTGGAGCCAGCAGTTAATTGCGTCTGTGCCTGTTCTTGAAGTTCTTCGCGGATGATGGTGCGGATGAGGGCTCGTAAGTCAGAGTGAGGCGTAAGGTGCGGATCGCTGGCTTGCTGAAGACGCAGGGATTGCAGCTTGTCTAGGCGCTGGCATGTCGAAGTAATGTCCTCTACTGTTGTAGGGTTCTGAACAGCCAAGGCGTTGAACGCGACCGTGCCTATTCCTTTGAGGATGTGGCGAACGCGCTCGGCTTCCGTCATTTCGCTGTTCGCACGACGGCAGAGGGCCAAGACATCCTCGATATACGAGATGTATGACTCGTGTGCGAGTTGAACACGCGCAGCCAGCTTTTGTTGCGCGAAATTGGAACGGCCCGACGAGCATGCGAAGGTTTGTCGCAGCTTGATGTTAAAAGCGGACCAATCGGCGAAGTCAGTTTCATGGTTAAAATACCACGTTATTGCCACACCGGTGAGATAGAATGGGACATAAGTCAATTTGTCGGCTTCGGTCCACCGATTGACTGAACCCACGCGGTTGTAAATGTCGAGCCAGTCGTCGACGTCGTCACCGTGGAGACCCGCGAACACGGGTGGTTCGCGTTGAGGGCTTGTTACAAGGGACGATGGGCGGGCAGCCGGAGGCATCGGTGTTGTAGCGTTAGGGCTAGCGGTTTGGTCCGATGGCAGCATAGCTGTAGGGGTGGCCGGGCGCAAGCGGCGACCGGATCGTAGCTCCAGGTAGGACGGGAACACAGGAGCACGTCGGGATCTTGACGAACCTCCGCCACTGTGAAAGACGCAGGACGACCGGACCTGAGGACGCCAGCAGAACCGTTTATTCTGCCGTGTCTGCCTCGGCCCCAAACACGTGGAAGAAGAACAGGGATGATGATGGCTATGTAGAAATGAGAAATATGAAGTACGTTAAATGTGCTTACAATATGTATAATCCACTCGACGCAAAGCAACCCCATTCTTGTACGCATCACATTTCGTTACGGAGCAATACGCAAGAGCATCTTCAATAACGACACTGTAACAACATCAGAATTTGCGCGATAGACGCCGCACGCAGTGGAGTACGCGGCGCAAGACAGTGCCTAAGAGCAAGTGTCGCGGAATTGGCGCAACTAAAAAGAAAAGAAATCGAGAAAACAAAAGGTATGTGGGCTGGGCCTAGACATCCGCGTGCTTATCTTCCTGATCTTCTACCCTCGCTGGATGACTCTGGCGTAAAAATAAAACAACGTCACTGCCCTTAGACTTATTCAGATGGCTTAGTGACACCAGTACCAGCTTGAGAAGCGGAGCTTGGCCAGCGATTATTGTTTCACACGGTTGTGTTGCGATAGAAGTATCTTGTATCTTAAGATACACGATACATTTTCGAATGTATCGGAAATACAGATAGAGATACTCGTCTTTCGAGACGTATCGCGATACAGATACAAGATACCCATAGAGTATCTAAAATAGTATTAAAATAAATAGTATCACCACGTGACAGTATCTAAGATACATGCATCTTCGATACTGCCCAGCACTGCTGCGCAGCCAAGGTCGTGGTCGCGTGCGCCCCATCGTGACCGGGATCAGCGGACGCCTTATACCTTTGTACTCACTGTGTTCTCGCAGCTCAGTTTGCGTTAAAGCGATATACAGCACCAAAGTCGCTTCGTTCACTGCAGCGGTCGCGTTTCCTCACGCCGGCGTCTTGAGAGTAAGTGTCCGTGGTCGTCGCCTGTGTTTCGCGGTCATGTCGGCCTCTGCGCACTGACGCTGGGGTTGTTATTTCAGTTAATAAGCGAATGCTTCCAAGTTTGTAGATTTGATAAAATACTTCGTATAACATTCCAATGTGTTGCTATCTAATTATTTGTGTCGCCTTCGCTGCTAAACAGGCTTTTACCCGCCAAGGTGGTCTAGTGGTTGTGGTGCTCAACTGCTGACCGGAAGGTCGCGGGAACAAATCGCGGCCGCGGCGGCCACATTTTCGATCGATGGAGGCGAAAATGCTTGAGGCCCGTGTACATAGATTTAGGTGCACGTGAAAGAACCGCAGGTGGTCGAAATTTCCGGAGCCCTCTAGTCCCTCATAATCATATCGTGGTTTTCGAACGTTGAAGCCCAACAATTATTTTCAACCTGACTTTTTATTTGAGCGGACTTTACCAGTCTCTGCGGTTAGTGTAAAGGCTGCGCCATCCGAGATTTCTTGTCTGTTCGCTTGTCAATTTTCTCCAAGAGACATGATCACGAATATAATAAACGCGTCATTAAGGCGGTCGAGACAGCGAAGAAAATGACACTATATGACAAGCGCTTTGTCGTGTTGCAGTGCTTGTCCTGTGTGCTTCTTCGCTGTGCTGTAAGGTGCTCTTTTACAGCCAAGCAGTAAAGCTCTCGTTGGTCGGAAAATTTCGTGGCGGAAGCATAAAACGCCAGGTTAAAGGGCCCCTTAACCACGAACAGACGCTCACGTGCTCCTCTGCTAGCAGATGCGCGCGCTCCTTGCATTTTCACCTCGGACGCTGAGGAAGGGCATTCGGAGAGGCGGACAGACGAGCCGACGAACGCGTTCGCTGTAGACTCGTGCACGACTGTAACGCCACAACTAAATTTCGACCTCTTGGTTGTTTAGGGACCCTTTAATAATTGAAGGCAAACGGCACATCTTTATCTGAAATCAGGCACACAGCATAGAGCTCAGTATTCGTTTCAATAAATAAAACCACAAAACAAGCATCGAAACCGCATGATAGATGATAAGGCGCCTGTGAACAATGGGGACACCCTTTCACGCTTTCCTAATAAAGATTAGGTTGCAGCTGCCTTCAACTTCACACGAGGGCTTCGAATGACGTCAAACGGCCCTTCCTTCTCCCCGCGTGTTTTGCCCACTTTCATATATAAAAGAGAGACCCATCTAGCCACTCATTCAGTTTATTCTAAGACTGCCATGATACCAGAAGACCAACTTGAATACAATGCTCGATGAAAGGAACAAATTCGTCTTGCTGAAAATGGTTGCAGAACCAATCACTGTCTACCACAGCGACTACAATTACTCTAAACTACCATTATCACTACCAATACTCTAAAGTAATAATAAAACATGCCCCCCATCAGCATGTGTGGTGTTTGATACAGTTTCGCTGGACATTCCCGTTCGCAGGGTGCGATGGGGCCAATTTTTAAGGGCGAAGCTCCTTATCGCATCACCTGGTCGGTCGTCGCTCCGTCCGGCGTTCCCCCGCCGTCGCGTCTCTCGTATCAGCCAATAGATGGCGAAGACCTTGGTGAAAGGGGTTGATGACATGCGCACCGTGTCCCCCCAGGTGCAAATTTTAGTACGCACAATACCAGAAGTACCAGTGCGCAATATCAACTTGCAAAGAGCAGTTATGGCGAATCAGTCGAGAGAAGGGTTTCGAGGTAGTGGATATAAACAGGGAGCTAGGTGCACAGGTGGGGCGGTTTCCAAAGAGACAGAATTCACTTCGATAGGAGGCTTGGTCATGAGGTGGGCTGGCGACTGGCAGGACGCGCAGTAGCTTTTTTGGGGGGCACGTGGGCCCTTTGGAGCCCGGGGTAGCTAGTAACAGGGAAAACAACCAGGACTCTTTGACAGTAGTATTGCGAAAAACCAGAAAAAAGGTAAAAGAAAAAGGGATGAGGCGCGTGTTGCTATTAGTTACATAAACATGCAGGGTGGCAGAAAAAAGGCAAAATGATTAGAGATTGAGGAGCAGTTAAACAAAGAACAGATAGGCGTTTATGCGGTTACAGAAAGACACCTTAGGGACTTGGAAGAACCACCACATATTGAAAATTACGTTTGGGAAGGGTGCAACAGGATCATATCAGAAAGGAAAGGCGGGGGTGTAAGAATGCTAATTCACCGCGGCGCCAAATGGGTTAAACAGCCGTGTTCAGAGCACCTCTGGGTTTTGGGCTCAGTAGGTGGAAAGAAAACGTGGCTAGGGGTTGCCTACTTGTGGACGGGAAATAACTGCAGAGAAAAGAATCAGGAGATAGTGGATTGCATGAGTGAGGATAGTAAGGAATTTGGTAATGGGGCCGAAATCATCCTTCTAGGGGACATGAATGTCCACATAAACGACCTTGACGGATATTCAGACACCAATGGGAAGTTATTACTAGATCTCTGCGAGCAACATAGTCTGGAGATAGTTAACACGGGGCCTAAATGTGACGGCCAGATCACGTGGGAAGTCGGAAACAAACAGTCAAATATTGATTATTGTCTCATGTCTGAAGGAATTTATCACAAACTGAGAGAAATGAGAATAGACGAGGAAGGTATTAAAAGCTTGGGCAGTGATGATAAACGAATAACATTACAAATGGGATATAAAACTGGAAATGAGAGCATAGAATCAAAGTCTGGCACCTCGTATTTAATGACAAACAAACAATAAATATAGCCACAAGAGTCGAGGAATAAGTAGGCAAAATACCAGGCAAGGACTGGGAGTACAGTGAGCTGTTAGATCTAATGACGAAAGAGATAGGGAGAGAGAAGAAAACTATCTGCTGGAAAGGAAAGAGGAAGCCAAAAAATGCCCCTACCTCCCCGAAGGGAATCGTGAGGAAATGCGAATGCATTTCTTGCTCTGAGAGAGGGTACCGTTGCCGTCAGACATTCGCCTTCACCGACTTCTGCCATCGCCTTGAGAGGCGCCCAGCCAGCGAACGGACGGGAGAGTGGGGCGCCAGCGTTCTCGGCTCGGCGTTGGCGTTTCACAGCGGCGTCTCGAGCACACATTTCCGGATGTTCTTGAGAGGCGCCCAGCCAGCGAATGGTCGAGAGTGAGGCGCGAGCGGACGGGAGAGTGGGGCGCAGGGAGGAGAGAGAGCGAACGGCGAGAGAAGGAGCGGTGAAGCACTGCACCTACCCTCTCCTACACTCTCTCGCACCACATGCTTCGGTTGCTAGGGGCGAGGATAAGCGCGTGCGCCCGCAGCTGTTGCTATGGGAGAGGGCGCCGCAGACAACGCCGGACGCCTCACGTAGCCCGACTAAGAAATGCATTCGCATTTAAAAGTTGGTGGAACAAGGAAATCCGGGAAGCGATCGAGAAGCGGCGTGAAACATCACGGAATCATAGAAGGGCAAAAAAGGACAAGCAACCGCAGGACGAAGTCAACGAAATATGGGAAATATATTTAGAGAAAAAATTCATTGTACAGAAATCGGTCGAGGCAAACATTAAAGGTAAATTGAACGCTGTGTCACAGAGATTCACGGAAAAAAGGAGGCCGCACCTAGGATATTTTGGAGCCACATAAAGGTGCTAGGTAGGAAGTCTGTCACAACGCAACAACCTATTGTAGATGGCTTAGCAATACGTTTTGTTGGGCTAGTTGGTTCATGACTTCTGAAGTAAAAAATTGCAGCGCAAAGCAACACATGGACAGACAGAGAGGACCAGCGCCAGTCCCGTCCTCTCTGTCTGTCCGTGTGTTGCTTTGCGCTACAATTTCTTCCTTCAGAAGATATTGTAGATGAAGGAGGAAATCAATTGGAAGGGTACGAAACGCTAGGTTACATCCGAAAGGAAATAGCCGATTCGTTTAAAAAGAGCGTCCAGGGGATTTCCCCGGTGAGTAAAAGTGTGGCGGAGAGATCAACCGAGGAACAGCTAGTACTGGAAATTTCAACTGGAAAGAGGTTGAAGGAAAAATTCCAAAGCGCACTGCCGCGGGTTTAGATGGGATTCCCGTTAGCCTCATTAACGGGCTAGGAAATAGCACTAAAGAAGCACTGCTGAAAGCTGTACAAAAATGCTTAAAGGACAGGCAAATACCGGATAGTTGGCAAAAAAGTAGAATGAACTTAATCTATAAAGGCAAGGGAGAAAAGGATAACATTCGCTCGTATAGACCACTAACCATTACATCGGTACTATACACCAGAGCATGCCTGTCTCGCACCCAGGCTGCTGGCGAGCCGGGCGGATACTCTCGCACCCAGACGCCGGGCTGACCGGGCTGCCGAGGCGCGCGCGGGCTGCACCAAGTAAACAGGGCAAGCTGCAGTTCTGAGGCTTTAAAGTGCGAAGAAGTGCCCGTTCACGCCGCTTCAGCGTGTAAGAGCGCGTCTGGGCACTACTGCGTTGTCTTTGGATGCCAAAACAAGCAGCGCAACAAGAGGATATTAGCGTTGTCTGCGACGATTACGACGCGCCACGGAAATAGTGCCGGTGTGGTGTTTTCAGCTTCGCCGCGAGTGGATAACTGTGATTCAAGCAAAAAAACTAGGAGCCGAGTGAAAATGCGCGAGTAAGTACACTAATTGCGTGTATTCTGCAGTGTGATGCCCACCTATTTCATTTTGCGAACCTAATTTGCGAGACACGTAGCCGGTTTGAAGGTAGGCGCGAGCTTTGTGTGGGGGTGCACTTCATACCTTTGAGCGTTTCCTTTGACGAAAGTCTCGTGCAAGGTAGTGCTTTCAAGCCCAAGCAATCAGCATGCTTTGCCACTTTCAACGTAGTATTAAGCTTTAGTGATTTGATGGCATCCACGCCTTCGAGATTTCGTCTTCAAAAGGTAATAAATGGCACGGTGCTCCTCAACAGCTGGTCAGAATTTCGTGCTTTGATTGCAGTGTTTGATGTCCCCAAATTTATTTGGACACGAGGCATCCAGCTGCACATAATACATATATTGGCACGTAAGTAAACAGTACTCGCGCCAGCGACCTTCACGTCGCAGGCGTAGCTAACCGGCTTAACTAAGGGTAGCACAGTTTCGCTTGTAAAGCATCATCGTTACAAGAATAAAATCGCGCAGGTAGCTTCCAAATGGGATCGCTGAACGATACTGCAGGTTATACTCTCTGATAGCACGCGTTTGTGAGCAAGACGCATTATTGTAAGAGCGCTCGTGAAACAAAAATTACGTTCCGCGAAACTACCCGTAAAGCGTACTCTAATTATTACGCGATGCATGCTGAAATGATCACATTCCACAAAACTTTGTGCACAACTTGTAATATGGCGCAACAAAACATCGTTTCACTCTTTCGCGAGCTGCACTGCAATTACGATTCACGCGTACCACAGCGAGAACGTTTTTTTACAAATGTAACAGCTTACGTATCTGACGAGGTTGCTTCCGCAGCCCACTAAGCACGTACTGTATACATTGTGCATGGACTTGCATGAGCAAGATGTTCTTGATGTTCCAATAAAATCAGCGAAAATGTCCAGGCTAGAAAACACGCGAAACACGCTCTCCGACGGGCTGAGTTTCGGGAGTTTCACGTTTGCTCTGTGTAGCGTCTGCTGGCGTGGCAGCCCGCGCATGTTGTTTCGTCGCGTGTGCCATAGATGGCGCGACGCGCGATGCAAATATGGCGATGCGCATGGAATTCTGTGTGTTCTGGTCTATACAGGTTGGCGATGCAAGCAGTAAAAATGAAAATAGAAAAGTGGGCAGAACACAACGATATTTTGGGAGAACTCCAGAATGGATTTCGAGTCGACAGGCGGTTAGACGATAACCTGTCTGTTCTCATTCAGTGTATAGAATTATCTTAAATAGAAAATAGTCCCTTGTACATGGTTTTTCTCGACATCACTGGGGCGTACGACAACGTTAATCAGGAAATTTTGTGGGATATATTGAAAGGAATGGGTATGGGCGACGACTGTATACAGCTTTTGAGGGCGATATACCGAGAAAATACAGTTTGCATAGAATGGGAATGAATGAGTAGCAAAGTGAACGTTGAGATTAGCAAGGGGTTGAGACAGGGATGTCCTTTGTCCCCGCTGTTATTCAGGCTGTACATGGTGAATATGTAAAAAGCGCTAGAAGGTAGCAACTGTGGTTTGAATCTGTCACACAAACAGGGCGGCGTGATGATTGAGAATAGCTGTCAGTTGGACTTGTTGGTTCATGATCCTAAGGGTTGAATCGCGCAAACGAGACAGGGACTAAGAGAAGAACGGGACTAAAAGAAGAGACGACTGTGTGTTGTCTCTTCTTTTAGTCCCTGTCTCGTTTGCGCGATTCAACCCTTAAGGTGATGATTGAGCAGAAGCTTATTATTATTTTATGCTGACGATATTGTCTTATTTGCTGACAGTCGAGAGGATATACAGCAGCTGGCGGATATACGCGGAAGGGAAGGGGAAGCTCTAGGACTAGGATTTAGTGTAACAAAATGTGGATTGATGGTATTCAATGATCCTTGTGATCAGGCGGTGTCAATACAGGTCCAAGAAATACCGAGGGTGAGCGAATACAAGTGGCTCGGAGTATGGATAAATGAGGGTGACAGGTACATGGAGGTACAGGAAAAAGCCTCGGCAGCGAAAGGAAAGAGGAATGCTGCATTAATGAAGCACAGAGCGCTGTGGGGATACAATAGGTACGAGGTGCTTCGAGGTCTGTGGAAAGGTGTAATGGTTCCGGGGCTTACTTTTGGGAACTCAGTGGTGTGCATGAGGGCAGAGGTGCAATCGGGAATGGATATAAATCAAAGAACTGTGGGACGCCTCGCGTTGGGTGCTCATGGGAAGACAACAAATGAAGCTGTAAAGGGCTATATGGGATGGGCAGGTTTTGAGGCGAGGGAGGCTCAGAGCGAAATAAGGTTCGAAGAAAGGCTAAAGAATATGAAGGAGAGTAGATGGGCAGAGAAGGTGTTCCGTTATTTCTATAGGAAGGGCGTGGACACAGTGGAGAAAAAGAACTAGGAGGCTCACTAGTAAATATACGGCTGGTAGTGTAAGCAATATGTCAACAAAGAGCGTTAAGCGAAAAGTCAGAGAGGCGGAGAGCATTTACTGGACGGCAGCTATGGAGAAAAAACCGGCTTTGAGTAACTACCGAAAGGGCAAAAATGAAATAACGAGGGAGGCATTTTACGATAATTCAAGGGGAAGCGCTTTACTGTTTGAAGCGAGATCGGGTTGCCTTAGAACGGGTAGTTATAAAGCGAGATTCAGTAAAGAAGAAGAACAATGCACGTGCTGCGGGGAAGATAAGGAAACGGCGGAGCATGTTCTGATTGAATGTGGAGATATCCACCCAGGTGTACGTTTGGGCACAAGCCTACATTACGCCTTGGGTTTTAGAGACAATGGAAAGCTGAACACACCCGCGATTGAAATAAGTAAGAGACGGTTAGAGTAGTGGTGGCAGAAAATTAGAGAGAAAGGACAAAAATAAATATTAGAAAAAAAAATAAGGACATTCTGCGGTAAAGGGCAGAGAACGGAGCTGAAAACTTAAGTTTTTCTTTTTCCCGGAGTAAGATAGTTTTAACTGAAGTAAGGACACTAGGCCAACACTAAGAAAAAGAAGAGTAAAGCTTTTTTTTTTTTGGGCGAGCTTGGTGGCACACTTGTCACCGCCCCGTTATAAAGCGGACGCTCATAGCATCCATCCATGCAAATTGCTGCAGTTGGGTTACGATATACTAGATGGCGCTGTCCCATAGAGATGTGTGCAATATGGTGGTTGGGTGAATGCACGCTAGATGGCGTTTTCAGATGTGAAGCATCTTAGAGCGGAGTTCAATCCGGCGGTGGTGTGCGGCGTGACCACCTTTACTGCGCATGCGCAAGCCCTCTCCACACACCTCCTCTCCCTCCACTCCCCTTCCCCTCTCCACTTCTCATTCCCCCGTCTCCCCTCCCCTTCTCCACTTCCACTCTCCTTTTTGCCTCTCTCCCCTCCCCTGCCCACTCCCCCTCTGAAACGCGGGCTCTACATGCCGAAACGCTGCTTCGCATCGCCTCATGGTCCCCTTTAGCGGGAGATGAAGTGATTTTTGACCTCCAAGGTAGCGCCTGTGTGAGATTTCTCCTGTGCGTGATTAAACAATAAAAATTCACAGCGTACATGTATAATTAAAGTGAGCTGCAAGTCACCATGACTCTCATCGACCCTTTAGTATAAACACGCCCGATCTCACGTCGTTGATGATGTACTGGGCAGAATTCACGGAAGATTTACATATTGCGCGTGTCATTGTTGGAAGGCAATCATTCGATTTAGTGCGGCGACATACGCTAGGGGGACCGTCGTAATAACATCCGCGCTTTCACTTTCGCTCGGAGTATTCACGGTTTACCGATGATTCCCTCCTGAGCTTCGCCCCTCTCTTCATCATTCACCCCGTGGATATGCTGTGGATCTTTTTCACCTTTATGAACACTGTGTTCAACTAGCGGAGAGTAGCGCACTTCTATATTGCTTCAATATTTCAGCGAGAGCTTTTGAGACAGCACTGCCTATTTTGTTCATGCCAGTGCACGTGGTCTTCCAGTGAGATCAGCTTGCTTCTGCTTGCGCGTGACTACACTAATTCAATTAAGAAGCGATTCCTTTCTAGTGAATATGTGGCCGATGAAGCTATTCCAGTGTCTTCATTCATTCATTCATTAGTACTTTCAAGACGCGAAGGCGTAACAGAGGGGAGTCATATATTTCAGAACGCGTCAGAGAATAGGAATTACACGAAAGTAAAAAGACGATAAAAAATAGCAATGATATCTAAGTGTAGTATAACAAGGCAGCAATACGTGTGAGAATAACGACAAGGAACAGTTGCTTATGATACAATGCTAGCTACAAGTGTACGAAGAAAGCTCTTCGAGTGTAGGCGATTGATACGGCAAGGCCGTTCCAGTACCACGGAGCACGTGGCATGACGGTGTGCATGTAGGTTTTTGCACGGCATGGCAAAATACGGAACTTTTTGGCGTGATTGATGCGTGAAGGTGTGTAAGATGATGGGGGCATTAGTCGAGAAAACGTATACGGTAAAGTAAGATATTGTGAAACAAGAACAGGCGGAAATGTTTGCAGTGGTAAGCAAGTTGAGGGAGTCCGAGTGGTATTTTCAATTTAGTGATGCTAGCAGTATGATGATAATACAGTGCTTAATACAGCGCTATTTTGTTCGATGCTTTCACAAAAACAGCCACCTTCTTATTCCAGTATCTTTTTAAGGGAGCAGCTAAATGATGACAAATGTCGGACGGTGTATTTAGTTCATTCATTACGCCTTTAGGGCATGAACAATTGCGTGCACTTAAATTCTTGCAAATTTCATGCACTTTGTGTGAAAAATCAATTGAAAAGTGCATTGCAAAGGGCACTGCAAGTGCAAAAATGCATGCACAGGGCACTGCGTGTGTGCAAATTTGACGAAAATTGCATGTATTTAAGTGCATGCAATTTAAGTGAATATTAATTTGCTTGGGAACACCCATGCGACGTTCCCAAACGAAGTAAAATGCACTTCACTTGATTACTAGCAAAGTTTAAATATCAATTTCATGTTATCGCCACACTAGAGAACTATATCACACTGTTAGCGCATGTGACACCGCCCCTGCAATATTGTACAGCTTGTCACGTGATGGGGCTCACGCGACATTACCAATGTGCTATTGTTGCGCGGATTTTGCGCAGACTAAAACATGTTGCTGTACAAATAAAACGATGTTCTTTTGCTTCGAAAGATTGCAAGAATGAACGAGTTGATGCGAGGTTGTCGTGAATTTTTGCTTAGTTAGCGTACTCTTAGGCCCAAAGGCACTACACATGGTAATGTGTCGGTTTTGATCGGAATAAACACAAAGAAAGGAGTATCAACGTACGCATAAAATTACACAAGGTTGTCTGGGGCGTTATTGAGAAGATGTCAGCCCGTGATGGAGGTTTTTAACGGAAAAATACAATTCCTGTAATCTCCATGATCAGAATGAATGAGAGAAAACTTCAGTGTCTTTAGAAAAGATTTCCATCTTTTTCCGTGTGATGTAGACGAGCTGAGCGGGGGCGGTGTAAACTCGTAGACACATCGATTATGAAATATATGATGGGGAAAGTACTTGCTGAAATATTGAAGGACGTGGTATTTTTTATGTGCAGTTTGGCGCAATTGGTGTCACAATTGCATCAATGCAACTAAATGAACTGCGTCAGTGTGGTCACTCAGCGGGCAGTGAAAAGAATTTTGCGAGAGTTGGCTAGCAAGTCTCTACTATAATTACAGGATATATTGTGAGCATCTCTGGTTTTAATCTACGAAGCTTTGTATAGAACTCATCGCATATTTCAGGAACATACCATAAACATGCAGTATCTTGAAGCAAATAAAACGAAATAAACGTTTCTGGCCACATCAACTACCGGCCTATTTGCCACTATGGCACGATAGGAAGGATGTCGTTGTGTTCGTCCACACGATTTCGTTAAATTAAAAGGATGCGCGTCATTCTGTGCACATATTTTATGTGAATTTAACGTTATCTTATGCGCTGGCAATATATGTCTTCATAAAATAACGCTTTCGAAATGCTTATAATTTTTCACAGCCTAAATTGACGAAAGAGTGTCCGATTGAAGTGCTGACGTCGCAATAAAGGTGCGTTTCTGCTGACTCGCTCGCTGTTCGACTTTGGGGCACCTTGTGTCACGCTTGTGCTTCGAAGTAGGCGGGATTCTTGCGTATCTCGTTCTTTCGCACCTTGCCGGTGTCGGTGCGTGGCAGGGAGGGAGGGAAGTAGACGCCCCCGTAGAGGTGCTTCTGCTTGGACAGGTTGTCTGCGAAGTTCAAGAAACGCGTCATGTGCGCAGTACTGACATCTGCATTGAAAACAGCATTCAGACGGCGGTACTTCGTAATAATAAAACAGGCACTCGACTTGTTCAAAAAGAAGAAAATAAGCTGTCTATAAAGGGCTATACATGCTATATTTTCATTTTTAACAAGGCGAGCGGCTGCTTTATTAACACAGGATGTGTTTTATTCCGGGCTCCACGAAGACTTCACCAACGTTATTTCATCACGGAAACGACGTCATGGAAATGACGCCAGTAAAATGCACGCGATCAGACGACAAAGAAAAAGTATACCGTTCACGCGGATGACACGGGCGTCGAGCCCACGACCTCTCGGTCGGCGACGATCGGTGCCGGGTGCTTTACCCCCTGCGCTACCGAAAAACATGCATGATGCTTTACAAGCGCACCTTTTATCGCTCCCACCTGCTCCCTGTCACAGCACTCCTTGGTGGAGGGTGCGGTGTCGCGTCTGGAAGCGCTATAGTGAAGTACTGCATCATGGCACTATAGCGAGCGCCGACAGAGAGCGCTTCTGTAGTCTCAGCGCAGCTCTCCCGCGCAGCGACGAGGGGATTCGATTCGGTGCACTGTGACGAAGCAGTCAGGGGAGTGAAACTTCCTATTCGCCGCGAGATCGAGCTACAGGCGGCAGCACCGTCGCCGCGCTAGTGTGGATAGGCAGTCGCCGGCGCGTATACAAAAGCACAGAACGGCGCGTCGTTGCGAGCGATTTGACCCGATTTCCGGCAAACCAAATGCGTTGACTGCAGCTTTCTGATAATATGTGCGCTCTTCATTCCTGAATAAATGCCCGAAGCCCGTCGAATGTTACTATTACTTGTGCGAGAAGCACATTCCGCCTACGAACGGAGTGCTCGCCTTCGGCGACAGTCGGCGTTTTCGCAATGGATGGCGTTTTCTTGTTTTATTTGTACATGTTTAGCTTGTGTTCCACCTACTACGCCCTGCTGTAGCGCGACTGAATTAAGTATTTACTTCTTCTTCATTTAGATACCCCCCAACAAAAAGAAAGCCCGCATTCCTGCACGAGGAGTTCAAATTGCACTTTGTGCACTGCGCGCTCAAATATTCATCCGCATTTCTTATTCAGTTCTCCATGAAATGTAGGACAGTTGACAGGTTTACCGAGCAAAGCTACGTGGCTGACAGCCCTTTAGCGCTACTGGGACGTTTAACACGCACACGCTTGTTTTTATTCCAGTAACAATACACAAAGGTAACTGTACAGCACGCAACTTTCTTCGATTGATTACATGCACGACAGTAATGGAACAACGGCCCCGTCATTTCACGGGACCAAAGTAAGTTTTTGTCCCCTGCCTTCCAAACGTTTGCTCAAGATAATGTAAAGAAAGAAAGATGTGGCTTCGCCTGAAATTACGACGACATAAATTTAAAGTACGCCATATGGATAAATTTTTACTATCAGGGCTCTTTAACGCGTACTTTAATCTAAGTACACGGATGTTTTTGTATAAATTTCGCCACAAATTAACATTGCGCAAGGAAACTCAGTTTTGCGATGTCCGTATCATTCCATTTTCTGTTCTTTTTAGGGGACAATTTAAGTACCGAAGTGTCAGACGTGACTTAACAGAAATATTTCTCTGTAGTGGGACCAGGACCGTACACAACTAAAGCTCGTCGCGTAAGCTATACACGATAGTCCCGAAGTTATGTGCCTAATCATAACGCGCAAGTGCATGTGAGCCTTTTTTTTTTAAAACCGAGCCGCTAAAAGGCTATATTCACATGAGATTTAATACTTCTCAACTTTAGGACAACGCCAAGTGTACTTTGCAATGCGCTTGAACCACAGAGCGGCACCTACACTGACATGACTGTCGTGAACGGAGGGTACGACGACCACACACAGCACTCTCAACAAGGCACTCACTGATCTTATTACAGTACATATACAGCCGATCAAGGCCAAATGCTTCTTTACATCGTGTTAGGCAAACGTACGTGCGGTTAAGGTTGCACTAACGCAACGGAAGAAACCGCCTTTGAAGGACCTGCATGACGTACGCGCACACGCAAACACAACGTGGCTAGCAGACGACGCAGAGCAATCCACACTAGGCGCGGTTCAGCCAGAAGCTGCTAGGCGGCGACTCCGCTCGATCTCGCGGCCAATTGATCTCGCGGCCAATTGATCGAGCAGAGTCGCCGTCTGGCGGCTACTGGCTGAAGCGTGCCTAGTATGGATTACTCCCTGCGTCGTCTGCTAGTCACGTCGCGTTTTTATGTGCGCGTACGTCATGCACGTTCTCAAAGGCCGGTTTGTTCTGTTATGTTAGCGCGAGTTTAACTGCTTGTTAGTATACCTAACATGGTGTGCAGAAGCAAATGGGCTTGCTCGGCTGCATGCGTATTGTAATAAGATCAGTGAGTGCGACTTTTGAGAGGGCTGTGTGTTGGTGTCGTACCCTTCGTTCGCCAGAATGATTTCAGTGTTGGTGCCGCTTTCTGGTTCAAGCACATCCTAAAGTGCGCTACAGTACCAAACATGAAGAGCATTAAATAGCGTGTGAATGCAGCGTTTTAGCGACCTGGTGGTAAACAAAAACGAGGCTAATGCACTTTGGCGTTGTTGTTATGTGTATAATTGCGGCAATGTAGTTCATGATGAGCTTTAGTTGTGCTTAAGATGTCCTTTTATTGTACGGTCGTGGTACCGCTACAGCGAAATATTTCTATCATGGGAAATCTGACACTTCGGTACTCAAACTGTCCCCAAAATATGAAACAGACAGTGGAATGACACGGCAGTGATAAAACGGAGTTGCCGCGCGCAATCTTAACTTGGGGCGAAATTTATGTAGAACCACCCGTGTGCTTAGATTTAGGTATGCTTTGAAGAACCCAGATGTTCAAAATCAATCCCGACGGCGTGCCTGATTTATGTTTTATAATTTCACGCAAAACCTCATCCTTTTTTTTTACATTATCTTGAGTTGTGGAGTTGTTACACATTGACGGCAGGCAGCTGACATTATTAGTCTAAAAAAAAGACACTTATTCCATGAAATAACTGGACGTTTGTTGCTTCACTGTCGTGCACGTAATCAATCGATGAAAGCTCTGTGTTAAACTCTTACCTGCGTATGCGTATTCGCGTGAACAGTGCTAGTGAACTCATGCATTGCACAGGAATATGGGCTGGCATACAAATGAACAAGCAGTAAACACTTAAGCAGTTCAGTCGTGTTACAGCAGTGCCTAGTACATAGAACACAAGCTAAACACGTAACAGAAACGTCATATAGTGCGTCATATAGTGCGTAAGCGCAGACTGTCATCCAGGGCGAGCATCCCTTTCATCGGCAGATTGCGCTTCTCTCACTAGTAATAAGAACGCTGGATGATCTTCGTGCATCGATTCAATAATGAAGAGCGTATATATTACCAGTGAGCTGCAATCAAGGCATTTTATTCGCCGACAATAGGCTCAAATCGCTCACAACGAAGCGCCGCTTTGTGCATTTGTATACGCGCCGCCGACCGCCTCTCCACACTAACGCGGCGATGGTGCTGCCACCTATAGGTCGATCTCGCGGCCAATACCATTCATGGAACGCGATATTCGCTCACAGAGCCGAACGAACCTGGTGTTTGGGGGCGGTACTAAAACATGGCGGCGCATTGCAGACATGCACTGGGGGAGGCCGTCTTGATAAGGACTGAGAATCCGAGTGGTAGGAGGGGGGGAGGGGGGCGATTTAGCACCAAATTCAGTTGGGATGCACCAGCAAGCCGAACTGAGCGAGTGGAAGGTATTCAGATGGCGAGCGCGCGACCTTCGTCCTGTTGTGGAAACCGCTATACATGATCAAAACGGCAATCGTTGCGTTCTGATTGATGACGGTTTGCCCATCCACCTATTTTTGCATCACTTATCAAGTAAGAATTCGTT
The DNA here is from genome assembly GCF_013339695.2 of Rhipicephalus sanguineus. Taxonomy (NCBI): domain Eukaryota; kingdom Metazoa; phylum Arthropoda; class Arachnida; order Ixodida; family Ixodidae; genus Rhipicephalus; species Rhipicephalus sanguineus. The sequence continues at coordinate 31,251,706 of NC_051181.1, read as the reverse complement.
TTTGTTTAAGTTTACACATAAATTAGACAAGAATAAAAAGCAGAGTTTGTTTGAATGTTTTATTGCCTAAACGTACCATTCATACAGTAAAAACACTACTTGAATATTTTACGCTATTGCTCTAACCGCATCCTGATATGCCGTGCAAGCGTAGAAAAACAAAACGAGCAGTATGCAGATCGTACCTTTCGTCTGCCCAGATCCGAAAGAATTTTATGCCGGTGTGGCGTGAAGAATTTCGACACCAATCAGCACAGCACCATTTGTAATGACGGCGCGAATCCATTCATGCTTGTGATGCGGTGCCGATTGCCGCCCTATTGCCGACTTATTAGCGAATCCATTCACGCGTCTGTTTCGCTGAAGCAAACTTTACGGTGGTAAAAGCGGCCTTTGGGACACCGTACACAGTAGCATACATGGGCGTGCGACAAGAAACGCCCCTTTTTCGCCGTGAGAGATCGGACGGAGCAGTTAGGACGGCGCACTCCGGGTGGCGCTCATATTTTCGCATTCTCGAACTGCATCATTTAGGTTCACTTGCGTGATAAGAACTCCGGAGTTAATAAGTAACCTAGTAATAAATATAAAATGGAACAACAACGTTCATTTATGCTCGTAGGTAGTACAGCCTCGAAACGTTAGGATCGCTGCGGTCACGGGAGAGAAAAACCGCTAAGTTTCATCCCCCTAACGCAGTCACGTGCTTTGCCTTTCCATCATGTTAGCGTGTGACGGCTTGTTGCCAGAGTAGAGCAGCTTCCACATGCAGTAACGCTGTTTCTCCGCCGCCTTCTACTTGAAGTACGATGGCACCGACTAATAAAGGTGCGACAGTAAGCGCCGCAGAAAAGCCTCGACGTCGACGGGTGAATGTCGCGCACGTTAGTGCTTTGGTGCAGCGAGAGACACGTCAGCGGTAAGCGGAACGCCTACTCGCGTTCACGGCTCAAGCTGCGAACTATGCCACTAGCGTTCCTGAAGTGCTCTGTGGTAGTGTATGCATGAGCGCAGGCGTAGCTTACTCTATTACTGTGAGCGCATATTTTCTTTTTGTGTAAATGACGACACTTTCAATGAGTGCATATCAAGTACGAGTGATTATATTCATGGTGATGCCATCTTTACGTGGGATTCACCATATGTTGTGCCTAGGTGTATGTTAACTACTACAGCTACCACAAAGGTTTAATTATTGTCATGCGCGCTTACTTATCTCATTTTTATGTAACTAGTCCGTTACACGCATAGCCGCCGCCTTGCGCAAGCCGCGCCCTAATGTCTGGGAACCTTCCAGATTATCCTAGAATACTCTTACAGTCTTGAACGCGCAAACGCGAACAGTTGAGATTATTCTCGAACTAACGCGGCCACCAGCGATAAGGCTCGAATGCTCGATGCTGCATGTATAAATGCCAACGCGCTTTACCGCAGAGCAGATTATCGACGGCCGACACTCTGTTCGCCGCCATAAATGTGCAGTGTGTATCGCTGTAGTTTGACTTTCCGTCTCCCGGCTACAAGTTCGGCCAATTTTACGGCTTCTGTGAGGACACGTTTCACTTTCGTGTTATCCGCCTCGTGTGCTGCTGCTTTGAGCTGTACTGGTGGCGCCACCAAGGGCGAATGGTGGCGAAAGGTGGATGCGCGCGGCTCATAGAAGCCGTGGGCAAAGCGCCCGTTACTCGCCGTTTTTCTATTATTTTTCATTCTGGTTTGATATTCGCACTGGCGACGCTGCTCCACTACACAACCATGCCGTTTGTTACGTCGATTGTTCTATATTATTTGTTTTAAAATGACGGGCCCGTTTTTTTATGCGTGCACGCAATGCACTGCGTACGTTGCTTACGTGCATGCGTCCAAGTTGTTTGCGTGATCTGTTAACACAGATGAAATAAAAACTGTTGCAATACAAAACAGCATTCTTGTTTAATTGAACACCTCAAACAGTACAACAACAATGAATATTACGGCTGTATGCCTGCTTAAGAAACGCACAAAAGACACGCGTTTTTATCTTCGCCCAACACTCGTAGCACTGAACTAGGCCAAAAAAACCGAAATCTAACTTGCTGAACGTTTTAACAGCTGTCAGACAGCTGCATAAGAATGCGTGAAAGTACTTTAGCAAATGACCAACAACCATTCACACAGCGTTTTTTTTGTTCACAGACCGTGTTAACATATGAGAAAGTTCTAACTGCATTGCAATCACACATTTCGAAATATTTAATCACTTTCACCATTGAAGCCACAATCCTCTAACACATGCGCTTTAAATTGAGCATGGAATTACTCAGACTTATACAGGAAATGCGCACGCGTGGCATTACTCAGATTTATATAGGAAATGCGCACGCGTGTAATGTATCTCGTATGCTAGATTCTCCTTTGGTACGTGCAACTCAACATAAAATGTGACTCTAAAAGTAATGTTCGTGGAGTAGCGAGCACATAGAAGGGCAACTATTTACAGCTTCACTAACCTTTGCAAAAACGGTATTCCAATTGCAATTCAATATTAACCGACGCAACAACGATAACAACACAATTGTTGCACACAGTCGTATCAGGTTGACGCGCGAGGCCAAGCGTGGTATTTTAAGTGTAGCACAATCGTGCGCGTACAGTACGCTAGAATATTCTGGCACAATGTCGTCAAGCTTGCAGTCACTTCAGCGGTTCCCACGATGTAGCACCAGTTCACCTCCTCGCGTCATGAAACTGTTGCGACGCCGAGAACTACACACACAGCTGACTTGGAAAAACGTGGTCTTGCAGGAGGCCATCTTGTCCAGCAACCAACGGACAAAAGTACACAACTCAGGCGGCTGAAACATTGCCGTTGATGAGATGGCAGCTGAACGAAATCAGGGCTCATCGTCTGACGTGTGGCCACCGCCTTAACACAATATTAACGTTGCAACTTTCAAGGAAGACACGACGAAAGCGACGAGCCCATCCGGTCTAGTCGGGTGTGCTATTGTGGAGTGCACAGCGCGCGCTCTCACGGCCACCGAAAGAAATAAAGTTTAGAGAGGTAACCTTGGAGCATGGCATATCGGTGGAAGCAAGAAGAGATCTTGCATCGTCGGTGTGGCGTATTGTCGAGACATTGCGCTAGTTTGTTTTTGCGCAACGGAATCGCAAATTTCATTCAGAATGCATGGGATCCTATGGGGGGTTGGGAGAGGGTGCAACCGCCTGAGCCGAGCGGTGGCGCCACCATACCGACGCACGAGGCGGCCTTGCGTCGAACGTTAGCTTGCGTCGAACGTTAGACTATGAGACTGTTATAAATACCTCGATAATTGACGAGGCGCCTACTCTAACGTTCTAGGTAAGGCAACGACAGGCTCGGTGCTAAAGCTTATTGTTCTGTGGAAGAGTTGTCCTTGTCTCACTTTAGACGTCTTTTCTTGATCTTGTTTGTTTATTTTTTATTCATTCATATATGAAAACCGATGGGGCTATGAACATTACCGATTGTGTGAAACAAGACAGCGCCTACACGGTACAGAGACGCGTCACACTCAAGTTTAAGTTCCTTCGAAGGGTCGAAATAGACGGGAACCTTGGCTGCTTTAAGGCTTTGCTTAGCCAACTTAAACGAGAGCTCTTGAGGCTGTTCCCAGTGCCAGCGTGCATCCCTTTAAAGCAGCCTATACAATGAAACAAGTGTTGTTGACATTATCGGCAGAAAACTTGTGTAAATTTAATGTATTTATTCCTAAAAAAGAACGCAGCTCGCTGACATTACGGGGGCTGTGTGCCTGCATGATAGCATCGAGATTTTTCGCTGTCAGATGAAGCCCGTCATGATCGATGCGACGCCCGAGATAAGTAACTGCTGGACTGCGCAACTTGCACTTATCGTACCTCAGCTTTACGCCTCTCTCTCGGAAACGCTCCAAGACCTTTTTCAATATTTTACAGCTTCCATTTGCCTTCTCGGAAATGGTCACATCGTCAAGATAAGCTTGTGCTCTCACAAGGCCAGCCACCACCTCATCCATTTTTATTTGGAATACCGCGGGCGCAGAGTCTATTCTACAAGCCAGTCTGCTGTAACAAAAGAGCCCTTTTGGTGCGTTAATGACGCAAACCTTCTTCGCTACATCGTCCAGTGCCACTTGATTGTATGCATCCCGTAAATTCAGGTTGCTGAAAAAATCCCCATCGTGTAGTTGCGCAAACATATCCTCAGTGACTGGCAAGAGGTATTACTCAGTTGCGCACGCGGAATTTACGATGGCCTTGAAATCACCGCAGATTGTCACTGCACCGTCTTTTTTGAAAACTACGACTATGGGGCTGGCCCATTCCGAGTGCGCCACCGGCGACAGCACGTTCAGAGAAACTAAGCGATCTAGTTGAACTGATAGTCGGTCGCGAAGCGCGTATGGGTGGGTCTGGCCTTGTAGAACTTAGGTACGGTGCCGTTTCTTTAGGTGAAAACTGACTGGAGGGCCCGCGATAAGCACCAGTTCCTCGGAAAACACGTCGTGGTAGTCGTTGAGTAAGCTGTTCACACTGGACTTGTCCATTTTGTTGGCGCGAAGTCTTCTGCGACGCCAACAACCGGCGCACCAGCGCCGTTCAGTAGCTGGATTAAATCACGACCGCAGATGCTGGGTCCCGCGCAATCTAACACGGTCAGCGCGCACTCCACTGTCACAACTTTATGGCAAACCTTGAGCTCAAGCTCTCCAAGCACTGGAAGCCATCCTGTGTAGCAGGATAATTTCACATTGACTGGTCTCAGTTTCGGCCATTGGTCCCGGTGCTTCTCGTACAGTTGACGTGGGATGACACAAACTGGCGACCCAGTATCGACTTCCATGGCAAGCTGCACACCACACCAAGTGAATGTTCGGCGAATCGGTGGTGCTCGACAGTTTTTTTTTTCCCTTCCGCTACCTACGTCCAGATGTGCGCTGCATCTTGTTCGTCGTCTGTCGAGCCTTCCCTCCCCGTGAGAGTGTTAGTTTGTGTCCTTCTTGCCGCGCCTTGTTCGCGAGCCTCGCGGCTTCTGCATTTCCTTGCAAGGTGACCGCATCTTCCACAGCGGTAACAGCTAGGGTCGGACCAGGCGCGATCGTTCTTATTGTGCTTTGCAGTACCGCACCTTGCGCATTCTTGAGGTGCATAAACACGCCTCTCGTCCTGCGGTGTTTTTTTCTGATACACTTGCACCTTTAACACAGGTGGAAAGGCCGATCCGACCATGTTTTTCACACCAATATCTGCAGCCTCAGATGAAAGAACCATCGCTTCAGCTTCTTCTAACGTTAATTCCCATTCCGCAAGCACCTACTTCTGCAGTGAACTTGACCGGACACCACACACCATGCGATCTCGCAGCATGCGGTCCAAACCACTGGGGTGCCTTCATGTTCGCACATCCGTGCCTCCGTCTAAGATGGAGGCACGGAGGCGCGCACATGAAGGCTCCCTACAAACCACTGTCAAAAGTGCAATTATCAGCTATTCGACGAATGTATACCAGAAATTCATTAATAGGCTCGCCCTGAGCTTGACAACGACTGAAAAACTTGCAACTTTCGGTGATTTCATGTCGATTGGGATCGTAGTGCTCACTCAAAACTGCGACGACTTCTTCATAGGTCAACACATTCGGCTTGGGTGGAGCCACCTTCCCTGCCAGCACTTAGATCGCATGCGTGCTTAAGGCAGCAACCAGCAATGCTCTTTCTTTAGTCAAGTCTTCAATGGCATTAGCTTCGAAGTATACTTCTACTTTAATAAGGGATGTCTTCCACTTTGCGTTCTTCGAAGTCCGGAATGTGATGGTGAGCCATCCTCGCCTTGGTTACTCGGTGTTTCGTGGTGTTAGGTCCACGGTCGTCTTTCACTGCGTGGGCTATGTCCATCATCGTCGCCAGTGTAGCATAGCCACCATGGCATGCACACAGCAGCGCGGAGTCAGCAAGGTATCAACGTAGTCAGCAGAACAAAAGAACGTTTATTGAAAAGTGTAGCCCGTATTTATAGGCAGCCGAGTGGCAGGAAGATAACGAGGAACACGTGTTAGTAGCGATAGTTCAACGGGGTGCATGCTGGCCAGACGAGGCGAAAACAGGTGCGCAGTGCGCACACACTACACGTCAAGATGCAACATATATATATATTGCGAACCGGTTTCTAGCGCAAAGCTGAATGGAGCGCTTTGCTAGGATAGTTATCATTTACAAGCGGAAGCAAGCACACGCTGCACGTAAAATTAAACGTAACCATCACAAATTCTTTTAGCCTTCTGGAACGCAGATGCTTTGCATCTGTGGGGCTGCACTACGGAAATTTGTGAACCTAGTTTTGGACGGATTCAGCCAAGAGATGAAGCGCTACTAAACGAGGACGTAGAAACAGACATCCACAGGACGGTGTCCGTTTCTTTACGCGTCCACGTCGAGTCGCGCTTTCACAGTCTCTTATGAAACCTAACCAACTAGCCTCACAACGTGTTTTTGCCCATTGAGCCACTCCTCCTTTGTTCCGGACGATTCGGTGTACTTGGCTCTTTGAGGGTCAAAAACATCGAGAACACAACGGCCGCTTTTTGTGCCCATGTGGACTGAAGAAAACCATTTCATTTCTCCTAGTAAAACGACTGGCTGTTCTTCGCAAGTTATGCGCACGAAAAATAGCATCGAACATGGAGCGTTCCGTGAGAGGATTCTAAGGGATAGTTGTCTTTGTCGCACTTCGGTCATCTTTTCCCGATCTTGATTGCTTATTCGTTGTTTATTCGTTGATTATGTTTTCCTTCGAAGAAGCACTTCAATATGAGCATGGTGATACTTGTGAAAACCAATGATCGTAAACAGAAAATGCGATAAACAAATAGCTATAATTTTAGAACTGCTTTAAAAGGCATAATTTAGCAAACAAAAGAAAGGTAGGTAGAGCTTACACGACGTTTACCTTTTATATTGAGCACGCAGGCCTGCTCATAAAGTGATTTTCTTTAGGTTAACTAAAAGGTTACCGGTGCGTTATTTGATAGGAAAGTGTGACGCACAATGGCTGTTGAATTAAAAGCTTTTGTTCCGCATTGGGAGGGGGGGGGGGAAGAGATAAATTAAAGAATTTTATATTGCACACGATTCAGTTTCGTGTATATATAGTTGCGCTTTTCAGGTCACTTAGAATGCAAAGCGCACGAACTAAATAATGCTTGCGCCAGTTCAGGGCACGGTTGCACAGTGAACTACATTTAAGTGCGTAAGCATTATATGGAGATTCAACGAAAAAATCACCGCCTTATCCACGAAGTGAATGATGTTAGAGGAGCTTGCTCGGAGATGATGTAACCCGCGAATCCTCCGTACACATACCTCTACCGTCATATATAGACGTGACAATGTTGTTATATATACATTAGCCCTCTTCGCTTCGGCCTCCCGGGCTCTCACCGCAGGGTCTTGGCGGTGAGCCCGAGCTGCTGCTGCGTTGCGAGGCCGCCGCGCTGCTGTCTCCGCTGGAGTGTTCATGCTGCGGAGCGGCAACGAAGAGTGTTCACTCAGTGAGCTCCCGCCGAAGAGAAAGGAAGCGCGCCAAACGCGAGCGCCAAACGAGAGGCGCGGCCCTCTAGCGGTCACCTATCTAACTAGCACATGCGCCGACAGTTGTGTGCGCCGCCTTGAGCGGCGGCGCGCCATTTAATGAGCATTCTTCAAATCACTGGAGAGAGCGCAGCTGTGCCAATGGCGGGACCAATGAGAACTAGTGTACACGCCGCCGACAACGGACAAGGCGCGAGGAGCAAGCTCCTAAAAACTGTCCATCCGTCCGTCCACTCCTATGTCACGTGACACGATCATCTCTATAAATAAACAAAACGAAATAAATTATCTTGGCAGTGTTGGGTTTCAACCCAGGCCTGGCTCGAGAGTCCGAAAGCGGGTTTCTCAGCGACTGGTGTAAACAAAAATTTCTCTTTTGTTGCCTCGCATATAACCCCTTCGGGCACGCATTATGATGCAATTTCTGCAAATGCGTCAAATTCGCATGGCATGATTCGAAGACACTCAGTATTACATTCCAAGAAAGAAAACGAAGGAATGTGTTGTTTTGTGTGAGTTTCAGTAATTAATGTTAATTAGCGTGTAACTAATTACGTAATTATTCTGCCATCAGTCAGCTTCAATACTTGCATAAAAAAAATCAACTATTAGGCCTGAAAAGCATGCACACCTTCTTTCTTGGTTGTATTCGTTTGCAGCGAAGAAAAAAAGATACTCTTTACGATGGTCCTGGAATGCAACACGTCGAACGATCGTCTAATATGGTAGTGTCTCCAGCAAAGTGATCCTCTGCAGCAATACGCACGACAATGAAGTTAAATGACCGCTAGCTGTCCAATGAGGAAGCGTGCACGAAATTTGCACGCTGAGTTTCAGGCCATTTGAAGAAAGACGCGGCGTGGGACGCGCCTCCGAAGTTCGCGTCCCCAAAGGAGGACGCCGTGTCGCAAAGGGATAAACATGTTGACGTACTTGTTAGAAACCAGGAACAGTACAACTATATAGTGCAATGATGGACTGTCGGCCGGCTACATATTCACACTATGGCAAGTGTAGCAATAATTCCAATCAGGAAACCCACTGCGGTACATAACTTCGCGCTTCCTGCATTTCGAGAAAATGAGACTCAGGTTAGCAAAAAAAAAAAAAAAAACCGGCAGGTCCCACGCACTGTGGGAATCAATGTAATGCGAAGCAGCCAGCAAAGAGCTGCATACATCGCCTTGCTTGTCTTTGGGCGAAATGAAATCATTTATGCCATGGCATCCAGTTCACCATATATCGCATGTTTTCCATCGACGCATGCATGCACAATCTGGTATACAGTCGAAACCCGCGATAATGAAATCCCGAGGGAACGAAATTCTCACCGCAACGAAATATTTTCGGAGCACCGGCGAACACCCATAGGAGTCAATGCATTTCGTAACTCGTGACTACGAAAGATATTCATACCGCAGTCCCTCATAAAGAAATTTTTTGAAACACGACTGCGCAAATAATCTACTCTCGCAATATTAACTACATTCGAAAACTTCTGAAATGCATTCATGCTACACTTAAATTGTGCAAAACTATCGCTACAGCGCACTTGAGGAGCAGCCGCCATTATTGTTTACAAAACAACTTAAAGCTGGCGACAATGATGATGATGATGATGATGGCTTGCCCGAAACACCTGCTCGTTATTCGCAGACTGCGTAGCGAAATCCACATTCCTCATAGAGTTTTTGCGCGCACATGTATGGTCTTGTGTGTGGAGCCATTTGTGGAGCGTTTGCTTGGCCGCTTGGTGCAACGTGAACTGTGTGTTGCGATTGATTCGTCCGATTTCGCTGCCTGCGAAGATGCCGCCTCCAACGAAAAAGCGGAAGTTCATCACGCTGGAAGATAACGGCGCAATGATCAGTGAGGTGGAAAAGGGCAGCAAAAAATGGACGTCTCCCAAGAATTCGGTGTTGCGTGCAGCTCGCTCGCTGTCCTCGATTCTGCGCTGAGCCGCGCTGATCCAGCGGAGCCGGAAGAAGGTTCGCCTGTAGGCGCACTTGATGACGCTACTGGTGACAGCGCAGTGCCGCCGTCACTGACCAGTGCATGGGGCGAACTTTGTGCCGTGGCAAATGAGATTCCCGATCGAGAGGCATGAAAATGCTGCATGGTAAGGCCTGCCAAAGCAAACTTACTGACTTTTGGAAATAAAATGAGTTTTTTGTAAATTCCATGTCTTTTCTGCCGCAGTCTCGCGCCAACAAAATTCCCGCAAGAGCGAAATTTTGTGCTTTCCCCGCCGATTTCGTTATTGCGGGTTTCAACTGTATACCACGCCAATGAAACGTATATTCTGGTATATACAATGCATGGCCAGTCATTTATGTTCATCACGCACTCGTGTCGTGCCATACCAATTTTAGTATATATCCGTTAACAAAGTGGCCAGAAGCGCACCATGACAGTGTCATGTAAATCACACCGTAGATGACATGGATGACATGATTCGCATGTTAAGACCTGTCATTTATGTTCGTCATACATTCACATCACGCAATACCAATTTTGGTGTATATCAAACGAGCGAAATGGCCGCGAGTGCACCATGAGTGTGGCGTGTAAATCATGTCATATATGACATGCATATCATGGTTTTGATGTTACCACCTGTCATGTTCGTGATACAGTCACATCACGCAATACCAGTTTTGGTGTACATCAAGTGAGCGAAACGGCCGCGATCGGACAATGAGTGTGGCATGTAAATCATGCCTTAAATGATATGCATATTATGATTTTCAAGTTACCACCCGCCATTTACGTTTGTCATACAGTCACGTCGCGCAATGCCAATTTCGGCGTATATCAAGCGAGCCAAACGGCCGCGAGCGCACCATCTGCGTGGCATGTAAATCATGTCGTACATGAGTTGCATCTCATGATTTTCATGTTACCACCTCTCATATACGTTCGTCAGACAATCGGGTCCAGTTTTGGTGTATATCAAGCTAGCGAAACGGCCGCGAATGCACCATGAGCGTGGCATGTAAATCACGACATACATGACATGCATGTCATGGTTTTCATGCTACCACCTGTTATTCATGTTCTTCATACAGTCACATTGCGCAATACCAATTTTGGTGTATATCAAGCTAGCGAAACTGCCACGAGTGCGCCATGAGCATGGCATGTAAATCACGACATACATGACGTGCATGTCATGGTTTTCATGTTACCACCTGTTATTCATGTTCTTCATACAGTCACATTGCGCAATACCAATTTTGGTGTATATCAAGCAAGCGAAACGGCCGCGAATGCACCATGAGCGTGGCATGTAAATCACGACACACATGACATGCATGTCATGGTTTTCATGTTACCACCTGTTATTCATGTTCTTCATACAGTCACATTGCGCAATACCAATTTTGGTGTATATCAAGCAAGCGAAACGGCCACGAGTGTGCCATGAGCATGGCATGTAAATCATGTCGTATATCTCGCGAATGTCATGATTTTCATCTTACCACCTTTCATTTACGTTCGTCATACAGTCACGTCGCGCAATACCAATTTTGGTGTGTATCAAGCTAGTGAAGCGGCCGCGAATGCATCATGAGCGTGGCATGTAAATCATGACATACATGACATGGTTTTCATGTTACCAACTGTTATTCGTGTTCTTCATACAGTCACATCGCGCCATACCACTTTTGGTGCATATGAATCTAGTGAAACGGCCGCGAGCGCCCCCTGAGCGTGCTATGTAAATGATGTCGTACATGACGTGCATGTCATGATTTTCATCTTACCACCTCTCATTTACGTTCGTCATACGGTCGTGTCGCACAATACCAATTTTGGTGTATATCAATCTAGCGAAATGGCCGCGAGCGCGCCGTGAGCGCGGCATGTAAATCATGTCGTACATGACTTGCATGTAATGATTTTCATATTACCACGTGTCAGTTATGTTCGTCATACAGAAATGTCTCGTCATACGAGTTTTCTTGTATATCCATTCATTTAAACGGCCGCGAGCGCCCCGACACTATGTCATGTAAATCATGCTGCACATGACATGCGTGTCACGATTTGCACGTTAGGACCTTTGATTATGTTCGTCATGAACTCTTGTCATGCCATATCAGTTTTGGTATATATGAAATTAACGGAACGGCCGCAAGAGCGCCAAGGCCGTGGAGTGTAAATCATGCTGTTCATGACATGCATATCATGATTTTCATGTTATGACCTGTCATTTATGTTCGTAATAAGGTCATGTTATGCCACACCAATTTTGGTATACATCCAACTAACGAAACGGCCAGGAGAGCTCAAAGTCGTAGGCGGCTAGATAGATAGATACGCTCAAAGTCGCAGAAATTCGCTAAGAAATGCTTCGCATTTAAAAAAAAACTGGTTGATCCCTCCGTCATAGGAATCGGGATAACACGAAAGTAAAAGGTTCCTTAAAGATGTAGTTGAATGTTTACTGTACATTGATTTAAGAGAGCTTGCCCCAATCTCTATAGGTGTTTCGCAGCTACAGAACGGTTTAACGTGGATGCACCCACGTTGACGCTTGGTGGTGCATCTTTTTCCCGGCGACTAACGTCCATGATCAATGATTAAACAAACCCTTGTGGTAGCTGTAGTAGTTACAGGTAAGAGCGTAATCAGAAAAAGTGGTGTGACAGCCAGAAGAGCGTCGCTGATTGGACGCAGAACTTGGGCTAACGTCGCCATCCCGCGGCATGTTAAAGATTAATTGACACCACAGCCGGACTAGAGGGAAACGCAACGCGCGTCTAGTGTCCTGTAAGGCCGGCCGCGATTTTTCTCCTGGCGAACATAAGCGGGGAACGCGGTGTTACAACCAGGCGAGGCAGGCACGCGTCGCAGAACTATTTTTGATATGGATGGATGCTGTGAGCGAGGCCGAAGCTTGGGCTAACGTGACCACATCGCGGTGTGTTAAGGCGTTGAAAAAATTGCACTTCTCCTACTGAAAACGCGCCGCATGGGACGGACACGTAGCAACGCCACGCTGCAGGAGCTAATCGCGGAGGCCGCGGTCAGGAGGCATTACTTCACTTCACCGCTCACAGAGAGCGACGCCACTCCACGGACAAAGAGCGCGGCGAGGGGAAAGTGTGAGATATAAGAAGCGCGTTTGTAAAGCCTCCGGACTGCCTGACCGTGGCGCAGTGGATAGAGTGCCCGGCATCTGTTGTCGCGGACCGAGAGGTCGTCGGTTCGACTCCAGTCCACGGGGCTTTTTTTCTTTGCGATCTGATTGTGTTCATTTTCTCGACGTCATTTCCCTGGCAGAAATACGTCCCTGAAGCCTTGGTGGACCGCGGCATAAAATACTTTCGTGTTAAAAAATGCGAGAAGTTTGCTCTAAATTGCGCAAAACTTGGCACAGCGAAGCTAGTTGATCCTCAGCTCGTCGTGCTGCAGCACGGGAATCGCAACGCTGGCAGCGATTGGATCCATCCTGCTTGGCCGAAGAAGCGGCAGCCAAGAGACGGCGACGGGTAGACCCGGAATACGCGCAAAGTTTGCGACAGTAAATGTATTCAAATCACTCTCCCTGACCCATGGTATAAGAAACTGTGGCGGTTGCTATGGTGACGGCTCGGTGGCGGCTGCTTCTCGGCGTGGCAGTAGCTTGGCTATTTTTAGCACAGGTGAAGCGCAGCTGTGGCGGTTGCTATGGCAACGGCGCAGCAGGGGTATTTCGTTAACAGACATCTTACTGCCAGCTTTATTAGCTTTGCTGGTAAAAAAATCCCGCATAGATTTACCTTCATTATCTGCATTGTGAGAGCACGATCGGATTGGCCCCATACGCTGCGCTGGCCCAGCAGCGCAGAGCTTTGTCGTAAGATACGTCATCCTGATTTTAAACAGAGGCAAAACTGATTCCATGTGGATTTATCGGTAACACAAGAGTACGCATCCACGCTTGCAGAATGTTAATATATCTCAACCGCACATGAATACTCTGTAGCGGCGGTACAAGAGTATTGAAATGTGGAACACTTTATCAAGCCCTCGCAGAAATATTTTGGGGCAGTGCAACAAAAGCCCTGTCTCAGACAATATATAAAGAGAACATCATCGATTTTACGGATCACGCAAATTCCGACTTTACAAGAATTCCACGCAAACCCCGCGTTTCGGTAGTGGCGGGAAGAGCCTTCATTGGGGTGCGTTCCAGACGCTGACGGACGCTGGTAAGATGCAAGGCGTCATGCCAATACCACCCGCAGACAACGTTATAGTGAAGGCTGCAGTCTACAATAAGACCAGACGCTTAGGCATCGCTTCGACAATTCCCAACGGAGATACTACGCAGATTATTCTTGTGCCAAAGTTTCTGTGATATTGTGCGCATACGTCTACGACCCTGGTTGTTTTTGGACGATGAAATCAAACACGCGAAACAGCAGCTACATATTTATATAAGCTGCTGCTTTGGACATGATTTGATATTTCCTATCGAGCCACTTTTCTCAGAGGGCAGCGTGAGAAAGCACTTAGCTCCGATTTTATGCAGTATTCGCCTAATAAACAGCTTTGTTACTTATTTTAAAATAAGGAGTGTTAGAATAGCGTACGCTAAGATAGCGTTCGTTGCGGCCATGCGCTATTTCCGTCACTTAACGGAGGCCGGCAAGAGGATAGCGTACGACGCATGCGCAGTGGCAACAAACTCTAACGCGAAGCTTTGTGTAAACTATACTAAAACTGGCTAATAGCGCTTTACAGTGCGGTGCTTGCGCTCAGCCACTACGCGACTGAGCACTGAGGCGATGCCGCCTTGTAAAGCTATACATAATGGAACATAGCCTATGCGAAAACCCGCGACGGTGCTAAGCAGATTGCTTCTTGCCAGATCACGTGGCTCTAAACAGACTAGATGGTCCCTACCACAGGCATATCGGTGGTGGATCAGGTGAAGTGATCAAGGCCGTCATGCATACGAATCGTTTATGTCGGGTATGCGCAGCTCCCATTACACATACGCATAGTATCAAGCACATAGTATTCAACACTTCTTGAACATCTTTTTAGATGGTAAGCGAAGACGAGTGTTTGTTGCCAGCCAAAAAAATATGTTCCTCTGCAGACAGTGTTTCGCTGAACCCATGCTCACATTGCGAACAGTGTTCATTGTAGGCTAAGTGTACACAGTAAAATTTGAATACATCAATGTCGAAGGCAATCGCGAGATGTTTCGATATATTTGTGATTGGACATACAAAATACGCCTGTCTGAAGGTTAGATATTAAAGGGACCGTCAACTGATATTTCTCGACCCAGTTTTTTACGGCGCGACAGGAAGCTTACCCTTCGTAGCGTTTGTAGCTGCAGTGGTTTATCCTAAAAGCACGTAGTTATTTTATAAGCAGTATTTTTCGATCTGAAAGGCTCCAAACACGCATGAAGGCTTGCTCCAGCAACGCTGAGAATTTATAGCGATGTCCCTAGCCCTTGTGAAAGCTGTCGTTGTTCTTCTTTCGCAGGAGTTACTGCAGCTATGCTTAACCACCTTTATTTTGAGCTTTCCAACCATTTTTGAAACTAGCAAGCTGTTACAATGAGATGATGTGGCTTTATACACCTTCTCGGTATTTGTACAGCGTTGTGTGCGCCTGCGCCCAAGGTTGCCTGCGCCTGTGTCATGGATGGCTTGTTCCGGCATGGGATCATTACGCCAAGCGAAGGCAGCGCCACTTTGTTAAATACAACTAACGCAGGCCTATATGTGCATTTTTATGGAGTAATGTCTTTTAATATAAAGAAATGAACAATATTTCAGTACCAGCAGAAAAGTCATCGAACGCATACACCAATCAATGGTCACCTGACCGACTTCATCGGACCGTTTATGATTTGGCCGCTTGAGGCGCCAAAGGTCATTTTTCGCGACTTTCAGTGAATAAATAAAAATATAAATCTACCTCTCACGAGATAAACAGGGTTGGTTTGAGTCAATGCGACGGACAATCTTTCCATCAGTGCAGTCATCTCAGTTCATGTTCAGGGCGGTTGTCGGTCCCTTTAAGACGTGTCGCACAGTGAGACGATTGGCCGCTCTAGAGCTGCTTCGAAGCCACAGAAGTTTGCATATTATCGATTTTTTATGAAATCCGTGTGAAACTCTCGCATCGGACAAGCGAAATTTCGCATGCTTGAAGCAACGTCACGATACTTTTAACACGAAAGTGATTTATGACTGGGTCAACGAAGACTTCACTGACATTTACATCACGGATGTGACGTCGGTAAAATGCCCACGAACAGATGACGAAGAAAAACCAGACGAAAACGTTTCGTTGATTTGGATGACCTGGGAGTCGAAGCTACGACCTCTCTGTCCGCGACGACAGAAGCCGGGCGCTTTACCCACTGCGCTACCGACGCTCGTGTATGAGCCTTTAAAAACAAGTCTTATATCACTCACACCTTCTCGCTTTCACAGTGACCCTGGTTGGCGTGGGGCGGTGTCGCCGTCTTGGAGAGATGGAGTACTGCATCGAGACACTAACGAGCGCCGGCAGGATGAGCTTCGGTAGTCTCAGAACATCGTAGGCTGGCTCCCAAACTTCCAGCTCATTTCATATCTATACTGTTTGAGTGAGTGATTTGTTGTGGTGAGAGACACGCCAGCGGGCAGCGGAACACTGTCGCGCGTTCGTAGCTCAATCAACGAGCTCTGCCTCTCGCGTTCGTGAAGCGCTGTGTGGTAGTGTATGCATGAGCAAAAGTGTAGGTTACCCGTTTGCTGGAGAGCGCACACCTTGCCGTTTTTCTTGTCAAATGACGACGCTTTCCACGAGCGCATATCGAGTACTGACGATTATGTGCTTGTTGATGCCATCTTTGCGCGGGATTCACTATACGCTGTGTCCGGGTTTATGTTAACTACTTGAGCTACCAGAAAAGATTAATCATGATCACTGACGATAGTCGTCGGGATTGTGATGGGCCACTAGGAGCAACGTACGTACGTCTACATCAAACGGTGCTGTAGATGCCAAACACCAACAAATATTGTGCAAGCTCTCATTTATTAATGCACAATGAACATCAACCTATTTTTTAAAGACATGTTTCACTTTCGTGTTAAGCCGATTTCTATGACGGAGGGACCAGCCATACATTTTTTTCCTTTTTTGCGGCAGCGAGCAGCCGCAGGTTGTACAGCACGACATTTAGTTCTTTTGGGCGTGTTGGTACAACAGGATTATGAGTGCAAATCACCGCAACTGACAGGAGGGGACAGAAGAGAGGACACAGAGCGCTGAAGTTCTTTTCGCATTGCATGACTGTGTAGCGGTGAAGTTTGAGTTTGAGTTTGAGTGTGACTTTATTCAACCACATGACAAGTACATGAAAATGCTCTGTATACGTGGTTTGGTGCGAAGGGAAAAAATTACAGCATATCCACGGGTGAATGATGAAGAGCTTGGGCGAAGCTCCTGAAGCAATCATGGTTACACCGTGAAATGTTCAGTGGCTTCGCCCAGCAGTAATCAAAGCGATATGCCGCTTTGATTACTGCACGCCAACTAGCGTGCAGGGTGCCACTGCTTTTTTTCTTTTTCTTTTCTTGCGCACATATTGCACACATCTCATGGGACAGCGCCATCTAGTATATCGTCACTCAACTGCAGTTTGCATGCATCTCTATGGGACAGCGCCATCTATTGAATGATACTGGAGACGCGACGGCGGGGGAACGCCGGATGGAGCGACGACCGACCAGGTGATGCTATAAGGAGCTTCGCCCCTAAAAAGCTGCATTTCACAGCTTGACTGCAGCTGCAGCTACAGCTGCAGTTACTAAAGCAAAACCAACATTATGGAGGGTGCTGCGCGCTCGGTCCATATTTTGACGCCCACCTAGCTTATTCCTCTTCATGGTTTGCACTGCCCCTCAGATTTAAAACACTTTCTATTTACATTATTTACATGTGCTACACACTAAACAGTTTGATAGTGAGTTTCATTGCAACACATTCGCGTTATGAGGCAAAGACTATCGACCTCAGGAGCCAACTATGGCGTACTGTCGGCCAACGTGCCAAATTTGCACAACATCAATCCAAAGCCCCCGATAATGTATTTCAAGAAAAAATTAAATTTATTGTTATGCGCAAGTTTCAATAATCACTTTTCATTAGCGAGTAATTAAACAATTCGGCAGATCCCACGCCTTGTAGGAATCGGTTTCATGCGAAGCAGTCAGCGAGTAGTACTACGCTTCATTTTTTGCCTTTGAACCAAGCGTACATGTTTTTGTAAGTGTAGTAGTTGTGTGCACACCGTGGGCTTACCAGGCACGTCGACAGCACTGGCGTTTAAAGGGTAATTTATGGTCCGACGTAACGTCAGCACTCACGTTAGAGCACATACGTCAGTATTATCGAAACGAAGTGCATTTTATGGTGCAACCATGTGAATATCATACGTAACATTTGATAATAAATTCATATGGGGTCGAGAAATGCGTAATAATAGCTTGCTGAATATAGGAATACAAATGTAATGTTTATTAGACTGCTATATAAAAGCACAGCCAACACTGGAACCGCAGACGCTAATCTGATATGACGCCTGTATCGTAGGAGTACATATGTAGTATTTATTTCTTCCTTGTAAAATGAGGTAGCCAGCACCACAACCACAACTGACGTTGCACCGACATTACGCCTGCATGGGCTGTTTTTCGAAACCAGTTTGTAGACCTGGCGTGGCTCTGTGATAGAACACCTGACTGCCACATGATTCGGTTCGATTCCTCCTGGGTTCCTATTTTTTATTCTTTCCATTCGTCGGGTGAACGCTGCCGATGTCGGTTTTTCTTAACGCTCTCGCCTTTTAATTAACAATATTTGTTCTCGCCGTTCCAGGGTAGATATAAAGTGTCAGTCACCTGTGGCGCATACCCGTACACCACGGCCCGTGGTGAACGGGTATGTGCCACACGTGCCTGGAGGAAATGGTTTGACGACGTACGCGACAGGATTTTCACGTTATTCATGTGATGACCCGACAGTCGTATTCGTCAAATCCTCTTACCCTCCCAGCCAATTTTGGTTTATGCACCAAGTTAAGGAGGCGATCATGACAGCACCCAGACGTAGATAGATAGATAGATAGATAGATAGATAGATAGATAGATAGATAGATAGATAGATAGATAGATAGATAGATAGATAGATAGATAGATAGATAGATAGATAGATGGATAGATGGATAGATAGATAGATAGATAGATAGATAGATAGATAGATAGATAGATAGATAGATAGATAGATAGATAGATAGATAGATAGATAGATAGATAGATAGATAGATAGATAGATAGATAGAAACGCTCAAAGTGCCAAAGGTTCGCTAAGACATGCTTCGCATGTAAATACCTTTTTATTAAAGCGAAAGTCTTGTATGTGTCATGAGTTGAGAGGCTTTGCGGGATTCGGCGAGACCTGAAGACACTTAGCGAGACCGTGTCGGCGGCGGCATCAACACGAATGATGCAAAAGAAAACTAAGACGTAAAAGCCGGTCGAAATTCACGTGATGCCCAACTGAATCGGCGTACCAAATGTCACATGACCTCAGTGTTACAACATGTCATCCTGACGTCTCAAATCGCGAAACTTGTGACGTCATATCATCACGCTACCGTAGTGTCATACACGTGACATCATCCCTTGGTCAAAAGGTGTGCTAATAACGGAGGCAGTGCGACGCCACGTGAAGTGCACAAAGCTTCGGAAATGGGCACATCGATACAACCGACCTAGGAGAAAAATAATTGAAGAAGATGGCTTTCGCCTTCGAGTCGTTTTAGGCTAATGTATAAGGAACCGTGTCACCTTCCTGGAGAGAGCCATGTTTCATGTGTGCATAAAAAAATCAAATATTAGTCTCGGATTTCATACGTTGTTTGGTTTTGCTTGCGATAATCCCGATCAAACAGAATTACACTTATGGCGTTGCTCCTGAAACGCAGCTCAACGAACGACTCATGAAACATCGTAGTCTCTTCAGCAAAGTAATTTGGTGCAAACGCACGCAGCACATTAAATTAAATAAAAACTCACTTAGTATGCAGGAGGTTCAAGTAATTCATTTAATACTGTATCTTGCTCTTTATGTGCCAATAGTAGATAGAACTAGCATAACAATGTTGCGTACAGAAACGTAGGCACCGCTGCTGAAGGGGATATCCCCTAGTAAAGCAATACCGAAAGATTTTCTGCAGTAAAACCCACCAGCAATAGGGAGCCAGCGCTAGCGTTTTCACCTTGCGTGCAGCGCCGCCCTCGCGGTCAAAAGGCGCACATCTCAGCCGCTCTCCCGGACGAGGGTGGCCACTGGTAGTGGCGATGCTGGTGGGGAACGCCGGGAGAAAATAGGAGGTTCATCTGTACTGTTGCGTATATAAGTGTCACAACTACGTAGGAATGAGGGAGGATGTGTCCTTCCACGTTTTTAATCTTAAACCCTACGGATAAGAACGGAGACGGCTTTGGAGTCTGGCAGACATGCGAGCAGAGTATGTTCCGCTTATGCCGTCCTGCCTGCAGCGCCTTCGGGCTGGTTCTTCAAGCGAATTTTGCGTGCCTGCTGGATTTATTCAATAGTAAAGACGGTGAGCAGTGAAACCAGGGCCAAACAGCAGAATTTATTCGGAGATTTGTCAGGGATAAAGCAAGCATATTATACAGCATACAGCATATGTAACAATTTTTTTATGTGACCACCAGCACCAAACCCCTTGTGATGCCATCGAGTCAAGTGGACGGTACGATAGGCAAGTAGCCTAAATTATTTCAAATCAAATCAAATCAAATTTTATTCCGGTGTACAGTGAACACTGTATACCGATTTGTAGGCTTATTTGTAGGCTGTTAGACACGAGGCCACTGAGCTGTTATAAAAAGTGCGCATGCGATGGATACTCAGTGCCGAGATGCCTCCATTTGAACTTTTTGCTGGGCTAGTTGGTGCATGTTTAACGAAAGGAATCAAGCGCAAACGAGACGAACACCATGTCACTTCTTCTGTTTGTCTCGTTTGCGCCTGATTCCTTTCGTTAAACATGCCTCCATTAAGTTGATTCCTGCTAGAGACATCGTCCTCGTTACGAATAAAGCAGTGGACTACTCGAAGCTTGGCTTTCTACTCAGCGTATGTGGTAAAGATTCCTTCTGCATTGGCTGCCGTGGTGAAGTGACATCGGAATTTATGCCTCGCTAGAGATTAACGTAGATTTACCAACGCAAAAAGACTAAACACTTTTTGCGCTGGTAAATCTATCTATATGTAATTCTATCTTAATCATGAACCAACTCGACCAAGCAGAAGTTCTCGCTAGAGATGTGTCAGATGTCTTGGATTCTTATTTGTCGTTTAATTCGCCTAGTTCATTGTTTCACTTTTTTCCCCTTGCCTGTATCTGCTTATAATTAAGGTGTTTGATCAACCTAAAGAGTTGCTGGAGTTTTACGTGCCAAACAAGATACGAGTACGAGTCACGCCGTAGCGGGGGACTCTGGATTAATTCTGACCACCTGGGGTTCTTCAGTGTGCACATAAATATAAGTACATGCATGTTCTACGGATTTCGCCACCATCGAAATACGGCTGCCATGGCCGGAAATCTATCAGCGCCCTTGAGCTTAACAGCGTAGCCCCCTACATGCTATGCTACCACGGCAGTTTGCTTGATCAGCTTCCTCACGCATACATACCGTAGACTGCCAAAGTGAAACTTGGACATCTTGGGCATGCCAAAGTGCCTCAAGAGAAATTGACACAGCTCCCCTTGTCTTTCTTTTATTACTGCGAAAGCCGGTAGCGCGGGGTCGGGGCTGCACGGACTTGTCAATGAAGGCTTGTCAGCTTGCACATCTGGAATCAAATCCTATAGCACGCAGCCACAAAACGATGACAACGGATTCTCCAATCTTCCATCACGGCACAGCAGCAGTCTCTTCGACGCCGTATGCATGGAAATAGGCAGCTTTGCAGAACTTCTTTCTGTTTTCGAGCGCTTTCCTGTGAAACGTAGCTTTCAGGACTAAGATATTTTTTTCAAAACCATGGCGCAGCATGACTCGTGCCATGATTGCTCGAGCTGTTTGTACCAATGACAAACACGGGAGCGGCGCACGCGCGTGCGCTCGCCGCGCTACATTGCGGCCGATCATCTGGGTGAGCGGCTGAGTAATGCCGATTCTCAACGCCAGGCGCCCTTTTCGGGCGCGCCAACAATCCAGCGTCGGTCACCCGTAGGCATTGTGACGTATGTGGCATAACGATTAATACGTGATAAGCGCACGCGAAGTTTCTATTCACGGTAACGACACAGTGCGTCTAGAAAGTGCACAGGTGGACCACCAGTGCACAGTTCTATAACTGCAGTGACCGTGACGCACCTGCGCTGTCCCAGAGCAAGCGCGCCTTCGCCACCTCAGAGCAACTGGTCATCTTCGCGGTCACCCTCCAGACTTACAAAGGCGGATATATTCCACCGATCCTTATTACCCTTTAGGCGAGAATTCAAATCGTTTGCTTACGTGTGATACGTCTCTTGTTATTTTATGTAAATATGTTATCTCTGAGGGCAGTCTCTCTATCTCTCGAAAAAAAGACACAGATGACACATGTCTTATCGTGCACTGAGTAGTGTCATGCGATTACGTAGTAACAGTTCCCCACTAATGAGCAGCACAATTCGTCCAAACAGCCCAGAGTCCAGAATGACGTCAAAGTTGCTGCTGCTGATGCTCTTAAAAATCTCCATTGATTAAAGTGAACTCACACACACACACACACACACACACACACACACGCGCGCGCGCGCGCGCACGCGCACGCACGCACGCACGCACGCACTCACACATACATAAACGCGCGCGCGCGCACACACACACACACACCACACACACCCGACACGCACACGCACACACACACACACACACCACACCACACACACACACACACACCCACACACACACACACACACACCACCCACCCACACACACCACCACAACACCACACACACACACACCACACACACCACACACACACACACACACACACACAACACACACACACACACACACACCCACACCACCACACACACACACACACACACACACACACACACACACACACACACACACCACACACACACACACACACACACACACACACCACACACAACACACCACACACACACACACACACACACACACCCCACACACACACAACACAACCACACACACACCACACACACACACACACACACACACACACACACACACACACACACACACACACTAATCCCGGTCCAAATGTGCAAGCGGCACTCTACAGGGCCTGTAAGAGTGAAGAGGAAACGATGTAGCACATGGTTTTCTAGTGCGTACATATGTCGCCACAATCGAGAGGTGGTGCCACACCACCGCTGCCATTGTGATGTACGCTGGCGCAAGACAATAAGCGGAACGGTACAATATCAGTTACGAAATTTCGTCCCCGAATGTGGTGGACACTAGTCGAACGTTAACAGCAACCCCCTCCACCTTTCTTTTTCCCCCTCATTATTTCCATTTTTCCTCCAGCAAAGAAACAGTCATACGTCCACCCGATACAAAGGGTACATCCACGTGCCATCGCCGCCATAATCAAAGCGTGTAGTATAACGACAGTAAACTGGCGTGAAAGAAATACGCGCACGGTCCAATGTTGAGAGCCTGCTATGCGCGTTGGCCGGTGTCAGAGATTCGGTTCTCCTATCTGTCAGGTTTAGGCCAGTTGTTGACTTCGTCAGGGAGCAGCAACAGCAGCCACAGTAAGTAGCAAAGCACGTTGAGGCTTGCGGAAATGTTTCCCTTTCAAAAACGCTTTGCTACAAAGCAAATCTCATAACGAACGCGCCTTGGCACGTGTGGACACGAAATAGACATAACTGATCGTCATGATTACTCGCGATACTGAGCGTGCGCTCGAAATGATGAAAATTTTGAGCACCACACTGATGTTTTCATTGCACCGTCTGAGCGTGATGTGAGGCCGGTGGATGTAAACGTCAGAGCGGTTCAATCAGCTATCCTGCAGCTGTGAACGGACCTGCAACGATCTTTTTGATGTCGTCCTCGGTGACCTCGCCCTTGTGATGTTCATGAAGAACGACAAAAGCGGCGGCCGCCTCTCCATACTCCGGATGCGGCAGACCCAGGACGCACACTTCGGCCACGGCCGGGCACATGCTCAGGATCAAGTTTTCCACCTCGGCTGGCACCACCTGGTTGTCCATGCACTTGATCATATCCTTCAGGCGCTCCAAGTAATGGAGGCGGCCGTTGTGATCGTAGTAGATCATGTCCCCTGCGCGATGAGCCAATTACGTACTTTTGCACAGTAATGACATAGATTCAAATGTACTTCAGATAAATAGCAAGGATTCGCAGTCACCTGATGCTTGCTTAGGAAAATGTACTAGTGTGCTTTGGATGTCGAGCACTTTATTACTAATCTATATAGCCAGATATTGGGAGTGAGGGTGTTAAGAGAAGTACATAGTCGCTGTGCTGCAGGTTTGTGCACTACTTGTTGGGTGAAGCTGCTACCCATGGCTTTGCCCGACCCTCAACCTCTTGCCCTGACAATAAACTGGTCTCTTCTTGTGAACATTACGACTTCTTGAACCTTACTTTTACCAGAAGTTCTTCTCCCACCTAAATCACACAGTGACAGTACGCACCTCTTGCTTTGAAGAATAATATTAAGAGCGTTATCTACAGCCTGCTGGCTATCTTAGGAATAATTTCATCCCCAACTTGCGTACTTTGGCGTGCCTCTTCGCCATGTCGAATTTTGATTTGTAGAAACTTACACGTTTGAGGCTCTTGTTTTCGTCTTATTTCTATGGAAATATATCATGTGTCTCTTCTTCATTGCTATCTCCAAGAATCAATTTGGCAATCGTTGCTTAAATCAGTTAATATAGAACCTTACCCTTGCAACCTTTATTTCTCTTCCTTCGGCATAAGTCTGCTAGGACATCAAAACACCATGGTCTGGTGTGGGATCGGTATTCACGGAAATTTCCTATTTGCTAGAATTCTAAGCAATGCGTCACATAGTAAACTGAAGTAGAATTGCAATAAAAGAGACAGAGTTGCATGCTTAAGCATTATGCGAAGGCATATCATGGTGCCAGTTTAGCGCGCGCACTAAAGCAAAGCCTCGGCAGATTGTCTCAATTAGAGAGTGGTTAGCATAAGTCTTGTGGTGCTGACTGTTCTGCGGGTAAGTTTCCCCCAAGCCTTGCTTTCCTTGCCGAGAATTTATTTGTCGACTAATAGGCAGCGTGTAAATTTACGGTCATGGGAGCTATCGATGCGTGCATTTTACGTACACCACTTGGTATATTTCTGTTGGTAAGTCAAGAAGCTTGGCCTGCCTAGTTGCGGTTAATTTCAACGATGATTAGAGCACATAGTGAGTTGAGTAACTTACCGACCGATGGAAGCATGACAGTTACGTCATGGCACTCCTCATGGAAGTTACAACATGCCACTCATGCCTGCCATTCATTCATGCAATGCGCCATTCGTGTCACAACCTTCGATTCATTTTCGTCATGCACTGGCGCGCTCTCATCGGCATTCGAGTCATACCATGTTAATGAAGCGACCAGGACAATCTCGAGACTAGGAGGCTACGTTAGGATATTCTTAAGCATGGCAATTTAATGACAATCGCCACTCGAAAGGCAGTTTTATGCACGTCACACGTCGACGTTAATGTCAGTGTTCTTATATGCAGAATCGAGTTAAGCTAGTACCATTTGAAGTTAATCAACGGGCTTTATGACATAACTGTTTCGGAACGAACGTGCGGGTCGATTTTCTAAAAAGTCGCATTGGGCTTGGCGTAGTTGATTTCGCAGAATGGTGAGCAGTGGAGAGTGCGTCAAAAAATACGGATACAGGAAGCGACGTCCAGCATCTCAATTTCCATGCCGAACACGTGGTCACTTTCTCCGAAAGTTCTCGTCGTGGGCTGTCATGAGTGCAGAAGGCGACAGCTAACCAGACGCACGTCTTTAAATATTCAAGTCGGGGGGTAACTAGAAGTATGCTGGTTTTCGAAAGTGGACGTTATAGTCTCTAGTGAAAAGCAACGGTGTCGTCCTGTCCTGGCTGTCGTCGTAGCAAGGAATCAGAGCCCCTGGTGCGTACTGAGTGAAGCGCTGGGCGAGGAAGTCTCTATAAGGTTGGTCAGCGCGAAGTTCTCATTCTCCCTCTTGACTAGCACATAGCACGCATCGCCCACACAGTCTGTGATGCGCAGTGAGGATGAGCTCAACCTCTCTATTGTCTGGCTGCGACAATTTCACCACGCCGACGAGGGGGTGGGGACCACAGATGAGAAAGGTTGGCCCGTGTAAAGCGTTTCTTTTCTTGTCGCCAAGCTTCTGTTTGCTCAACTCCCCTCCCCCCCCCCCCCCACAATATCAGTGCTGCGTAGTGGTGGCTCAAGGAGAGGGAAGATGCTTGTTTCTGGAACCCACCAGGGAGCGTCGCGCGGGGCGGTAAGTGGTGTTGGAGAGAGGTCAAAGGGGAGTGAAAGAAGAGGGCTATTTTAAGACGAATGTGTTTTATGCCGGGGTCCACCAAGACTTCAGTGACGTATTTCCGTCACGGAAATGACGTCGAAAAAATGTACACTACCAGGTGGCAAAGAAGAAATGTTCCATCAACGGGCGTCGAACCCACGACTGCTCGGTCCGCAACAACAGATGCCGGGCGCGCAATCCACTGCGCCACAGTGACATACTCTAGAGGCTTTACAAACGCGCCTTTTATATCTCACACTCTCCTCTCACAGTGCCTCGGTTAGCGGGGTGGTGTTGCCCTCTGGTAGCGGTAAAGTAATTCATCATTACCGCGACCTCCGCGATTAGCACCTTCTACGCGTATTGCTACACGTCCGTCCCATTCGGCGCGTTTTCAATAGAAGTGCAATTTTGTGAATGCCTTAACATGCCGCGAGGTGGTGACCTTAACCCAAGCGTCTTAAAAGCGTCGGCATCGCTCGTGTTATCACGCTAATACAAACCAAAAATAGCGCTGCGACGCGCGCCTGCCTCACCTGGCTATAACACCGCGTTCTTTGCCAGCGCGTGTTTTTTCGTGGTTTGAACGTCCCAGGAACATAAACCGTGCGTTGCTCGCGTGACTTATCGCGAGCCGGCAACATGTTGAGATCTTGAGACGATGTCGCTGCGGCGGCACGCTACAGCTGAACTCTCCGAGTACGCCGTCTTAAACTCTCAACGAAAATACGTTTCACGCAAAGTTGCATTCTTGAAATATTATACTGTGCAATAAATAATCGAACAAAAAAACGTTGAAAGCACTTTCAACACGTCTAATACTTCAAGTAGCCACAGCCAAGCCGGCCAAGCCTGGCCACTGCGTAGAAGCAGCATCACACGCTCGAAAACGCCGCACTCGGGTTGCTCTGCGCTTGTACGGTGCGCTCACTCCTGTGTTGTGAGACATTCGTACTACCAACGGCCAGTTGCAACAATGACGTCACAGGCAAGTGTTTTTTTTTACTTATTGAACGCATCAAATTCTACGTCACCAAACGCGATACTATCGCCTTTCGGTACACCGCGTTCCCCGCTTACGCTAGACCATATACTCGCGGACAACATTTCTTGGCAATGAAGGGAAAGCTACAGAGCCACAATGCACGTATCCTACCGCTAATGAATGTAGTCCCACAAATTTGTCCGTATTTTCTGCGTGAGATATATAAAATACTCCTTCATTTTCTACATGTAGCTTTTTGAGACGGAACGCAGCGCACACAAGCGGGATATTTGTATTTCTTTTGCTTTATACGTTGTCACTTTGCGTTTTTGCGTGCTTGAAAAAGTCGCGCCTTTTACCCGCACCTTAGATGCTAAGCAGCGTTTGCTTAGAAATGCAACGCAAGCCATCACTTTCCACGGCGTTGCGAGACGCGCGCCAGACCGGACTACTTCGCGTAGCAGTACATGTGCAGACGCTCCGCCCCTGTAGCTTTCTATTCATTGCCAAGAAAAGTTGTCCGAGAGTATAGAAAAATCGCGGCCGGGCTACAGGGGTAGCGCGCAGCGCTTTGCGTTTCCGTGTACTCCGGCCATGGTGTTCAATCACAGTTTAACATGCCGCGGGACGGCGACGAAGTTCTACGGCCAGTGTGCGACGCTAGCTATCACACGGCGTTCTCTGATCGCGCTTTCACCGTTAACTACTGCAGCTACCACAAGGGTTTGTTTAATCATTGAACGTGGAAGTTAGTCGTCGGGATTGAGTTGTACCACCAAGCATCAAAATGGGTGCATTCCCGTTAAACAGGTGCTATAGCTGCCAGACATCAATATACATTGTGCAAACTCTCTTATGTCAATGTACAGTAAGCATTCGGTTACTTCTGTAAGGGCACGTTTTACTTTCGTGTTATTCCGATTCCTATGACGGAGGGATCAACCATGCTTTCTTTATTTCCCCTTTCCGACAGGTGGCGCCACCGCTGCGAAGCGTGCCCGCACCACCCCAGAAAGTAATTTGACGAGGAAAAGAAAGCTTTGCTTTAAGGTAATTGCGTCACCGTACACGATGGCTGCACGCAGCTGCTTATGCTGGGCAGTGCTAGTAAATCGACCTCAATATACCCGTATGTGAACACACAGAGGGACAAAAGCTGCTATGATTCCACTTGCTGCATGAAAATTGCGCACTGTACTTCGTGTCAAGGCAAAAGCCTTAAGTGCCTCATTAAGCGTTGGCCTTGAAAAACGCGGTGTTTGGTACGGAAACTCACGTGACCTCTCAATCAGGACCTTAAAAAGCAGACTTGGAGCCGGAATCTAACAAAGGCATTTTGCGTGACACTCAAGTTTCTACCACAGATCGACGCCAATGCTAGAAACTGCTTTGGAAAAAGACCTTACCCAATCGCCATGTCGTGCGAGAAGTCACGTTAACAGACGCAATATTGCGTAGCAAAAGCGTAGGAGTGCACGAGGCTTCGTACGACGTGAACAGCTTAACAAGTGAGTGGTGTAAAGCTTCCAACCAATTACAAAGGACTCAGCCATCACTCATCGTCGTCGCCGTTATCGTCATCATCAGCCACAGCATCATACGTAGAGTAGAGTAGAGCCTGGAAGCTGTGGCTCATACCCACACTGGGGGATTGGCCAAGAACCGGTTAGCTTTTAAAGGAAAAATTGAAATTGAAGTTCAAACTTTGTTTAAATTATACGAAAGAAGTATAAATGAATTAGAGTTAGAATTATACTACTAATAATAATATAGAATAGAATTGAATCAATAAAACCGATAATTTTGGGGAAAAATAGAAATAATATTTTGGAAAGGTAAAGTTTACAATCTAAATCTTTTTGAACCTTTAAGAAACTCCTGCAATGCATCAGCAATCTTCCCGTCACTGTGGCCCAGAGAATGTGCAACCGCGTAGGTAGGCCTATTGCCTTACGGACGCGTAGTGGGCACGCGGGAAGTGCCTAGAGCTGGCGTAGTGGGCACACCTCGGAAAATACTAAGAAGTACAAAAGTGTTAGCATGAGGCATTCGAAAGGTCTATTTCATGCAAAACAGATGTACTTGCTCGTTGCTGCTAATTCGCTTTATATGAATGCAGCCAGGCTTTCACCTTCTTGTGTTACAAGCGTGTAAAACCCGCCGAATTTTCGTCAGTGAGGTACCTCGAAGCCCGTGGCGACGTGTGGTAGACTAGGAAGCGGGAGCTGTTCGAGCGTCGCTCGAGAGCGGATCTATCGGCCTGAACGGGAAGTAGAACACAACATGCTCAAAGTCGCGAAAAGAAGCAAAAATGCCATAAGCTAGAACGTTCCCTTGGGCGTAATCTTGTCCTCTTCTAGTATTCTTGTAGGAAACCTCTCAGGCAGGCACGATAACTGCCTGTGCGCCTCTTATACCTGAATGATTCGAAAATGTTCTTTCCGTCTGTTTCCTAGGGCTGTCTAGTCCAACAGTGAGTCCCTTCGAGGATTACAAAGGATGTCACAGATACTCTTGAAGCTAATCAATCTCTATGTTCTGTAGGGGCTTACCTGAACTGCACCAACCGTCTTTCAAAAGAATTTCCGCAGTTTCCTTTGGTCTTTTGTAGTAGCCACGCATAATCGATGGCGTACGGTACAGCAGCTCACCAGGTTCGTTAGGCCCCATCAGTTGTCCATTACTCTTGTTCAAGATCTGTATAAAGAGGAAGAGTTAAATTTCAGAATAATATATAGATACTGATGAAAAAAATTTTATCGTTCGGAGAAAATGCATATTATGATGATGTAAAAAATAAGTCCTGTTCGCAAAATATTTACTACTCTTTTGAGCAAGTGCAGTTGGCCGCATGTGTCAGCTTCAAGCTGTCCCGTGGGAATAATTAATGGCACTCTCTTTAGAACGCACGCTCAAGTGAGCGAGCTGAGTCGATGTGTGTTGCTTATTTTCTTGTTTATTTAGTTGGAATGTACTGCAGTGAATAAGAAGACCGCAGTAACACTGGAAGTAAAAGATGAAATCAGGGTTGGTAGTATTTGTCACCTTGCTTCTGTTATTCTGAATATTAGAAGGTAACAGAAAGTACTAAACTACAAAACTGTCTTGCTTCTAAGCACTCAGGTTGTTTACTGCCATGGCCGCCAGGGGCATAAAGTCATCCATGAAATACAATGGCTGCCTTGTTTACGCCGGCGTAGCTACTGTCATTAATTTACTTTGTATCTACATAAACCCTAATATTGTTGACGACCATGAGTCGCAAATATGTAGTGAAAATTGCAGAAAAGAAAGAGCATACGCTGCACGTACCTATTCATTAATACATCTCTCATTCGTTCAAAAGTGCACTTTTCTTTTGTGTGCAGCAGCGCCGCCAAAGTGACATGCAATTCGCTTTAGGGCGGACGCTGATGTCGTATCATGTTCCTGGCGATATATCTTATGGGAAATGGATTGTTACATATTCGACAGAGCTTTCCAAATTGTCCAGGAAATGGAATCTGCCTTTCCAATATTGGAAGTTGCTCACTGACATGGTGGTTGCTCTGTTTCGGGTGATGAACGGCCCTGCACAAATTTCCGCATTTGTTCTTCGGTAAATTGCCGTAAACGATTTTTGAAGTACTGTCGAATACACTCGTTTGGGGTGCCCGTGGCATTAATCGCAACTTTGGCAAACCATGATTTCAGTCTTTCCGCATTCAGTTTCACAAATTATACCATGTTTTAATTTGTATTCTGCTGGTGCCTGGTACCTTAACTATTTGGCGGACTCTGTTATCGATAAGCCATTTGTAAACAGTGAATGTAAAGATCACTTGGACACAAGCAGCTATTAAAAAAATGTTATAGTTCCAACTTGAGAGAACTCCCCAGTCAGATAGGCTGAACTTGCAAGTTACTGTGTGAAAGATATGAAGCGGCTTTGTTTTGGGTGACCAGCTGTTTAGTAAGTTGCTCATGTTTTGTGTTCTTTCCATGGCAATGCTGGTTATCCCCATCTGTGATCTGCTCAAAGAGCTTTCAAACTTGGTTGTAGTTCAATGTTGCAGGATAACTATATTTTTGCCTCGTCTTACTGTGTAGTTCTTATAGCTGTGTGCCTGGTCTTTTATCACCTTTATGAGCAGCCTTTCAACATTTGTCGATTATAAAGCCCTCAACATTTGTCCCACCATGCAAGGTGAGATGCTGATTCTACCTTCAGTTAAACAGAGTATAACGGTTTTTAATGCTCTCTTCTGTAAGTTCACTCGTCGTGGTTTTTTTTAATATTCTTGACAAATGTTTTTCAATGCTTACGGAACCGTTTGTAAGCATGTCATTCATTTTGCAGTTACATTGTCATTAATTGCATCGCGCACTGTACCTCTTTTTTCTGTGTGGGCCTCCATTGAACTTCATGGACAAAATATGTGCACTTGCATTTTGAAAATATTTGGTGTGTAAAGAAAGCTTTGGTTGCTCGTAATGACTGTCATGTTTTTTTTAAATCTCTGCATAAAGGCCAGTAGTAGCAGTGAGCGCTTGCCACGGCGGCGGTAGCGCTTACACAAGGTTTGCTTGATTCACGCAAGCAAAAAATAAACAAAAATGGGCACCATGGCCTATGAGACGAGCCCTCGCATGTAAGCGATCTCGGAGGTTGTATAATTTGCATAACCGCTAAATACTGGCCTCTAGGACCCGCCGGTCTGCGACGGCGATCTTGGAGAATGTCATCATCATCATCATCATCCTCAGCTTGTCTACGCCCACTGCAGGGCAAAGGCCTCTCCCATGTTTTCGCCAATCAACCCGGTCCTATGCTTTCTGCTGCCACGTTATACCTACAAACTTCTTAATCTCATCTACCCACCTAATTCACTGGCTCCCCCTCACGCGTTTGCATCTTTTGGAATCCAGTCAGTTACCCTTAATGACCACCGGTTATCCTGCGGACGTGCTACGTGCCCGGCCCATATCCATTTCTTCTTCTTGATTTCAACTATGATATCCTTAACCCCCGTTTGTTCCCTGACCCACTCTACTCTCTTCATGTCTCTTAAGGTTACACTTATCATGTTCATTTCCATCGCTCGCTGCGTCGTCCTCAATTTAAGTTGAACCCTCTTTGTAAGTCTCCAGGTTTCTGCTCCCGTAGGTAAGTACCGGTAAGATGCAGCTGTTATATACCTTCCTCTTGAGGGATATTGGTAGACTACCATTCATGATTTGATAATGCTTGCCGAATGAGCCCCATCCCATCCTTATTCTTCTAGTTATTTCACTCTAATGGTTCGGCTCCGCGGATACTACCTGTCCTAAGTAGACGTACTCCTTTACAACTTCTAGTGTCTCGCCACCTATCGCAAAGCGCTGTTCTCTGCCAAGATTGTTCCACATTACTTTAGTTTTGTGCATATTAATTTTCGAACGTACTCTTCTACTTTCCGTATCCAGTTCAGTAATCATGAGCCGTAATTCGTCTCCCGCGTTACTCATCAATGCAATGTCATCAGCGAAGGATAGATGATGTAGGATTCCTCGAACCCACTATGAGCGCTGCGCACCTATGTCGGCCTCAAGGGGGTGAGTGATCACTGTTGTCCTTGCACATATCACTGTATGGATGAACGTCGATCGAAACAAACTACTAAAAGTCGCCCGTATCTTTCCTGGTGCAGAAGAATTACAGTCGGCATAACAACAAGAGGCTAGTACAAAAAACGAACCTACCCACCCCCCTCGCACGCATGTAGATCAACAACACCAATACGTACGTCTACGTACATTTTCGGACATATAATTTTTACGCACTGCGCCAGAGCTTGCTTGATTCTGCGTAACTTCGTTATCTACGCAGACGTGAATATCTAAACCAACAAGTAACGTGTTGCCTAACCACCCAGTTGTACCTCGAAGTAGCCTAGCTTTATTTACCTTCCGTCCACTTGTTTTGAAACCACTGAAAAGGCGAACGCTATTTCTGTGTGGTTGCTGTGCCTGAGTGCACGCGGCTTACCATGATCTCAACATTCGGCGTGGGTACTCCGAGGTCTACAAAGTCGATCTCATCCTGGCCCGGATTTGCGATGAGGCCGCAGGTTTCGGTCATGCCGTAAAAGTTTCGAAAGTTGTGAAGCATGGGAAACGCTTGAATGGCTCTGCGGGCCAGTGTCTCGGTCACCAGGCTACCACCGACGGACAGCTTGCGAACCTGCTCCAGCTTTATGTTCGTGCGAAGCATCTCGTTCACGAGGTTTTGCAGTCGGCTCGCGAAGCTGAACACCGATGATACCTGCGGTCCAGTGGATACTCGGTGCTCATATGATTGCACTCACTTCGAAATCAAATATCGTACAGTAGAAAGCGCTAGTCTCTCGCCATCGCATATAGCATATTGTGTCTGCTGATATCGTGCCATAGGACATGGCTCCATAGACATCTAGATACGACTTTGTTCCTTCATTTTCATGTAGCATATACAGGGCGGCCCAGCTAGCTCTAGCCAGAGTTTAAAATTATGCCGACGCTCTTTCTGACGGCGGGACCAACTGCGTGTTGCTGAGTCTTGCATTGAGTATAAGTCGCAATATTTTTTGGGTTCTTGTTAACTGCTTAATATACCAACATGAATTAACTTTTAAAGAGCCCGGGAAAAATTACAATTTGAAAGTTTTCGGTCGGTTTGTAGAACGTCTGATTAGAAAAGTTTTAACTTTCTATGTATTAAAGGAGCCCTCCAACACTTTCTCAAGTAACCATCCAATGGCATCGCTAAAGGAGTTTATTGCCTCGCGAATCGACTGCCGCAAAATTTTTTTCGAATCCACCAAATAGAGCAGAGTTAGAGATTTGTCGCACGCTGTAATTGCTCTCTCTCTTCTCTCGTCCCGACGAGCGCCCTCGAAGCGAAGTAGGGGAGGTGGTGGCACGGGGCAAAGCAGTAAAGCCACGCGCGCGTCGTGACCTTGAGCACTGTTTCTTTTTTTTTTCTTCGAACGCGCTGCTTACCTTCGGTGTGATCACGAGTGCGCGCGCGGGCACGTGGCGGCATCCCGCGGCGGCCTCGGTAACTTTGCTGCTCACAATGCTCAAATCAGCGAATGGCCGTGAATTTAGGTATATGAAGTGGTTATTTGCGTATATAGCACCACTTGTAGAATGAAGAGGGAATGATTTCAAGCTGACTTTGAAAATCAATCGTGAATTCCAGGCCGCGTGCTGTGCTATAATGTAGGGCTCACGTGTTCTCAGGAGCCTCGACTACCGATCGGGGGCGTTTTCTGACCATGCTGAAAAAGGGTTGCAGGGCCCCTTTAAGTATTAGTGTTTTTCAGATTATTGCGAGTTCCCGCAAAATACAAAAAGATACCACGTGACAGGCCCGCTTGCGCTCCGTAATTATCAAATCTTTATTTCCACCGTGTACTTTACAGATGGAGGACAACGGAAAAAAAGCTGCCTATAGGCGGCTTGACTAGTCCGTAGCCCGTAATGTATGACGTGTGGCCAACAGCAAAGAAAAACAGTCACTTAACAAGTCAAAACATATTATCAGTGCAGAATAAGAGTAATACACAACAGCCTGAAAAAAAAATGCAAAGAAAAAAAAATACAATACAATACAACGCCAGGATAAACGAAATTAGCTTTCTTCTACAAACATCGATCTAAGTTTTGCTAAGGAACAACCAAACAAATCATAATTAATTAACTGAAAATGGTTTAGCAACGATGGTAAAGAATAACTCGAAAGCTCTATGCCAGTATCCAAACGGGGTGTGACAACATTCCAATGCTCTCTGTGTCTTGTTTTATAGCAATGCTCATTTGTTTCCAAATGTGCTAGGGTATCTAAATTACGTATATTATTTGTCACTTCATATTTAAATCTAGAACTCAGCCGATAATAGTATAGCTTATGGGCTGTTATAATACGGGTTTTATGGAAGAAGCATGTGGTTGTTGCATTATACTCAGCATTGTAAACATTACGTAGATATCCTTTCTGCATAATGTAAATTTTTTGTAAATTAGAAAATGTAGTTGTACCCCAGACAAGTTGGCAATAGGTAATGTGTGAATAGAAAAGAGAATTGTAAACTAATATTTTAAGTTTCGGAGAGAGAATGAGAGAGAATATATCTCAGTCGACCGACTATACCAGTTATTCGAGCTAGTTTTGTTAGTACCAAATTTACATGAGATTCCCAAGACATGTGCGCACTAAATACAACGCCAAGGCACTTAAAGTGGTCAACAATATCAACTGGAAGGGAATTGAGAATTATATCTGCATGAGGAGGGATAGGCTTATTTTTGGCTCGAAATATAACGGCCTTTGTTTTATTTTCATTAATCTTCATTGAGTTGAACGATGACCACTGTTGGAGTTGAACTAATGTGCTATTACAATTAGAGATAAGATAGTCAATGTTATTGCCAGAGAAAAATATGGTTGTGTCGTCTGCATATATGATAAACATGGCATTATTATTAATGTTAACGATGTCATTTATGTAAATGTTAAACAGCAAAGGCCCCAAAATGCTGCCCTGTGGAACACCGCAATGCAGTGGCAGAACTTGTGATCGCGAGTTATTTATTTGAACAACTTGTCGCCGGTGGGACAAGTATGCCACAGTAAATTTAACCCACAACCACGTATACCATAAATATCTAACTTACCTAACAAGACTTCATGATTTACCAAGTCAAAAGCCTTGGAAAAATCAACAAATAAACCAATTACTATTTTCTTGCTTTCAAATTCCGTTAAAATATACTCTTTCTGATGAAGCAAAGCTGATTCTGTTGATCTGTTCTTCCGGAATCCAAATTGATGTGGTGTTAATATATTGGAGGTCTCGACAAAATTCGAGATCCTACAATGAATTATTTTTTCAAGAGGCTTTGAAAAGATGGGTAATATGGATACAGGGCGGTAATTGCCTAATTCATTTCGATTCCCCTTTTTAAAAAGTACTGCTACCTTGGCTATTTGAATTTTCATTGGAAATGTTGATGTAGTTAAACACGTATTAAATATGTTTGCAAGAACTGGTGCGATTATGTCTGCTACAAATTTCACGGGTTTTATTTGGATTTCGTCGATGTCTCTACTGCTGCTGTTTTTCAAATTTGTGATTGTCGAAATCACTTCCTGCACTGTAACTGGCTGCAGAAATAAAGTTTTGTTATTCCTCATGTTCATATATAGACATGCATCTGTGAGACTACCTGAAGTACTCATATTTGTAAAAAAAATTATTGAAAGCATCAGCCAATTCCACCCCACTCAAGTCTCTTCCTTCGATGGTAAGCTTGTTAATGCTATTACGATTATTACCATGATGCAGTAGCACGTTTAATTTGTCCCAAAGCAATTACAATGCTACCGTACAAACGATAGCATTGTAATTCAGCGCACAAACGATATGCTTCGCTCGCGGCGGTTAATGAGCCCGCCGCGGAGGTCTAGGGGTTATGGTACTTTACTGCTGACTCGAAGGTCACAGGACTGAATCCCGGGCGGTGCGGCCACGTTTAGATTGGGGCAAGATATTAGAGGCCCGTGTGCTTAGATTAAGGTTGCACGTTAAGAAACGCCAGGTTGTCGAAATTGCTGGAGCGGTCCACTACGGCGTCTCCCATTATCACATCGTGGTTTTGGGACGTAAAACCCCAACAATAATAATTAATATTACTGTAGTTTCAAGAATGACGAGAGAGGTCAGACTGACTGAGGTCGAACTGAAAATCATTTACCAAATCATTTCTTCCTGTAGCCATTGAGGAATGCTACAACTTACCAGAATCCACTGTTGCAGAGCGTTACCCGCTCAAATTCAAAAAACCGCTAAGAAACCATTTTTTGCAGAATCACGTAAATACGCTACTTTTAGAGACGTATTCCGGATGTTTTACGAGCGTTTATAATTATTGCTACTTGCAAAGCGTTTAGACGTTAATTAAGCACGTTACTTTACCAGCTTTCTCTGTCTTCCGTTTCCTGTGACATCGCCTCCACGCTAATTGTGATTTCGATTTACGCTGGCGCATGAGCTGCGTTACCTCGCGGCTAAGTTGTTACCTGCGAAATAATATTAGTGCGTGGAATTCCAACACTAAAGATTTTGAGTTTTGTGGGGCAAAATCGCAACATGATTATGACACAGGCTGTAGCAAATTCTGGGTTTAATTTGGGACACGTAGGGTGAAAAGTAATGCGGATCTCTCACTACAGGAAACTACGGGCTCGTGCACTTAAATTCAAGTTCAGTTTAATGTACTACCTCTGAGTCTAAGACTGCGAGCTCTCAAGAATGTTAAGCGCACGAAAATTAGCAATAAAACTCGTGCATGCAAGCCATCCCATCGTGATAGTTACTAAGCCACCTTTTCGGCTAAATTTTAAACGCGGTAGGATGAAATGCTTTAAGTATTGCTAAAAATAAAAGCTACATTTCACGCGCGGTACATCGCACTTCAATGAAATTGTATACAGACAAACCTGGTACTTGTTGCAGACGTCGACGAATTGGTTGAAGGTTAGTGCAGGCGAGACGATCACACATGTGGAGCCGATGCAGATCCCAAGCATGGTGAACAAGAAGCCGGACATGTGCGTGATTGGGTTCCACGCGAGGAACACATCCGTCTCGTCAGATGCCGTGATGTCTCTGCGTCAAGTACGGCACATTTCGTTAGAGACACTTTTCTAAGCAAGCTCATTGGAACTGCAGCTTAAATGAGCCCCGGTCAAAACTTTTCTGGCGATTCTTCTACAAATGTTACTAAGACGCCGCTTGTTAAGAACTCTGTGCAGAAACAAAACGACAAAATGGCTGATCGATCGAGTTGATGATTCATGTTACTTGGAAATGCGAGCGCGAAACTAAACTAGCATACGAGAAGATAATGATAATATAACCGTTAAGTACATTGCACGGCTGAATACGTTACTCACTTGTTCTTATCTTCTCATATAGTCCTTGTTTAGTGACGCGCTCGTGTATCTGTGCAGCAAGACTACAGCAAAACCTGTGCAGCAATTCGTACTGCATTTTGATGATACATGAAACTTATTTACGCGTATCAATGCGTGACTTCCTAATTCAGGACAACCAGATGGTCGGCTGCGCAGTTTCCTCTATAATTCGTCTTTACACTGCTTAGTCATCCACGTAACCTTAGTGAGCCATGTAAGCGGAATCTTAGTCAGCCACGTAACCGCCGTTCACTCGTTGCTACAGTACATTCCTAACTTTGTCCTTTCAAAAACGGAAGAAATATCAGCATAGTAGCAGTTACCGGCACCATTACATATGAAAACGAGATCAGACTAGGAAAATGTACCTTAATATTGTAAAAGCAGACGCCTGGCAACGTATTCAACCGCGCAATATAGTGCAACGGTTATAATATCATTATGTTCTCATCAACCATTTCGATGAGAATATATGTTATGACGTAGGCTAAACACTCTGTGCGCTTAAATTGCAAGAACCCACCTGCTGAGCTGACCAGAGAAGGCTTTAAGTGGGCATTGTCAACGAAGTCCCAATTAAGTGGGAGAAAGAATTCACATCCGGCGCACATTTTGAATTGAACTGTTAGAAAACCAGGGCTCACAACAAAAGCGAGAGTGGCGTCACGATGGGACCAGGAAGGAGACATTTTCTATTTATTTGCCAGGCGTTCATTTTTTCTCCTTCATATGGACTACCAAATGCTGAGCAAGATCAGACTGGCGAAACAACCGAACGGTCGAGTGATTCAGTAGAGCATGGGAAGATGAGTCAAGTGAAAGATATTAAGGGACTCAAACGTCAAGTGCACAGCTTATATTCCAACATTCGGGGACATCCACGTTTAAGTGAGCGATATCACGTGAGCTTTACATGTGCGAAAAGAAGGGACAAGTTCATTACCTTGTTCACATTTTTAATACCGTAAAAGGTCCGAGTTATTGCGTCGAAAGCAGTTAACCGGCGTCGTCAAAGCGAGTTTTCAGATTACAAACTCGACTCACCATCTGAGTGTTCTTCGACGTTTTGTAGCTGCTGCCTCACGGGCTCGATTTGCTACTAGTTTGATTCAACGCTTTGTTACTCGCTTTCTGAATGCGGACCGCGCGTTCTTGGTGGACAGTAGCGAATATTTTAATTACCTTAGACTGGTAAGAAATGTTTGGTTCTAAAAAAATCACGACGTGTTCATTCTCAATGTTATTACGCACCTTTACTCATCGCCCGCGACAGTGCGCCATTCTGCGCTTACCACCTCCGATGTAGATCACACCCGTATTCTCAAACGATCGTCGACTCAAAGCTGTTCACCTAACATACCGAGTTGAACAGAGCGGTTCCCCTCGATCGAAATGTATCGTTTCTGGTGCCGCATGGGCTTCGCACATACAGAGGCATCGAAGTGCACACAGTAAGTGACCAACGTTTGGTTGACCAACGTGCGCGCAAGAGTGACCAATGTCTGACCAGTACTGGATGTTTGATCTTTACAATTTCGACGACTTCAATAACTTCAGTCGTGCGGTAGTCTGTGCATGTCTATAGCAGCGCAGTCACAGTATTTCACTTTACCCATGCTGACGTGCTGCTCTAGTTTTTGGGTTTGTTCACTTCATTCGTTCCTGTTGTTTTCCTAGATACATAGTTTCAGTTGAAAACAGGGGTGCTATGCAGAATGGCCCGAGTTTGGCGAACCTCGGAATCTTTCCGAGCTCTGGCGACACCCCCTTTTGAACGAGCTAACAGTACGCGAAGGTGAAATCCATTCCTCAGCGCGCGCTCCGTTCCATTGGTTACGATAGAGTGACCTAGAATAGGCGGAGTGTCCAAAGCGCCGGCTCCCGCGTGGGCCTTTTGCGGTGAACTCCCGCGCCGCGCCGCTGCTGCGCCGGACCCGTGGGCTTTCCGCGCTCGGGAAGCGCGCGGAAAGCGAGGGGCGTCTGCTACGCGC
This sequence comes from Rhipicephalus sanguineus, assembly GCF_013339695.2. Classification (NCBI taxonomy): domain Eukaryota; kingdom Metazoa; phylum Arthropoda; class Arachnida; order Ixodida; family Ixodidae; genus Rhipicephalus; species Rhipicephalus sanguineus. Next base: position 31,211,544 of record NC_051181.1, on the reverse strand, counting down.
TGTAGTTTTTTGCGACTGTTTCCACACAGGGCACTTGAAGTCTACTTAACTTTTATAATGCGGTGCGGAATGGAGCTTATCCATCTTTAAGCGTTCTGTTAGTGCTGGGGCAAACACAGAATGCAAAAAATCATGTGTCAAGCGGCATCAGCGTAGCCTAGTTCCGGTCACAGAGTTCGAGAACGTTGGTGCGTGCCTACAAACGCGCAAAATGGACACGCACAAGCGAAGAACGAAAAAAAAAACTTATCCGCACGAGTAATCGGGCAATAGCATCATGCATGCACGAATTAAGAGTAATAAAAAAGTAAAGTGCATGCGCAGTCAGCTGAAACACTTAAGCGCAGTGACCGCTTCACACTACGAGCTTTTTACTCATGGTCGCCACTGGTTTGCTAGCCATATACACACCGCTTTATTCGACAATTCATTAGCCTCCACTATCACTTTATTATGGACGGAGCACACCGAGAAGACGCAAAGAAAAAAAAAAAGAAAGAGCAGAGATGGCCATACGAGCGCAATGCTGTTGGCTTATTTTTGCTTCTTAGGCAGCGTACAAGAAGGCTCACCGTGCGCAAACATTTGAAAGAAAAGCAATGCCAGGAAAACTAACCTTATTCCACAAGTTGTTGCATAAAAGGCGTAATATAGAAAATGCTTTACAAATATATCATGAAACAAAGTTACAAATGCCCTTATTCTTGCTGTACAAGCTGCCTGAATGAAAATACGTTAATAAATTGACAAATAGAAGTGTAATATCTCAATCATATCAGAAAATTGTTCAAATACAGAGATCCCTTATGTACCTAGCCTGAGAAAATGCAACATGCGATAATGTGTATATATATATATATATATATATATATATATATATATATATATATATATATATATATATATATGATGACCTGATGACCTCAATATAGCGTCCCCCGCAATTTCGTGCTGAAGCTCCGGAGTATTAAACAGCTTATCTGGTCATTTTGTGAATAAATATAAAGAGATGACCAGACGGATAAAGCAAGCCTCTTTTGTCCCGCAGACGCGTGCAATCAGCTGCTCTGAGCTGAGAATCACGTTTGTTTTCGGGCGATCGCTCGTAACATGAAGTGAGGCATACACGATGTTGCACTGTTATTTCATTTGCTTTGGTTTGTCTAGTTTTTTAAAGGCTAAAACCTTAGATGCCTCATCAAACACGAAAATTGACCGTCGGCGTCCCGCGTAGCCAACAGCAGTGATGCACAAAATCATCACGTGATGACGTCGACAGAACTTGTGACGTCACTATGACGTTATTCAACGTGACGTCATATGATGACGCCATCACATGACATGGTCGCTTTGCATTGCCTCCGTGATCGGCCCCCGATCACGGAGGCAATGTAAAAGCAGGTGAGGTGCAGAAAGCTTGCAATGCATTCGATCCTGTCGGCAGTCGGAAACCACGTTATGTGCAGAAAGCTTTCGGAGAGGGGCGAGGGAGGATCAATGCATCGACTGACCAAAAAGAAGGCTTTCGTTTTCGAGTCATCTCAAGCGAATGCATAAGGGACTATGTTTTTTTTTTCATGTAATTTTTTCGCATACATTTTACCTATGCGGTCAGTAATTCTTCAAAATGTATGGGTAAGTCTAACATGTTGACATCGATATTGGTGACCACCACGTTTTTTATACCCTGACGGAAACAAATCGTCAGACCACACATTGTCAGAATTATTTCTGGCTAAAGAAAGCGGGTTTGCGCGCCACACACCATAATATTATTGTTAGTCGTTACGCAAATGGCAAGCATGTCAAGTTAGTGATGCCATGACCTATCGGTCATGTTGGGCATACGTACATTCGTGCCCCTCCGTGCCAATTTTCGTGTATACCAAGTGAACGAGACGCTAGTTACGCTAGTAATTTTTTACTTTTGGTACCGCGGCCACGCCGACTGACACATTCGGCTTCATGAAATGGCTTGAAACAGCAGAGCGCCGGAGGCAGCCTTTTAAAACAAATCGAATGCACGAAATAAAAGATAGGATATGAAGGGGGCAAACGCGTTAGCATGCATGAGGTAGTTAACGTGCACATGTGCTACGTTCTCCTGGTTATCTCCAGTTTATTCTCTCCTGCAGCAAGTTTAGGTTCGTCATTCCACACGAAAGTAAGTTAAGCGCCTTTTCTCACGATGAAGTGCGCGCAGGATGCGTTCCTCAAACAGCCGCGGAAGTGTGGACCAATGCGGTGACAAACCAGCTGAAAGGATATATACAAAATCCCCGTTTCACAACAAACAAACAAACAAACAAACAAACAAACAAACAAACAAACAAACAAACAAACAAACAGACAAACAGACAAACAAACAAACAAACAAACAAACAAACAAACAAACAAACAAACGCGTTCTCTGTGTGATGAGTCGCTGCAGTATTATGTTGCAGTGACGCAGTAATAAATATTGCCCACGATTCCGCAATTTTAGCTAATAGCGGCCAAAATATCATGCGCGTAGCAGACGCTCGCCGCTTTGACGCGGCTTCCGCCGCGGAGAAAGCCCACGGGTCCGGCACGGCAGCGCCGCGGCGCGGAAGTTCACCGCAAAAGGCCCTCGCTCCTCCCATGTATTCGCGCGGCGCTTTGGACACTCCCCCTATTCTAGGTCACTCTAGTTACGATGGAACGCGGCGTCACGTCAAGGGCGGTCGAGAAGGTTGGGTGGTGTTTTCAAACTAGAGGCACCTTCTTTCATTTGTTTGTCGTTCCACTGAGTGCAGAAATGCACCCATGCGAAAAAAATGACAGAAAGTTCTACTAACTATATTTTTTATGTTTTCGTGGGCCGTTTGAATCCATTTTCAAGCGTGTAATGTCTGCACTAAGTATCCTTCCGAATAATCAGCACCGTGGCTAGAACTAATCAACACCGCAGCTAGAACTAATCGCCGAGGCCACGTGTATAATCACCATGGAAGGCCTGTACATTCTAGCGCGCTGCTCGGCCGACGCGTGCCCTCTTCGTCCTCTTCTTCATCGTCTGCTACTCCCCGAGCACGTGCGCCCGCTAATTGACTGCGCGGTATATCTAGCTAAGTCAGGACATGCTATGACGAAGCTGATTAAGCCAAATCATGCTAAAGCCGAGTTAATTAAGCCACGTCTTACTAAGACCATGCTAATCAAGCCATGTAAAGCTAAGAACAAGCTAATTAAGATCACACTAATTAACCCTACGCTAATTAGGAGCGTGTTATTGTAACCAAGATAATAAAAACCTTCCTCACCGAGATCATGTTAATTATTATAGAGCTAATTAGGATCATGCTAATTACCTCTGCATTATTCAGGATCTATTGAATTAAACCTGAGTTATTAATGAGGTGTAATTAAACATTAATAATCAAGACAGTACTATTCAGTATCATATTAGTTAAGGTCGAACTAATTATGGCTATGCTAGTTAACACGACGCTAATTAGCAGCGCGCTAGTTCAAATTAAGCTAATTAGGAACTTCCTCGCCAAGTACGCGGTAATTACGATCACTCTAATTAACGTTATGTTACGTACAATCGTGCTAATGAGGACCTTGATAAAGAAACCTGATTAATTAATGCCGTGCTGATGAAAACGACGAATTAAAACATAATTCTTCACTGCCATGTTAATTAAGGCCTAGCTAATCAATAGCACGAATATTAAGACCGAACTGACACGGTCATTACTCTGAAGCAGGCCAAGCATACTGGGTAAACGAGCCACGTAATAAGCTCGAAGAAGCTGGGTGACCACACGCTCCTCCGATGGCCCCAGCCTTGCACAAGTAGTGCAAGGTGACCAAATTATTTTATATGCGAAGAATCTACTCAGTAGCCTACACTGCACGAGACACTTTACAGGCACACCGGCACCATGACAGTCCCGAGTTGAACTGGGGCCTTTTCAGAATCAACGAGTTTTTGCCCGAGTTCGCACGTCAATCAATTTGATTGACAGACGCCCGCGGCGAAGATCGGATCCGCCCACCGCGTTTGCTCTTGCGGAGGAGCACTGCTCAAGGCGCAACGCCAGCGAGCGGCACTATTAATCTATCAGCTTAATCGCACAGACTATGCACAAACGCATGAATAACTAAAGGTTATATCATCTCGTGGCTACGATGTCTCGCATTCAACTTCACCGCGCTCACGATGTACCACTCACAGCCACGAAGCAAGCGCCACAGGTAGGATTTGCGGCGAGAAATGTTATTATTTACTTTTTTGTGGAGACATTGCTTCTACCGATTTGTTACTACAGAAAAATCTTCAGACGTGCAATGTAAGTATAGCAGTAACCTGTCCATTTATTTAGCTGAAATATTCCAGAGGAGCGAAACCAGCTGCACCAGAGTGCTGCGTGTGCGCCCTTGTTGCCTTCGAGTGTGGAAATTTCCATGCTACAGGTGTAACGAAAGAATTCTCCGAAAGAGGACAAACGCCCACGAACACGCCCATGGGAGGCGCGATGATCAGTTGGCAAAAAGATAGCGCGACAATCACGCTGACGTCGCTACACTGTAAAAATGTTGACTGAGTGGCGGCGCTGACGCGTTCGCACGCGGCGTTCCTTTGAAAACCGCCATTTATGCTGCACATGCGTTTGTGACGCCATGCTTGTTCTTGTAGCCGTTTTTATCAACGCTGCTATCGCGTGCTCCGCACTGTCTTCCTGTCATGACCGCCGTAGTGCGAGCTCGCAGCAAACTCGTATGCCCGAGAAGCTCGGGCCATCCTGCATAGCACCCCAGGTCCGATACTGTGAATGTTTTCCGTGTTCTCTTTGTCATTATGCATTCCTTCTATGGTTATGTTTCATAGCGAATTCTCCTTTTCCCTTTGTATTTTTGTATACGTGGTAAGGGTTCGAGAGTATTGGTCAGCAGTGCTCACATACGTAAGTCACGCGCCCAGTAAAACACATCCGATGGCGCAATTCGTCTATTCGAGCCCACATTAAGCTGCTCAATTCCACTTCAACATATTCAGTAAAATAAGTTTTTCATACATGACATGTAGTATTTAACCAACAGCCTGAGTCACGGCGCAAAATTGGCTATTCGTAATTTGACCAGAAGCCTGTAGCACGCATCAAGGCCTAAGATGTCACGAAATAGGTTTCACACAGAGATAAACACAAAGCGTGGGACAATTTTAATAAATAATAGCAAGCGCGTGGAAAGTACGTACTTGGAGAGCACAATGTTTGCGACGAAGGAGAAGTGCGTGATCTCGACACCCTTGGGCAGGCCCGTGGTGCCTGATGTGTAGCTGATGCCCGCAGTTGTGTTCCGGGGGTCAGGCACAGGTACTTCACGGAACTGCTTCGGGTCCATGAGCGCGAAGCCCAGAATTGAAGTGAAGCCGGGTGCCTCGCCCAGTATAAAGCGGGCCTGCATCCCAGGAATGTAAGAATTAAATGCTTAAGTTGATAAAATTAGGCAAGCTATACTCGTCAAGTCAAAATATAAATTCATACTAAATGGCATTATACTAATTGATGATATTGATCACCCCTTTGAACGGTTATTCTGATAAAAACAGAATGAGAGTGCTAAACATAGGCGGACAAACCGTCTTTAAATCACAGAGGCGTTAACCATCTACTTGTCCTGCATAATTTCAGTGGAGCGCGAATTTTGCCGAAAGCAGGTATTAGAGGCAGAGCGGGAGGATTCCTTATGTGAAGAATATTCATCACATCCTATAGGCACTGTGGGAATTGACGTTACGCGAAGCAGTGAGCAAGGCGTCGGTTATGGCGCAGTATACAACTTTGGGTCAAGTGTGACGAGGCGAGTTTACGATCCGACAACGCCAGCACTAGCGCTGGCTCACCAAAGGTCCTCCTATTAAATTGTCCATGTTTCGTGGAGTAGTTAGGCAGACCGATATGTCTGTTATTGGAATCTGCCCGGCGACTGTATCCGATTCACGGGTAGCGACTCACATCTTCTCACATAAACCATTCATGTCATGTCATACATGACATGTCCGCCTTTTCATTAGCGCACGTGTGTATACATTTCCGCACACTTACACAATGGCCAACGTTTGGCCAAATAGTGCTGGTTCCGTGTTAATAAATTGCATGGCACATACGTCATGACATGATATCTTCGTTATGTCATGCATAATAAGATAATAATATCTGGGGTTTAACGTCCCAAAACCACGGTATGAATATGAGGGACGCCGTAGTGGAAGGCTCCGGAAATTTCGACCACCTGAGGCTCTTTAACGTGCACCTAAATCCAAGTACACGGGCCTCAGACATTTTCACATCCATCGAAAATGCAGCCGCCGCGGCCGGGATTCGATACCGCGCCCTTCGGGTCAGCAGTCGAGCGCCATAACCACAAGACCACCGTGGCGGGGCTTGCATAATGAGATGTTCCATCTAAAGAAGTAGCTGGGACGATGTCCTGTGATTTATGCAATTTATGTCTTGCCCTAAATGGCTTTGCAAGTCATCAAAGTCATAAATGCCATGCTATCCTTGACATGGCATGCAATCATCACGTGTTACCCTTTGATGTCATGGTAAGCAATTCATCACCGCATACTTGTGTATGGGGATGGACATTATAGTACACAAAATTTGTATTTGTATGGGAAGAGCGTTGACTCACAGTTGAGAAAAAAAAAGTAGGAGACTCATCAGCAAGTATACGGCTGGCAGCGTAAGCGATATGTTGACAAAGGACATTAAGCGAAACGCCAGAGAGGCGGAAAAGGTGTATTGGATAGCAGCGATGGAAAAAAAAGCTGGCTCCGGGTAACTATCCAAAGGGTAAAGACGAAATAAGCAAGGATGCACTTAACGATAATTCAAGGGTATGCGCTTTGCTGTTCGAAGCGAAGTCGGGTTACCTTAGTGCGCCTACTTATAAAGCGAGATTCAGTAAAGAAAAAGCACATGGAGAAGGCAAGGAAACGACGGATCATGTTTTAATTGAATGTGAAGACATCCACCAGGGTGCATGTTAGGGCTTTAGCCTACATGAATCTTTGAGTTTTAAGGACATTGGAAAGGCAAACAGGTCGGGGATAGAAATAAGTAAAAGATGACTGGGGGATTGGTGGCGGAAAAGCAGGCTGATAGAAAAAAAATAATAAAAAAATAAAAAGAAATAAAGCAAAGCAAGAAAATTAAGGTTTATCCGCGCTATATAAGGCGCGGAAAGTTGGGCTGTTAATTCGTAAGGTTTTCTTATAGGCAGAGAACCTTAATTTAGCTGGACAAGATTAGGCCGTAACGTAATAATAATAATAATAATAATAATATAATAATTAAAGCTTGATCTTCAGGTCACCGCACGTCATAAAGGGGACGCTCTTTCATCCACCCATCCACTGTCACCGAAAAAACTCGCATGGCCCCTTGCGCACTCGATGACTCCAAGGCGAAAGCCCCCTTCTTTTTCGTATTCTCCGCCCCGCCCGGGAAAGGTTGACGTATTATCTTTCGCGTCTGCCCTATGCTGGTCACATGTCAATTAAGAGAGTTCCAGTTTTATTCAAAGAAACATTTAGTTTTTGGTAGTATTTAGGAATGACGTCCTCGGGGATGTCGCGTCGATCGCCTACATCATTCGCTGATCGATGACGAGCGAAAAGTGGAAACTACCCTACGCCTGGTCAGAAAATCATATTACCGCCGTACTACCCCACGCTGCCCGAAAAATTCCGAAAGTACCCTGCAAGTAGGGTAATCAACCTGCGGTTGGCAACCCTGATGGGGGCTAGCCACCCGGTGCCAATATTTCAAGCGCACATTCTGGCTCTGCGATATGTCAACATTTTTAAAACACAATTAGAAGACAGCTTTTTGTCGTGTCACCTATGTCATGATAAATGCGCCAGTTGATGGTTAAGTTACGTTGAAACTATGAACATTAACAGCGAAGTTTAACATTTTTTGGCTCGGCATAGTGCGTGTTGAAGTGACAAGGTTCATGTTTTCTTTTGTATAGCAACTGCCAAGGAAGAATCTTACCTTCTCGGGCATCTTCATTTCGTCGCACACCTTGCGCACTTTATCCGCATTCGGCGGGTCGGTCACAATATACTTTGCATCTCCATCGGTCATCTGGTACAGCAGCTCTCCTGCGAACATAAGACATGCTATTTTGAGTCATTATTAGCGGATAAATAGCAAAGTAAAATGTAGTGATCATAGGTTAATGAGTGCCAAGATCGCGCTGAACCTCTCTAGAAGGAGAACTAAATTAATCACTGCAAAACAGGCCAACCTGCATGCGATCCGGGTAGAAACAGCGGAACGTAGGATCGCCCTTGCGAAGAAATACGAGATTTTGGAAATAGTAAATTCCGGCGTAGAGAAAATTAACGAAACTTGTGACAGTTTTCAGAATCAGTAATTTAAGTTGTGACAAAGCACTAAGCAAAAGTTAAGCAAGTTCTCTCAAAGCACTAACGACATAAAGAAAACGAAAACTCATTAAAGTAATAACTAATAATATCTGGGGTTTAACGTCCCAAAACCACGATATGATTATGAGAGACGCCGTAGGGGAGGGCTCCGGAAATTTCATCCACCTGGGGTTCTTTAACGCGCACCTAAATCTAAGTACATGGGCCTAAAACATTTTCGCTTCCATAGAAAATGCAGCCGCCGCGGCCGGGATTCGATTCCACGACCTTCGGGTCAGCAGTCGAGCGCCATAACCACTAGACCACCATGGTGGGGCCATGAAAGTAATAACAGCAAGAGCTAAAGTGGAATTCGCTCATTTGTTGAAACTGGTCAACAAGACGAATATGAGCAACATACGCTGTTGTACTTTCAAAGAGATAGAGGCAGTACTAACAATAGGGGCCACATCAAAGTAGCTAAGAAGAAATTGGGCAGGAAGGACCAAAATGCATGCAGTAAAAGATAAGCTGAGAAATGTTATTAGCGACTTACATGAACTAGTTAAGGTGGCAGAGCACTTCTGCCCATTAATGTACGGTAACCAGACAAGCTGTCCAATCGGGAACGAAATTGATGTAGAACAGGGCACCGAACATCCATGTGTGACTACGACCAAATTAGAATGATCCTACAAAGCATGTCCCGATGCAAAGTGGCTGGTGAAGACGGCATAACAGTGGATTTTGATCAACGGTGGAAGAAATTTCATATTTAAGAAGCTGGCAAAATTCTACCTACAATCCCTTAAAGTCACAACAAATAGAATATAAATTTTTCTCATATTCGTACGTTACCCTTTCACAGTTCCAAAAGCAGAGCCGTTACGGGCGAAAAAGCCGCGTGAGCAAGAAACGGTGCCAAAAAGAGGCGACACTGAAATCTGGTATGTGGTGACGCTGGATTTCAGTTCGTGCACCAACTGTGACGCTGTGACGTCAAAACGATGTTTACTAGGGCCTGCATAGTCGAAAATTGGTACATACGTTCTTCACTGTCCCCCGAGCCGACGAGAAATTTAAAATAACAGGTTTCCGAAAATTTTGTTGTGTCAATATGGCTGAAATAGGAAGGCGAAAGATATTGAAATTGCGACTTCATCTAGGCGTCATGTACAGAGTATTAGGCACAAAGTTCGCAAGTTATAGATTGGCCTTTATTTGCTTTTCATTGAGAAACCTATTATGGTGAAATTACTAACAGTAGTTTTCAGAGCGTAATTAATCAGTTCAGATTGATTATTTCTTTTACTTAGGTGCCCCTTTAAGACTTCAAATGCACCAGTGAATTGGAAAAACGCTAATAATATTCTTATACAAAAGAAAGAAGCCATAAAAGATCTAAATAACTGCACACATTCATAAAATTACTCACAATATTATACAGAACATCACAAAAGTCGTTTCGAATGATGTCAGAGGCGCACTGGAGTTTAATCAATATAGAGAGAAAGCTGGACACCACGATGAATCCCAACCATACGCCCGACAAAGTAGTTGAGAAGTGTACATGTGTTTTTCATGCTGACCCGCATACTGGTTTTCATTAGGACTGCCCCATCGCTCGGCGCAGGCCACGTCACAATGCATCGCGGCCTTCAGGACCGTTTTAGAATGTTCTGATAGGACTGTGCGCACGATGCGAGTAGGTCAGCAAATTTTTATGATTTCATTCATATGAATTTATTAAACAGCGGTAAAGCTTGAGTGTACGGTTCTACATGTATAAATACCGATGAGTTTTACCTGCCGACCGTCAATATTCGCGTTTGATGAGGCATCTAGGGCTTTCGCCGTAAAACACTGCTGGGATGTCGTTCCCTGAAATTTCAGCTGCCCCTGGTGTAGGGAGAGGTGTAGTAATTATGCAAGGTAATTGGTCTCCTAATGCATCTTCAAACTATACTAGATTATATAGACGCCATTTCCGGCCAGATTTCATAGAATGTAAGAAGCGGCGGCTCAAGGAGGGTGCAGTACTGTCACTCTTTGCAGACTGCCCTTGACGTTTGCAGCCCAAGGTAACAACTGAACGAAGCGTGTCAAGTATCACTAAATGTGACCGTGCTGCGAGCGAACAGTCAAGGAATACACGTACCAGTAGCAACGCTGCCTCACGATCGTCTCCATGTGCAACATTGACATTAGGTTCCGAATATGAAGAATCGGAGCCCATAGATAGCACATGCGCTACCGGCAAAACAACCAAAGATCATCTTGTGCAGTCAGGGCCATAGCCAGGAATTTATTTCGGAGGGTGTTTTTGCGTAGAACGGCTAAGTTTGGCAACTGGTAGTCGTTTTGAAGGCGTGCAAATATTTTAACGTCACCCGAAAAGTTAAAGCATGAAAAAATTTCGGGGGGTGTCAGAAGCCCCCCCCCCACCTCCTTAGTCACGGCCCTCTGTACAGTGTCACAATGACTGCGTGCACAAATAAGGCTGAGCAGGTTGCCCCCTGCAACAAAAGTGTCGAGGTCGACACTCATTAGGCCTCTACATTGCTCACTTCTGAAAAGGCCAAATGGAAGAGAAAAGAAAGAGACCTGAGGACGACAGAGCGTGCACAAATACAAAGAGCAGCTCGAGAAACTGACAAGAAGCCGCATTTCTCAAGCCTGTCACATTGGCTCAAGTTAACAGTCAACACTACGACTTTAGACTTGAGCAGCAGCGTCCGTTCACGCACATCGGCCAGTGACGCAGGAAGCGCGTGGCGTATGCAGCTGTTTGTGTTAGTTTTTCGTACCATCAAGATTTAACTATTTTAAGGTCTGAAATGATGGCATCACGCGGCATAGTTCTTCATTTTCTGGCACCAGCTGTTGCTTTCTCTCGGTGGCAACAAATGTAATTCACAAAAGCTTTACGAAGAAAACAGGTGATCACGTATATCCTTGGAAGCAGCGTGGTGACATTTCGTGCTAATTAGCGCATGGACTCCACGCTTGCGCATAGTGTGCTGCACCAATAGGCGGCAGCATGCATACGGGGACATTAAGCGCCCGAGCTTTCAATATTAGTTACCGGCAAACACTGCTTTCGAAAATCGATCAAAAATCGACTCTCGGTCAAGCGAACATTGCGGTAACAGAACAATTTTCCGCGCAACACTGGCATGCGCTCTCATATCGGCCTAGCAGACGACGCGCGAGCGCCTCGATCAAATATCTGCGAATGTCACATGCCTTTAAAATGGGCTGGTTGTCCAGAGCAGCAAGTGCTTCAGGATTCCCGTTTACAAATGTTTGTATCATTTCAAACAGCGCGAATACAGTCAAAGATTGAACCATTTAACAGCTGCGAATGCAGCCACAACCTGCGTTTCCGTGAGCGATGACGTGACGGCAGCTCTACTCCGGTGGTGGCGCGTGGCGGCTAAGAGCCGTACTAATGCCGATGGCCGATTCCCATTCCTCTCCACTCCTTCGCCCAGGCACCGAAAGATAGAGGAGGCGCTGGCCGGGTTTAACCATATGCTGTTTCCAGGTGTAAACTTCAGCTACCACAAAGGTTTAACGATGGTCATCGACGTTAGACGTCGCGAAAGAAATGTGGCACCAGCATGGCTGCATCCGTGTGAAACGGCACTATAAGTGCCAAACGCCAATACACATGGTACAAGCTCTCATATATCAATGTGCCTGTTAGTGTGTCTGTTAGTTCTCATTAATATTGTGTCTAACAAAGGAAAACGAGCCCTTAAAAGGTCATCTTCTTTCCTCAATGTAAATAAATAAATAACTCGTTCATTGAAGGCACGTATTGTTTTCCTACGACGGAGAGATGAAGCGTGTTTTTTATACATTTTTTCCCTTTACAGCGATGATTGTGTAATGAGATAGAGGGAGGGATCGGCAGTTTTATTGTCGAGTTGGCATCAAAATGTTTACGCATTAAATAGAGTTGTACGTAACGCGTAACAAGTAATCCATTGCTTGTAATCAATTACATTTTCTTGTAATTTTTTAATATATTCGATTGCTTTTTCGAAAGTGTAACGTTCTGGGTAATTCAATTACATCTTCCCTTAATTGATTCCCGGTAATCAATTTCTTTTTTTCCAGAATCAAGTTGTAACCAGTCTTCTATGGCTGTTCTCGTGCCGAAAAATATGCGACCGCTCAGTAGGGGCCCGTCCTGTCAGACGGGGGGTCCGTACAGAGCCCATTTTTTTCGCCCGTTTTTCTTGGCGTTACCTGAAACGCCTTACCCGAGCGCCAGCAATAGCTAAGCGTGACGCTGCCTAGAGGACATGGTTATTGACACCGAAACACTGTGCAACTACAAGTTGGTGCGCAAGCTGTTCCTACGTAACAATAACGCCCTTCCCTCGAGCGCAGGCGTTGACAGAGTGTACAGTGTTGCAGCCGACCTCTTAATGAGCGTGGAAGAATCAGCGACAACTTTGAAAACAACTTCCGTTGAAAGTTAACGACGTGTAACGCTGTATCACAGAAGCCACAGTAAGCCTCCCAGCCTTCTCTCTAACACGCGAACCACAGTAGTTTCGTTGTAGTTTGAGTAAACTAGTATTATTGTGTTACAGCAATAAAATTTTGAAGAGAAGTAACGCAAAAGTAATCGATTATATTTCTGTAATTGCTCAGTTACTTCTCTGGGGCCACTGTAATCAATTACATGTTAATGGACGTAATTGTACTTCTTCGGTTGCTTCTTCGGTTACTTAATCGGTTACTTCTTTTCTGTAACCTGTACAAGGCTGATTTAAAAGGAATCATGATTTACTTGGAGCGCTCTTTCCTGAGACAAGGTCGGTGTTGGATTTGCTGCGTCTACAGATCAGGCTAATTCACACCTTCAAAACAAGTTGAAGCTACAAGGCTGTCGTGCGTTTACAGGTAGCAAGCGGCCTTACGGTGCGTGAGCGAAGTTTTTGCCAGCACGATGGTGGCGCCTGCGAAGATGAGGCTGAACACAGTGACGAACGCGTCGACTGAGTTCCGCATGTGTACACAGACGTGGTCGCCCATTTTCAATCCTTGAGACTGGAAGCCCGCAGCATACCGCTCCAACGCACGAAGAAGCTCTTGGCGGGTATAACTGGTGGTGTAGTCCACCTGTAAACGAATAAGGCAGCCGAGATAATTCACGTAAGAGTTTGCGAAGTCCTACATAAAAGAGACACATGAGTAATGTTTGCAAATGTCATCATCATGATCATCATCAGCTTGACTACGCCCACTGCAGGGCCTCTCCCATGTTCCTCCAATTAACGCGGTCCTGCGGTTGCAGCGGCCACATTATCCCCACAAGCTTCTTAATCTCATGATTGCAATTTTTTCGGCTTGTTGGTATACTCAATTAGAAACCATCTTCAGCGCTAGCAGACAAGGACGAAGAAGAGACGACACTACAATGCGCTAAATTCAACACTTTTATTTCCAGGAAACAGCAATCTACTTATCCATGCACAGTGCGCCACCTCATTCTACACTCTAGCCAACCAGAAGGGCCCTCTCCCTATCCAAAAGATCAATTGACGGTGCACTCACACACGTGTCACTATTGCGAGAGATAGCTTGGGCTTCAATAATCTCCCGCACGTCTTTATCTTTGTGCTTCGCCAGAACAGTGCATGAAGCATACAATGGTGCGCAACCGCACTCCAAACAATGCACAGACAAATGACCGTAATTATTCTTGTTAGTAACGTTTAACCTATTCTCGCGAAGTCGGTCGTTAAGGTATCTTCCCGTCTGACCTATGTACTTATTTCCACAGGTCAACGGGAGCTCGTATACTACCTCTTGTACACAGTCCGCGAGGGGATCACGATGGTTTTTGGAACATCCTACAGCTGGCTTACAATGCGGGTCTGTTAATCCTGCGTCCTGCGTTTTGTCCTACGATGCGGGTCTGTTAGTCCTTCGTCCTTGTCTGCTAGCGCTGAAGATGGTTTCTAATTCTTAATCTCACTTTCCCAGCTATGCACCGGTGGAAGCGGGCAGAGAGGAGACACACTGAACGCACTGTTTAGGGAATTCACTAAGCGAGTTCTTGGAATACCGATGTTTGCTCATACAGAGCGTTTACCTTAGCTCGGCATTCACAACACCCAACACATCGCGGAAGCTCAGGAACGCACACAACTAGCTCGTCTCGCTACTACAAAAGTGGGCAGATGCATGCTACGGGATCTCGGTGATCCCCCCATGTGATCGCAGTAGACTTTTCCAACATCCCTCATTCTGTTCGCGAAAGCATTACGGTGCGCCTATCCCTAGAAACATGCACCCCGATCACAACCGCGGTAGAAGAAAAACGAGAGATGCTACCATCCTGAAGCAAATATACAGTGATCAGCGACAGGCCAGCTTTGTGGACGCTGCCTCCTATAAAGGACGCCAAGCCTTGTCAATTGTAACCATCAATTCTAAACAACAAATTACCAATGCTGCCTCAATCAGGGCCAGGAACTCGGAAGTTGCCGAACAGATGGCAATCGCACTAGCTTTGCTTGATGACAAGCGAGACGCTATGTATAGCGACTTGAGGTCAGCAGTCGGAGCATTTGAAAAAGGCGTTATTTCTAGAAGGCCGTTCGGCTCCTCGAGGGCAAGGAACTCACACGCCACTTCATTTGTTGGTTCCTGCACATCAGGGTCAGATAGAGAGTGTTCCCCCCAACCTCGATGAGTCGGCTCATGGGGCTGTGCGCGACCTAACCTACCGCGCTACCCCCGGACAGCTCGGAGGCGACTCCACCGAGACTAGGGACACTCCTACCTACAACAAGGTAACTAAACACTTTTATCTCGCACGTAGAATTTACTCTCTTCCACATCCGCCACTCAACAGAGCTCAGGCCTTCACACTCCGGCATTTGCAAACGAATACATATCATAACCCGTGTCTTTTACAGACGATCTATCCTTATACTTATACCGACAGTTCTTGTCCCTCATGCGGAGAAATATGCACGTTAGGACACATGCTGTGGCGGTGTGCCCAGTCACGGTCTACAGTCGATAAAAAACGCCAGGCCTGCGCTGAAACCGCAGCACAGTCACAGCGAAAGCTGGAAGAGCGGCGTTTCTAGAGCCCGTTGTCAGCTCTCTTGGGGCTACAATACAAGTACACTAGAAAGATACCCACTACGCCATAAATCACAATTTTTGTGAAGTTGGGAAGCATCTACTAAGCCATTATTCGTCATTCTGCGGAGAAGCGAGGCACCAGCCGCACGTCTGTAAGGCATTATGTGCACTTTGTTGACGCGACGACTGATGATGATGAAGAATTATGGCTCAGCCCTTTGTAATGGGTTGGAAGCTTTAAACGGCCCACCAGTTAAGTAATTTGCACTGGGTGGCGCCCGGTTGCTATTTCCCTCTCCCGTCATGCTACGTTGCCGTGGGAGAGAGACGGGGTGGGGTGAAGTACTTTACTGAGACCCCAAGTAAATGCATCATGCGCTTATGGGATCCTTTGGCAACCAATACAAATGTACTTGCGAGGAACCCACTGCGCTCTAAATCATTGTAATTTTACTGAGACCCCGAGGAAATGGATCATGCCCTGATGGGCTTCATTGGCAACCAATACAGGTGCCCTTGCGAGGAACCCACTACGCTCTAAATCATTGTAATTTTACTGAGACCCCGAGGAAATGGAACATCCGCTAATGGGCTTCCTTGGCAACCAATACAAGTGCACTTGCGAGAAACCCACTACGCTCTAAATCACTGTAATTTATCTGAGACCCCGAGGATATGGATCATGCGCTTATGGGCTTCCTTGGCAACCACTACAAGTGCACTTGCGAGGAACCCACTACGCTATAAATCATTGTAATGTTTGAGAAGTAGGGCAACAGGCACTGGGCCATTTTTCGTCATTCTACGAAGAGCCGTGGTACCTGCCAAACGCATGTAAGGCATTATACGCACTTTGTTGAGGCTGTGCCTGACGACGATGAAGAATTATGGCAGAATCCTTTGTAATGGGTTGGAAGCATTCAACAACCTACTCATTGCGCAATTAGCATTGTGTGACGCCTGGTTACAGAATTCGCGTTGTGCGACGCGTTGCGCGACGCTTGGTGCTTATTTTACTCTCTACCGCGCTATATTGCATATGCTAATGTGGTTCCTTCCCGACATGAAGTCTGTATAGGACCTTTTTGCATAGCAGTTCCAAGCACCGGGATGGCTCAGAGGTTGAATACTGGGCTCCCACGCAGAGGGCCCAGGTTCGAACCTCGTTCCTTCCTGGCATTTTTTTCTTATTTCGTTTTTTTCTTATTTCGAGCGATACTGGTTACGGACACCGGCGGCGGCGGCGGCGGACAACTGCGGCGCCAAAAACGGCCGGTGAAATGATCTCATAACAGCTTTCGCTGTAAAAATTCGGCCAGCTGGGATGCGGCCCTCCGTAGCCCCCTTCTGGCCGACCGACTCTGGGCTGTCTAGCAGGCCCACGATGCGGCCGAGAGGCTTGGCCTTCCGGTCCCTACGTGGGAGCGGCCCGCTGCGTGTTAAGACACGCTCTGTAGCACCTCAATAGTTTACCATACCATGCCATATCATACCATACCATACCATGCCATAGCCCCGCCACGGTGGTCTAGTGGTTATGGCGCTCGACTGCTGACCCGAAGGTCGCGGGATCGAATCCCGGCCGCGGCGGTTGCATTTTCGGTGGAGGCGAAAATGCTTGAGGCCCGTGTACTTAGATTTAGGTGCACGTTAAAGAACCCCAGGTGGTCAAAATTTCCGGAGCCCTCCACTACGGCGTCTCTCATAATCATATGGTGGTTTTGGGACGTTAAACTGCAGATATTATTATTATACCATGCCATATCATACTACACCACACCACACCATACCATACCATCCCTATCTGTCTGCCTTTTCCTCGCGCACTTGCCCTCTCTTTGTTTTTCACTGTGAAAGCACTTATACGCTGATTCAACGAGAAAGGTGCTTGTCGACTCTTCTCTTGTTCTCCGGGCGGTTATAGCCCTTCTCTCGCAGGTCACGAGATCGAATCCCGGCCGCAGCGGCCACATTTTCGATGGAGGCGAAAATGCTAGAAGCCCGTGTACTTATATTTAGGTGCACGTTAAAGAACCCGAGGTGGTTGAAATTTCCGGAGCCCTCCACTACGGCGTCTCTCATAATCATACCATGGTTTTGGGGCGTTAAAATCCAAAAATATTATTATTATTATTATTATTATTATTATTATTATTATTATTATTATTATTATTATTATTATTATTATTATTACTATTCTCTTTTCTTCCACTTCGCGTTTCTTCAGCTATGAACACCAGTCACCATCTGGTTCCTTCTTTAAAAAAACTAAAACCTTTGTTCACCAACTACGATCCTCACACGTGGGAATTGACCACGGTGATTCCCTCTCCAGTTTTTCTTTCCTGCAGACGACAAGTAGCAAAGTTGGCACCTCGTGACGTGACGTCACTCACAAACCCTCTCAACACTTCACGCCAAGGATGATGAGGTTCCATAGATGATGATAGGCCCACCTATCGCAAGGTTGGCCAGTCTTTATGAGGCACTCATTTTGGTTAAGACAACTTGTCCGTAACATGAAGATATAATCCGTGAAATAATTCAATCTTCTGTGGTGCTGGGTTTCAAGCCCAGTGCCCCACGCTCCGATCTCTGCGTGTCATTTTTACTGGCTAAATACCCATGCTTGCTGAAGTTGAGCGTATCTGAACCGTATGAATGTGTTGGAGAGGCGGTACAAAACATGTGTAAACTTGTGTCTTTCTATGAAGGAGTCAGTGAAATATTTCGTGGAGGTGGGCAAACGGTACCAACTCTTCAAACGGTACCAACAGTGACCAACGGGACAGGTAGAAATACATATACTAGATTACATAATACTTTAATAGATGAAGAATAGCACACAGATTATTGATCAAACTGCACCACTGTCCGCTAACATAAAACGTTGCATGGCCGCAGGAAATCCGCTTCATGGCACATCTTCTTGAAAATAATTCCTTTAACATTGGTCTTGGAACTCGGCACGTTGACCGACACGTCGAACGCCGTAGTTCCTACACCACTGTAGTCGGCGGCAGTCAAACGCAGCTCATTGCGCTTAAAGAGCAGTAAACAGGCTCTAACTTTACACCACCCGAACGATCTCAATAATTCGTTCACAAGGTCGGGGTGGTCAGATTTTGCGAACCTCACAGCGTTGCGTGCCCCACAGACTCTGCATTGCGAAACACCGCGCCCCTCTCCGGTGCCTGTCCAGTCCTCCTCGTCCGCGAAGTGACGTAATGTAGCCAGTGGGCAACAATACGTAGCACTGACTTCGCCGATTGGTCCGCTGCACTACGGAACGGAGCTTCGGCCGGACGGTGATGCAGTTTTGGCCACGCAGTCTTCGCGCGGAATGCGGATTGTTTAGCTCACCGGTGCCTGGCAACGCGCCCTCACCGCGCGACACGAGCGACACGCGGAGAAAGTCTTGTTCGGTCGTTGGCTACGCGCCGATGACGTAATCGCCGACGTCGTGTTGCGTTGCCAATGTGGTCCTAGACACAACGACGGGCTACGCCTACCCCTCTTCGCGTCGGTGAAAGGTGATGAGGCCGACCGAGAAACCGAAACCAGCCGCAATGGTTATTTTATTCCCTGTAATTTCAATATTACGGCACTTATTGGCAATATCCTTGCGGTAGCATGTTCACATCGAACAAGTGCGCAGTTCTCTCGTCATCGCAAATTTGGACCGCAGTGTTGTGCACTGGCCCTTCACGGGAAGACAACAGTGATTATGCAGAAGGTTCAGTTCACCCTATGTGCAATGTATCTTGCTCTTTATTAGTTACTAGCACAAATACCTGGGAAAAACAAGCTGCGTCCACTTATATGTAGTCGTTGCACATCAAGGGGCTATACCACGGATTTCCATTTCTTTCACCCAATTATGCGTTGTTATTTATTTATTTATTTATTTATTTATTTATTTATTTATTTATTTATTTATTTATAGGTACAGCGATTTGTTACCATATCATGACAGGGTGGGTCTTCATAGAAGCGTAGAAGCATGTAAGCGTATAGAAATTCATAGCAATTGCACGCATTTTTCAAACTGTAGTAAATAATTCTACAAACGTTGTCAGCAGAGTACTGATACGAAAATACATCACACACATATTGATAATACTTACAGGTATTTTACGAACGTTGCAAGGGATAGCGGATCTTTGAGTGCACGCTTACTAGCTGCTCGTGAAAGAAATCTCTACTCACCGCCACAATCCTGTTGCCGGCAATGCTGAGGAACGATTTGACGCAGGTGTACACGGAACACACGGGAATTTTCAGCTTCAGGTATGGAGAGTACAGGATTTTGTTTTCAATGCGCCCCTTCAACAGCGTCGCGTCTGCACACATGCGATTGAAAATATTCAGGGAGCAAGTAACCATGAACGAGAAGTAAACTTAATTTATTTTCTGACTCATCGCAGTGAATTTTGTTATTCTGGCGTTGCAGTCGGTGTAGCGCTAACTACATGGATGTGCAACATCGCTCCCTAGCAGCAAGACGGCAAGTTGGGCCACTTGGTTAGGACACGGACAAAGCGAAGGAGAACCAACAACACAGCGCCGTGTTGTTCGTTTTCCTTTATTTTGTCCGTGTCTAGTGCTGCGCTGTAAAAGTTCAAGATGAACCGTTCCTTAGCATGTGACATGCGCTAATCATTAGATCACCACCACTAGGCTCGCTAAATCCATGGCTGTGGTTTTGAGAATAATGCGCTTCATTTCAACAGGGATATGATCTAGCCTTGTTTTTAGTAAGAGGCGCACAAGTTTTCGTTTTTCGAGTGTACCAAGATTGACTACGCAAACCTCTTACGCGTGCCATCGCGTTCCGCAAGCAGCGCGTGAATGTGTCAGAATATTCTAGAATATTTGCATTGTTTTCACCAGGTGCGGAATAAGGTAAATGCTTTCTGTATTACTAATTCCTCGCTACCACTCCGTGATTGGGCGATATATTCTGGGCCATACCCACAGTGCCTCCATGGGACGTGATGCGACTGAGAATAAATTATTATGACACTGCATTCCCTTGACCATAGTCATAGGCCCTCGGTAAGACATTTCGGATGTGCAATATAATCACCTGCTCTCACGCGATGTCACAGCCGTTAGAACGCACGACGTCAGAATAACGCAGTAACACCTCATTCACGCGCCCGACAAAACCCATTTCACGTAATAGCCGGAGAGTGGCCCCTTCCGATCATTTTGGCAGCGGTCGTAGCTCCTGCGATATGTTAATTCATTCGGCAAAAGCTAAACATGTTGAATGGTGTTACAGCGCCGTCAAGCCACCCTTGCGCGTTACGACATTAATCCGGCAATGATTCTTCGCTGAACATGCGTTTTTAAAGGGACCGACAACTGCCCAGTTTATGAAATGAGTTGACTCCACTGATGTAAAGATTGTCCGTTGCACTGACTCAAACCAACCCTCTTTTTTTCGTGAGTGATGGATTTATATTGTTATTTCTTAAAGGGGTGGTGCCATCAAATTTCGAGGCTATAACAAGCCTGTTGCGGGTTTCCTCTGTATGCAAGGACACTCCACACGAAGGGTCGGACACAGCAAACGTTTAGAAATATATTTTAATTCACTTCCAAAGTGTACCTAAATGCCCATTTTCCCGATCAAAACCCATCGCCAGCGCGCCAACACTGACGTAGATCTGTAGGATTGACAACGAAAGTTGTAGTGACGTCACACCAGATCTGCTGTAGTGACGTGAGTGACCTGCGGACCTCCGCCACCTCCGCAACGTACGTACCGGCTGTAGTGAACTAGAATACATTCTAGTTCACTATAGTACCGGCAAAGCATCGGTTGCTACATCACTCGCCGAGTTTCGATCATTTTCTGGCTAAGTGCGTCACAGCCTTGTGTGGTCACGTGACCACGCCTCCTACACTTCTACGTCACTGCCCAACCTCGGCGCCCTGAAACCGAAACCTAAAGTTGTCCACATCAAAAGGCGATATTAAATTATTTAGCGAGAATACACGAATCTTGGTGCGTACATCGTTCTTCCTGGAGCTATAGCAAACGCTTACAGCAAAGAACGCGCAAGCCACAAACATGGTGGCACCACCCCTTTAAGTGAAAGTCGCGAAAAATGACCTGTGGCGCCTCTGGCGGTGAAAACATGAATGATCCGATGAAGACGGCCACATGACGGTTGATTGCTGTACGCGGTCGACGATTTTTTTGTTAGTATTGAAATATTGTTCGTTTCTTTATATTAAAAGGTATTACTTCATAATAGTGTACATATAGTCCTGCGTTAGTAGTATGCATTAAAGTTGCGCTATCTTCGCGTGACGTAATGTTCCAATGCTCGACAGCGTGTCTTGAGCAACTTTTCATCGTGCTCGTGCAACCGTGCACGCAGTTTCCAGGTCGCTAAGATTTTGGAGCGACATAGTTTCGCTACCTACACTTCGTCTCAGAAATGACGCGCGCTGCTACTCGGTGCGCCCGTGCATATGCGCAGTTACGTTTTCGATTACTTGGCTTGGCTCGTGTATCGAGAGCGTAACGACGCCGGGACAAGCCATCCATGATACAAGCGCAGGCAACCTTGGGTGCTGGCGCACATAACGCTGTACAAATACCGGGAAGGTGTGTAAAGCCCCACATCTCATTGTAACAGCTTGCTATTTTCAAAAATGGTTGGAAAGCTCAAAATAAAGGTAGTTAAGCATAGTTACAGTAACTCCTGCGAAGGCAGAACAACGACAGCTTTCACAAGGGCTAGCTGCATCACTATCATTTCTCAGCGTTGCTGGAGCAAGCCTCCATGCGTGTTTGGAGCCTTTCAGATCGAAAAATACTGCTTATAAAATAACTACGTGCTTTTCGGATAAACCACTGCAGCTAAAAACGCTACGAAGGGTGAGTTCTCTGTCGCGCCGTAAAAAACTGGGTCGACAAAAATCAGTTGTCGGTCCCTTTAACGCCTCACTGCAAACACGGTTATCTTTGGAAGTAACCGCACGATAAGCAACGAGAAACGAACCACTGGCAGACGCGGATGGAACCCTCATCAGTAGCACTTTGAAGATAAGGCAGGCGCTCATTTCTGCAATCCACGAGAGAACGCGGTGAATCGTCATCGTGGGAGGAGGACGAGGAGTCCTGCCAGCTTAGCCCCTTTGATTCGCCTTCTTCTGTGCGCTTGTCGATTCATGTCACAGGCGTACATGTAAGCTATCCCACCCCATATTACTTACACGACATGAACAGTGGAGTGTATTTTGGGACGTAGAGACTGCGATGGAATGTACCGTATAGTCACCCAGTACAATAAAACCGACGCGTTAGATCAGCAGATCGAACTCTCGACGACCGTGCCCACTGCTCAGTGTACTGAGTTCGTAATGTGGCTGGGCACAGGTATGCACAATATAATTCATACTTCACAGGATTGACTGCTACGTCCTACGCAGTCATAACCACTTGACAATAGCCACCTTCGTTAGTAGCCACTGCATTTTTCTCAAGACCAATCGTTTCGTATTGTTGCCTCGGTTCTATCTAAGGATTTATGGGATAGGTTCACCAGGACCGTAGCCAGGAATTTTTTCGGGGGGGGGGGGGACACTTGCTGAAAGTCTTGACTATTTGAGAGAAACACCTATTTGCTTTACTTATTTTCGGTAAAACACCCTCTCCATCAAAATATCGGAAGGGGATCCTAGGGTTTCCCCCCTGGATAATATGGGCCTGATGTTCACAAAGGTGAAGAACTCGTACTGCACGCATGTCCATTGGCATGCGCATAGTTCCGCATCACGGGAAAAAACTGTCACAGACTAATGGTGTAATCCTTCCCCTTCTCGCCACCTCACTTCATTGCAAGCAAGGAGGCGAGGAGTTCGGGTACGAAGTCATGCTGCTACCACAAAACGAAAGCTCACTCGCCAAATCTGCATTGCGTATTTCGATGAAATATTGAATTCAGCTATATTCGTGCACTCAGTACACGGAGACTACACGCAGGCATGTTCCTATGCTGGCCGAAACAGTTTTGCGCATAAGTAAACAGTTTCACGAAAAGCAATCGTCTCTTGATTGCTTGAAAGTTGCTCATTTCGTTGAAGTTCTAAATCTCTCTCATACGCAACGCAGCATCAGACGTTGTACAAGATTCTGCGGCAGCAGTAATATAGTGCGCATTGCCCGATCTTTGCAATCAAGGTTCGCTTTAGGAAGAGCAACAAAAGTGAACGTTGCGATGTAACCCGACTTTATTGTATTTTACTGTTCTCCCTATGCATACAAGGCGGTACCAAAATGTTCCCAGACCGCATGTGTTGCGGCAGAATTTGCGTACCAGCCCGGGTAGCTTTGCCAGTAACGTGCCCAGCTGCTAAATTACAAAACGCGTGCTTTATTTCCGGCCGCAGCGCCCCCCCCCCCTTTTTGATGGGGCGAAATGCGAGAAAACGCGTGTACTGGAGAGATATAAAACCACGGGTGGTAGAAATGAATCCGATGCCGCCATTACGGCGTGCGTCATAATCATATCGTGGTTTCTGCGCGTAAAACCGCAGAAACTATTATTTTTGCGTGTACACACACACGCGCAGCAGTAAAGCATACCATTCGGTAGTGCAAATATGCAAATATGTTATGAAACTATCCTTTTCGGAAAAACTCAGCCATTCTTCTGCGACACGAGTGTCATGTCGGCGATTCTGTAAAACGGCAACGCTGTAATTTTCATGATAATGCGAAAATATACCGAAATTAGCTGCCGAGAATTCTTAATGGTTTCCACGCATTTATGAGAGGTTCATCAGCAGAAATGACACATTAGGGTCATTTAGAAAGTGGTCACAGCATAAGACATTGTGACCGCGTAGCCGTCACGAGAGACATCGCGACAGTGGGCAGTGGCAGCCATCTCTAGCTGAAAGCCCAGCGTCTGTTCCGCACGAAGGAGGCCAAGCGTGTTCTCGCCACGACATCGCGCATGCTTGTCATGTTTTTCTGGCAAACAAGACATCATGCACAAGGAATCGGTTGCGAGTATAAAGCATTTGAACCGCGAGTTTTACTGTAAAGTTCAAGCCCCTCGTAAACCAGTGCGGACTCCAAAGTCGGATGGCAACCAGACACGAAAGTGAATGAGCTTTGCATGCTCACAAGGAATGTTGTGACGAATGTTTGCAGAGAAAAGATGACATAAAGCTAATGTATTTGAGTCTTTGTCTAGAAACTAATCGTGGCTCCTTTTCCTGGCTTATCGTGATAACCATTAGATAAATGTTAAAAGAGAGCTGCAAAAGCTGTGACGTGGGAGATGTGTACGGCGAATATGACGACTGCGACTACCTGCAGTAAGAAAGCATTTCAGCGTCCGACGCCGGCGGCTAAAAAAGCAAAGTGGTTCTCCACCTCGACATGTCCGCGCCGAAGCGGACGCTTATGCTCCGATTCTCCCGGCTTCAGTTCACTGACGCCACTGCTTTTGTACTCTTTGTGACGTTGCGTGATTGCTTAATTATGTCGCGACAGAGGTTTTCTGCAACTCTTAGTGGGAGTGTTTGGAATCTTCATCCCAAACTTTTGGTGTCGACATTCGCCATTATATTCAGCACCACCGTCAACATGGACTTGCTCTTAAGAAATGTACATGGAAGGCACAAAGCAGATAAACAAGTTTACTTACTTGGTCGCCCCCCGGTCATGTTGGAACCTTTCATAAACAATCAGGATGACCCTCTCAAGCCTCTCTCTAGCCTACACAAGAAAATTCAAATAATCATCTTGTCGTAACACATAACGCAATGCATGGCGACAACACAACAAAAGGCATTGACATGGATCTTAAAACTACGTCTCAAAGGCAAGCCTGCTAAAACATAACAGCTCAGATGCCAAGTACATGTCCAAATGACCAATTTGCAGAACACGCACCTACACCTCTACTCTTATTGAGGATGTGCCTTATCAAATGCGGCGTCGATGTCAACACGAGTGGTGCGAAAAATTGCCATTATGTGATGAGGTTATCCTACGACGTCACAGGTCACCAAAATTTGTGATATCATCATGATGTAACTGTGACGTCACGTAATGAGACGTTACACATTGACGTCATCACATGACATCGCTGCGTGGTCGTGAGCGGATCCCAGAGGCATTGCAAATCCACGTGAGGTGCACACAAAGCTTTAATTGAGGGGTGGGGGATTGATACATTCAACTGAGAAGACAAAGAAGGTGGTTTTCGCCTTCGAATCGTCTTAGGCATCAGGACCCATGTGACCTTTCACTTTTCATAGTTCAATAGACGACAGCATTGTTGAATAAACGAAAACAGGCGGCCATATTAACATCAGTGCTCAACGATACGAGAAACAGCGCGACACACGGGACTGTCCCTATCTGTCTAGAGGATGATAGTTTTATTTTATTTTTTCAGAAGCTTTCATAGAATTCGTGAAGAATGTTTCACGTCACTGTTCTCCTCTCCTTCCTTTCATGTTGCGTGTGCTATATATACCCCCATGTACGGAATAAAACCTTGGTTGTAAGTCAGCGCTTGGTCCGTCTCTTTCACTGTCCCGTGTGTCGCGCTGTTTCTCGTATCGTTGAACATGTACCAACCGGCCCAAATACGCACCTTAGTAACATCAGTGGCTACGGGTGTAATCACCAACAGGGCATCTACAACGTACGAAGGCAGGCCGAAGGAGTGCTCAGTCACAAATAGTACTGCAGGTACGTTTTGCATTACTTCACGGGGGTGGACAGAGATGTGATGAAAAGCATACCACTTACGTGACCGGCGTGAAGGGGTGAAGAGGCATGGACCACGCCACGGATGGTGGCATGGACTCGGGTACAGAAACGCTTATAGAATGGTGATGATGTGGCACATACCATCATCATCAAAATGTGGCACGTACCCACAACGCGGGAGTGGCCACTGCATTAAATGTTTATAAAAATCCTCAAAAATCCCGATAAACAAACATCACTCAAGCGGTTGAACAAGGAACAAGGGTGAAGAAGAATCGTGTGAAACTGCTCGAAAATTAGTACAGAAAAATCGCATTCGTAATCTGTAAGTTAATTACCAATGAAGAAGAAACACTTACCATTGCAATCGCGGGAAAATGAAATAGCTACTCGCTCGGCACACATCGGCGGAGCGATTTCATTGCGATTATTTGCCTTTTTTATGCCTTTCGCCCGCCATTAACCATTGATTGGCCGAAATTTCGGTGCCGCAACTATTTACCAATGGCAGATGGCTAATGGCACAATAAAGTCATAGAATAGAATCGCAATAGAATCGCTCCGTGATTCTATTGCGATGAACTAAGCCTATGTAGCCTGTGGGAGGCTTCAAACGAGAAAGTAATTGTTAATATCAGCGTATGACCGAGTTCACAGAACGGATCCCCAAGAAGCATTTCCTTAAAAGAATAACAGGCGACAGAATACAGCGAAGTGATGAATTCTCTCTGGTACGTTGCGGAAATAACATATATGGAAGCGCTTCAGGATTGCCATCATGAAGAAAAAAATAGTTCCTGCCTCCGCATCGCCGCAAGCCAAAGGGATGGAAGGCACTCGCGGAATGCAGCATCAAACTACGCACTTACGACGGAAACTACATTCCGAGGTGGATGCGATCCGGATTCTCGGCGTGATGATCGAGTCAAGTGGCTCTAACAACGAGACAGTGGTGCGATTCACGAGCGTGAACACGGCCATCAGACTAATAAGAGTGGTCAACCGGCAGCAGGGCCTCAGAAAAGATGACCTAGTGAGATTGGTACACGCACTCGTAACTTGTCATTTCACTTACGTCGGGGCCATTCAGAACTGGCAAAGATAGGAGGGGATAAGCCTAACGGATTAACCAGAAAGGCAATCAAGAGAGCTCTCGGCCTTCCTATACACACAAATTCACGGAACGCTTACTTCAACTACGCAGGCATAACATGTTACAGTAAATAGCGGAAATGCGAGAGGCCCCAGTTCGCCAGGCTCTCTACCAGTTAGGCCGGAAGACACATCCTACAGTTACCTGGGCGTTCCTCCGACAATACTCAAAATCAAATTGTGCAGCATCCACGAAATGTCCGTTCGGCACACAGCGTGGGAAGACACCAGGCGCGCTCGAAAGTCCTCCTGAAGAGGCTCGTGAAAGGGCCTCCGAGAACAGTTCCGCCAACCGACGGGCCTTTGCTGCAGTTAGCCTGGACTACGAAAATCAAGTCACAAACTCCATCTAGCAAATCAGTTCTGCGGAATCCCGCAAGGTGGCGGAAGGGTTAAGAAAGGGAAAATAGACAACCACCCGTTTGTAGCACGAAGCCACAAGGAAATCCATACGGATTTCTCAGAAATAAAGCCTCTTTCCTTGTGGCTTCGTGCTACAATCGGGTGGTTGTCTATTTTCCCTTTCTTAAACTCCATCTAGATTCGAACGACGTTCTCTCATATCGCAGAGCAGGCTGCAATAGCGATGGCCTTATTTTACAAGAGGATCAGAATCTACAGTGACTCGTTAAGGCATTTGCCAAAAGAATCATATCCCAGCGGGACTTAATATAAAGGGAAGCTGCAGTGGTTTTAGAATTCGGTAAAACTTTGTTGTTATCAAGGACCAACATTATTGTCGACGATGGCGTAATTTCTTTCGCTGCTCAGGCAGCAGGAGCTTCAAGAGACGCTAAAGAAAACTTCGTCTTGCTCCGCCCACGCGAAAGCGCCGAAAGTGTGGGCGTGGAAACGAACTCACCAGAACTACGTCATGGTCGGTAGCTTTTGCGGGGCTGCGCAGCATTGTCTTATCTCCAACCGTAGCCTCCGTGACTAGTTCCGGCTGGGCGCGTTGGTGGAACTGATCGTGACGGTCATGCTTTAACAGTGCTGATGGTGCCGATGACGCGGCACATCGAAAATGCCGTCACCGCGTTCGCTCAGCACCTCAAGAAGCCCTGCGGCTGCATCGGCTGTTTTTGCTAAGAAATGCTGTTTGCGTTCACTTCTGTGAACTCTTACAGCAGTTTTCGAATTGAGCAGGGATCAAACTATGGTTACACATGCGAAAGTTATTTTTTTAGGTGCTTCAGCCTCCCTATAAAAAAGTACTGACCCGAATATTAAAATGTTTCGGATTGTTGCTCTAAATGAAAATACTGGTGTCGAGAAACATGAAACGAGTATTGCGATGCCCGGGAATGCATCGTATATATTCTAATTACTGCTACCTTAAAAAGACACTTTCGGTTTCGATATCGAGGGGGCGGCTTCTCAGTGACATTTCAACGCAGTGTGACGTAACGGGGATACAGAAACTCGCGACGTACTAGCGGCAAATCCGTTATCTGCTCGTGGTGCACATAAGCAACGATGAGTGAATTGTCGTCCAGTGACCCCGACAGTCACTTCTACGATTTAGGCTGCATGCAGGACGCAGAACTCGCAAACTCGGTGGAACTGTCTTGCCTCGTCGGGATAATGTCCATTGCAGTGGGGCTGGCTTGCAGATGCTAAGCGACAAAAACTTCAAAGTCAAATTAGAATATTTTATACGTCTTCTCCGACAACGGTGTGTGGACAGCGTTGACGCTGCGTACCGAGGAAACAAAAAATGTCCCTTTTGCGATCTCTCAAAATCGTGTCAGTGCTCCTTTAAGGATACTACTAAGCGAGGAGATCAGGCCACACAGTCATCTGGACTAACGCGGTCACCAACGATAAGCCTGGAATCTTTGATGCCACATGTATAAATGCCGGCGCGTCTTAAGGCTCATTCACACCGAAGGCGGGGCGGCCAAAGCGGCAAAGCGGTGAGGCGGAAAGCGGAAAAACATCCTCTCCAGGCGGCGAAAGCGGTGCGGAAAACGAGGCGGCAGGTCCGATCGCTCTCGGACCAATTTTTTGCCGCTCGCCGCTACTCGCCGCTTTGCCGCAGCCAATCAGAACGCGCTGCGGCGGTGGCGCCGCGGTGGTGCGGGTGTCTCTTTGGGAGAAGCCGTGCCACGTGATAGCGACACGTGCGCTGACGCGCGAGAGGCCCCGCCTCGTCGGCCGCGCGGGCAGCCAAGAGAGCCATGCGGTCTGAACAGGTACGCGCGCGCCGCCTCGCCGCCTTGAAAATCCCGCTTGGCCGCTTTGCCGCCCCGCCTTCGGTGTGATCAGATTAACCAACGGCCGACGCTCTGTCTGCCGCTATTAGCGTACAGCGCGAATCGCTTGTACCTTGACTTTTCATTTGCTGGGCACAAGTTCGCCCAAATAACTAGTTGCGTATTTCCCAGTTTTGCGGCAGCCTTTTTCACCGTCACAACCACGTGACAATAGAACTTGTGAAGTTTTCTCTAAGCAGATGCGCTCTTCCCTTACAAAAATATATTTAGACAGTCTGTAGATTGTCTAAAAATGGGTTTAGACAGTCTATAGGCTGTCGAAATAAATTTTTGTGAGGGTTGTGTCTAAGCGTTGCTCGGCGCGAAAACTATGCACTGCAGGTTGTCGATATATCTCAGCGAATGCAGCCTTAATTAGAGTCCATATCGCAATGGCGCCCGTCTGGTTCTGGGATCAGAGGTTTACGGCGAAAAACTAATGAATATTAACGGAACTTAAATATGAAACATGATGCCCCTTGAGATAAAAACTACCCGTAATTTCAGCCTAGCATGTGAATATTTTCATTCTTTGGATTCGAGTGCTCCAAACCTGGTGTCTGCACATATATATATATATATATATATATATATATATATATATATATATATATATATGTATAATACAATGGAGGCGTTGTCAACAGTGATATAAATATTTAATTCCCAACAGTTTCGGGAGGGGTCCTCCCTTCTTCGGGGGAACTCATCCCCCGAAGAAGGGAGGACCCCTCCCAAAACTGTTGGGAATTAAATATTTATATCACTGTTGACAACGCCTCCGTTGTATTATACCTATTACCCAAGAAGAACTGGCCCATTGAACTATATCTACACTTATATATATATATATATATATATATATATATATATATATATATATATATATATATATATATATATATATATATATATATATATATGACGCTATGAATGAGAGATGTCCAGCGGCACAGACGCCATACTTTTATTTTATCGCGTGCGCACTTCATCGTCGGCTTCTCCTGACTGGCCTCATACGTCACATGATTCCTCCTCCCCCGAAAGAAAGCGAACATGATATATGACACGACAAAAGGGGAATAGCGAGAGGTTAACATGTGAAAAAAACAAAATCTCTGGGAAGGTTCATGTCACAACTAAGTTCTATAACGTCGCCAGGACTATAAAACAGGGTTCAGCAGTCCGGTGATGTCCAGCACACAGCTCTGGTGGGCGAGGCTGGCTGTTCCACATCGGATGAGATAAGCTTTCCCGGCGCTTGGATGCTGAGGAAAACACGGCTTGAGCTCCCATGAAAAACGAAAACGGCTGGTAGACCTTGTAGCATCGGCAGGTCAGATATCGTAGGCGTTGGGGTCTTTGTCGTGGCTTGTACACGCTGTTTGCCTCTCGTTTGCGTGTTCGTTGACCGAAGCTGATGGAGCGATGTCTGTGTTCTTGACGAGAACATGGGGTGGTCTCTTGCTTCTTTCGTCGTTGCCTGTGGTTTTCTCGCAGTTGTCTTGATCTGTGGCGCGGAAAGCGTCCTTGATGACGCTCCTTAATGCGGAGGTGTCTCAGATGTTGAAATTTTCGTCGGTTCCGTTGGTGTCTCTTCTGCCGACCTTCTATATGCCGCAAGTGTTCGTTAGATGTAGTTTCAGTTCGTCGTTGTCCTTGTTTGAGTAGCCGTTGTAGTCTCTAGGATGCTTCGAGTTTCTTCTTTTGGCATTGCTGTTGTTGTTGCGGGACTGGATGAGGTGGGCTTCTTGGAGTAAAATGAGTCTGGTTTTCTTTGCAAGTTGATGTGATCAGCAAACAGTCGGTACTCGGTGGTCTACTGTAAGGCTTGTCTGGCGATGAAAGTAGTGTGCCAGAATCATCAGCAATCTTCCCAGGGTGTTCTGAGATGCCGTTCATTGTGGATGTTTCAGTCTGTTGGCAACGCGCAGGGTTTGGTGAATTCGAAACTTCTGTATTGCTTTGACTCTCAGGTGGGTGATCACTGGACGCTACAGCAGCAGCCATGACTTCACCAGGTTTCGATTGCGAATGTAGGTACGAAAGCGTGCTATGAGCGTTATGAGCAACTGAAGCGCCACTTGATGCAAAACTAGGTGGTGCGGCACGTATGCGATGCGACGAATCAGCTGCATTGGGTGGTTCAATAACGCCTGGAGTCCCATGGTGCAGTGAACAGGTAGAAAAATTTCGATTTCTTTGCCGATGGGGAAACCTGGCGGTAGGTTCGGTCTTTTGGGAAAAGGGTCTGGATGCCTTTCGGTCAGCAGATGCTTTACCTTGTCTGCTTGGAATTGTAAATTCCTATTCGGTGTTCGAATGTGTGAGGAATATTCGGAAGATTCATAATATGGTACAATCGTCGACAATTTTCTCACATGAGGTCTTGTTTGGCAAATGTGCTTGCTGCGTGAAGAGTTCTCGTTAATGTGATGAGCGAGTTGAAAAGCCTCCAGTTGGTGGGTTATAGACAAGTCTTCATCGTACTCTTTAAATCGAATGATCATTTCTTCTTTGATTTTTTTCCAAGATTCGTTGTTTTGGAAGGTGTGCGTGAGGTATAAGCGGAAGGCCTCACCGGTGACGTAGTCGCTGAAGTTTTTGACCCTCTCCCGTTCTGACCATGATGCAGCGGTAGCGTGGAGTTCGAAGAGGTTGAACCAATCCTCCACGGGTCCATCGTCCGCCGATCCAGCGTACTTCGGGATGTCGAGGTCTGCCGATGATGCTGCCATGAAGCTGGTCACTGTATGCAGCGATGATCTTCTCAGGTGGTCTGTATGTGGTCAGGGCGTCTTGTTGGGAACGTTGATGATGCGTGGCTGATGAAGTGGCTGCCAGGTCTTCATCCTGTCGACTTGTGTGACGCTATGAATGAGAGATGTCCAGCGGCACAGACGCCATACTTTTATTTTGTCGCACGCGCACTGTATCGTCGGCTTCTCCTGACTGGCCTCATACGTCATATATATATCCCTCTATTGCATAGCGTCCCATATTTGGCACATACCAATTAACATTTTTTGTTGAGGGCACAAGAGACCCAGTTGAGAATGTGACACTGCCAGAGTAATTCCCATAGTTACGCGCACTTAACATAAGAAAAGTGCTGCCCTCCATGGAGCAGTAAGAAAAACAGACGTGAAATAGATTTCGCAGTGCACGTGCAAGTTCGGCATGCGAACAACAGCGATTGCGATTGTTTTATCGCATCCTTTTTTTCGCTGCAGAAGCATGAAAAAATTATTCTGGGATATCTCGTGACCTTAAAAATTCATGCTCTTTGTTACTTTTCTCAATTTTTTTTACCACTACGGTATACAGCCGGAAACCGGTATGTGCCATATTTGGCACAGTATGAATATCAGTGACGAAATGTGCAATATGCTGCCATCTCTGTTGCGCTCCAAAATACAAATATAAATAAAGCACAGCCTCTGAGCTCGTGTAGCACAGCTTTGTTGTGCAGGATTTAGGTTGTGGTGGTGGGTATATAGCTCCTCCACGAAAGTCTGAGGTGCCAGCAACAGTACCTGACAATTTTCTTGTTACAATATTGGCGTGGGTACATGAAAAATTATGTGAGTTCCGACCAGTTCAAGTCGATATTTAGCTTTTTCGATTTCCTCGGCAAATGATGCTCCCAAACGCAAATCAGTGGTTGGTAATTCGAGCAGGAAAGTATAACAAGGCGGCAACATCGAACAGACAAACGTGTAAGCGGCCATCTTGTACAGAGATATCGGCGATCAGATGCACTAAGTGAAATGTTCAATTATACCTCCAACACAGGAAGCAAAGCTTTGCTTCATTCCGCTCATCACCTTTAAAAAATATCAATCAGTGATATTTTGTCTTTCAGCCATGGCAGCAATATCGCTCGCCCATCTGCATGGTGTGCCATATTTGGCACAAACCAGTATCTTCATTATTACAGTCACAATAAATCTGAAAATTTTTGCATATGGTCTTCTTCGTCTATCTTATCATAAAAGGCGAGAAAATAATTTTTGAAATGACTTTATCGTAATTCATGCAATAGAGGGATAATATATATATATATATATATATATATATATATATATATATATATATATATATATAATATATATATATATATATATATATATATATATATATATATTGTTAAGGTGTTTAATAGACAGCACTCAACGACAATGAGTAATGGCGACAGTCACGGCAAGGCGCGAACTCCCTGCGCGAGCGGCGTTCTTTCTTCAAGCAACCAAAGAGGACGACCCACTAGAAGGCGCTGGAGAGGGTAACCCATTACCATGTCCCAAGGCTTCTCTACAATTACCCCGGGTAAGAAAAGGGAGCCGTCCGGCGACCTAACAGCTCGTCACTATGAGTGGGTCATAGTAGGCCTTGAGGCGCTCCACGTTGACAATGTCGCGCCCTCGACGGCGCATGTCCGAAGCTGGTTCGATGGGTTCGATCAAGTAGTTGACCGGGGATGTGCGCTCGACGACCCGGTATGGGCCTTCATATTTCGGCAGCAGTTTTGAAGAAAGGCCACTTGCAGTGGTAGGGACCGAGAGCCATACGAGCGCTCCAGGAAGGAACGTGGGTTCAGAAGTGGTGGTGCCATCGCGAATGCTCTTCTGCAGCTCCTGTTCCTGCGTCGTAAATGTCTTGGCAAGCTCGCGACACTCTTCAGCGAGCCTGGCTGTGTCAGAAATAGGCGCACACTCAGATGAATCCGGCTTGATGGAAGTATCGTGTCGATGGTGTGCGACGGGTGCCTTCCGTACAGTAAGAAGAACGGTGAAAAGCCAGCAGTGCTCTGAGGGGCGGTATTATAGGCGTAGGTGACGAAGGGCAGAATGGCATCCCAATTGGTGTGATCGGCGGCGACTTACATTGACAGCATGTCGCCGAGCGTGCGGTTAAAGCGTTCGGTTAGGCCATTCGTCTGCGGGTGGTAAGCAGTAGTTTTGCGGTGAACAGCATGGCACTCTTTCAGATTGGCTTCCACGACTTCCGATAAAAAGACACGGCCTCGATCACTGAGAAGCTCTTGGGGTGGACCGTGACGCAGTATGAATCGGTGTAGTAGGAAGGAGGCAACATCGCGCGCTGTAGCCGCTGGGAGGGCGGCGGTTTCGGCGTATCGCGTTAGATGGTCAACAGCGACGATGGCCCAGCGGTTACCAGCCGAAGTCAGAGGAAGTGGGCCATACAAATCGATGCCCACGCGCCCGAACGGACGGTTAGGGCAAGGTAATGGTTGTAGACCTGCTGGCGACACGTGCGTTGCAGGTTTTCGGCGTTGGCAATCGAGGCAGGAGCGAACGAACTTCTGCACGTAGCGGTACATCCCACGCCAGAAGTATCGTTGTCGAATGCGGTGGTAAGTTTTGGATACCCCAGAGTGCGAGCATTGTGGGTCGGAGTGGAAGGCCTCGCATATATCAGAACGCAGACTGCGGGGTATCACTAGTAGCCACTGGCGGCCGTCGGCGTTGTAATTGCGTCGGTGCAGGAGGTCGTCACGAACGGCGAAATGGTGGGCTTGACGACGTAACGTGCTAGTGGATGGTGTTGCCGTCGGATCAGTGAGCAAGTCGATCAGCGAGGTGATCCATTTATCCTTGCGCTGTTCGGTAGCGATGGTGTGAACGCTGATGGAAGCAACAGCTATGTGAGATACCGAGCAGGGGGCATTGTCGTCAGGCAAGGGAGAGCGCGAGAGGGCGTCGGCGTCAGCATGCTGGCGTCCGTTGCGGTACAGCACGCGGATGTCGTAGTCCTGCAGGCGAAGTGCCCAGCGGGCGAGACGGCCTGAGGGATCCTTCAATGACGACAGCCAGCATAGTGCATGATGGTCGGTGACGACATCAAATGGGCGACCATACAAATAAGGTCGAAACTTTGTAAGGGCCCATATGATCGCCAGGCACTCTTTTTCCGTGACTGAGTAATTGGTCTCGGCTCTGGTAAGCGTACGGCTTGCGTATGCCACGACATATTCGGGGAACCCTGGTTTGCGTTGCGCAAGGGCAGCGCCGAGGCCTACACCGCTGGCGTCCGTGTGTACCTCCGTAGGGGCCGTAGGGTCGTAGTGACGTAGTATGGGAGGAGACGTCAACAAATGACGGAGCTTTGCGAACGCGTCGTCACACTCGGACGACCACGAATTTAGGGGTCCGTTACTTCCAAGGAGCTTCGTCAGCGGCGATATGATGGTGGCAAAGTTTCGTATGAAGCGTCGAAAGTATGAACACAGTCCGACGAAACTGCGCAGTTCTTTGACGGACGTAGGTTTGGGAAATTCGGCCACGGCCCGAAGCTTGGCCGGATCGGGAAGGATTCCGTCTTTGGACACGACGTAGCTGAGGATTGTCAGCTGCCGTGCCGCAAATCAGCACTTCTTCAGATTCAGTTGGAGGCCGGCGTTGCTCAAACGTGTCAAAACATGCCGCAGACGTTGGAGATGCGTGGAGAAGTCCGGAGCGAAGACGACGACGTCGTCCAGGTAACACAGGCACGTGTGCCATTTCAAGTTACGCAGAACGGTGTCCATCATGCGCTCGAAGGTCGCGGGCGCATTACACAGACCGAACGGCATGACGTTGAACTCGTACCAGCCGTCGGGCGTGACAAAGGCTGTCTTTGGTCGAGCGTCATCAGCCATGGGTACTTGCCAGTACCCCGAGCGCAAATCGAGAGATGAAAAGAATTCTGCTCCTTGGAGGCTGTCAATCGCGTCGTCGATTCGCGGCAGTGGATAAACATCCTTGCGGGTGACCTTGTTGAGCCGTCGGTAGTCCACACAGAACCGCACAGAACCGTCCTTCTTCGTAACGAGAACAACAGGAGACGCCCATGGGCTGTCGGAGGGCCGAATTACATCGCGTCGAAGCATATCGTCCACTTGCTCGTTAATTACCCGGCGTTCTGTGGGAGACACGCGATATGGACGTTGCCGCAGTGGTGGTTGGGCGCCAGTGTCGATGCGATGCGTAACAGCGGACGTGCGGCCGAGGGAAGTTTGCCCGACATCGAAAGAATGAAGAAATTCATCCAACAAGCACAGAAGCTGCGAACGCTGGACCGACGTAAGGTTGTCAGCAATGGAGGGACCAAATACATCAGTAGGTGACGAATCAGACGTGGAAACAGCACTGATGGTGCGGGAACTGGTACAGTGCGAGTCATCGGGTGCGTCCAGAACTTGTGCGTCTTCAACGGGTTCCACTTTGCCGAGACATTCCCCTCGAACCAACGTAACAATGCACGGGGATGGGTTGGTAACAAAAATAGTGGTGCTGCCCTGAGTGACTCGCACGGTCGCAAAAGGTACCAGCAACCCTTTCCTAGTGCAGACGCGGGGAGATGGCGAAAGGAGTGCAGTGGTGTCGGAGAGACCGGCGCAGTAGACCGACACAGCCGTTGACGAGTTTGGAGGCACTTTCGTATCGTCTTGGACGAGGATCTTGCTCATTGCCGATGGACTGTCTGTCGGCGTCAAATGTGAGAACGGTGAGTGTTCGATTTCGGCTGGTGCGCAACGAATTACGGCGTCGTGGCGGGAGAGGAAATCCCATCCCAAGATGACGTCGTGAGAGCATGCCGCAATTATGATGAACTCGACGTCGTACAGAACGTCCTGAATGACGACGCGAGCAGTGCATACTGCTGTGGGATGAATACTCTGGGAGCTCGCGGTGCGAAGGGACATCCCAGAAAGTGGCGCCATCACTTTTCGAAGTAAGCGGCAAAGTTTTGCGTCCATAACGGATACAGCGGCTCCAGTATCGATAAGGGCCGATGCGCGAACACCGTCCACAAGCACGTCGATTACATTCGATGGACTTCGCTGAGGGCTTTCACAGTTCGATAGCGTCGCAGCCCTTGCCTCCTGGACTGCGACGACTAGTTTTCCTGCTCTCGTGCGACTGAACGTGGCCGCATGGGTGACAGTGACCGACGTCGGGGAGACGGAGAGCGGCGAGTAGCTGGAGGTGGGCGGGACGTCGGCGACATAGGTGGAGGTGGGTCGTAGAATGCACGGCTCGACTGGCTGGTGACAGGTGACGCGACTCGAGGCGGCTGCACGCGTTGACAATAACGTGCCAAGTGACCGGCGTAACCGCAAGCAAAGCAGATGGGCCAGTTTTCGGGGGTGCGCCATTGGTTCGCCGGGGTAGGTGCCGCCCATGTCGCAGTACGTGATTGACGGGTCGGCTGCTGAAATGACTGCATAGTGGGCTGCAGTCGGGGCCGAGGGATGGCGTCAGCATATGTAGCCGGCGCACCCGCCTCAAAGAACGGAGGTCTAGCGGCGGCTTCGGCGTAACTCATTGGGGCAGCCGCAGGAATTACTTGGGGCGTCCTGGCGACAACTTGAGCGTAACTCTGAGGCGCAGGAGCCGGAGGTTGCGGGTGGTACTCAGGCATGACCTCTGCAATTTCCTGCTCAATCGCTCGGCGGAGAGGAGGAAGAAGGGTGGTCGACGACTGTTGAACGTGCGGCGGGTGGGCAAAGGCGAGGAGGGAGATCTGGCGTGCAATTTCCTCGCGCACGAATGACTTGACTTCTGCCAGCAACGCGGCCTGGTCAGATATTGCCGCCAAGCCAGCGAGCTCTGCGTCGCGTGATGGGGAGCGACGGGTCATCGAACGCTGCCGGCGGAGCTCCTCGTAGCTCTGGCACAGCGTTATGACCTCGGCCACTGTGCCAGGGTTTTTGGCGAGCAGCATGGTGAAGGCATCGTCGTCAATGCCTTTCATTACGTTCCGGATCTTGTCAGACTCAGACATGGTTCCGTTGGCCTTCTTACACAAGTCGAGGACGTCTTCGATATAACTTGTGAAAGATTCACCGGCCTGCTGAGATCGTTCACGTAAGCACTGTTCGGCTTGCAGCTTACGAACTGCTGGGCGGCCAAAAACGCTGATGATGGCGGTCTTGAAATCGGCCCAAGTCGCAAAATCGGACGCGTGGTTGTTGTACCACAAGCTTGCTACGCCCGCGAGGTAGAATACCAAGTTGCTTAACTTGCCTTCTTCGTCCCATTTGTTGGGGATGCTGACGCGCTCGTAAATTGCGAGCCAGTCCTCCACGTCGGTGCTATCGGCGCCAGTGAAGATAGGTGGATCGCGTATACGGGGGACACCGGGACATGTGCTCGTTGCGAGAGGAGGCGTTTGCTGGGCGGCGTCTTGAGGCATGGTAGATGTCAAGGTACGGGATCGGAGCTCCAGGGGCATTGAATGGGAGCAGAGCACTCTCCACCAAATTGTTAAGGTGTTTAATAGACAGCACTCAACGACAATGAGTAATGGCGACAGTCACGGCAAGGCACGAACTCCCTGCGCGAGCGGCGTTCTTTCTTCAAGCAACCAAAGAGGACGACCCACTAGAAGGCGCTGGAGAGGGTAACCCATCATTATGTCCCAAGGCTTCTCTACAATATATATATATATATATATATATATATATATATATATATATATATATATATATATATATATATATATATTGTCGCGATGCAACGCGAGGTAAAGACAAAATCAACTTTCGGCAGCGACACAGCGCGTTGCACATCAACTGACCAGGAGAAACGTCGTCTTCGTATTCAAACATCCACAGCCCCACTAGATGGTGTCCGTTAAAACCCCCCATCGTCGTCCTCGGCCACATGGATACGTGCGTCATTTGCCTCTCCCTGAAAGAGCATCGCCCCGATGCTAAATCACAAATGCAGTCTCTTTTTTAAACGAAGGTCTCGCATGGTCGCTCGTTTACATATGGCTACATGCACAAGTTCAGGACGGTGCTGTCGACGCCTCGTACAATAGGGACTGTCGGCGACAACTTCATAGGTGACATCACTCAGGCGTCGCAATACTCGGTATGGTCCGAAATATCGCCTTAAGAGCTTTTCGGATAGTCCTCGTTTCCGTATCGGCGTCCAAACCCATACTCTGTCGTCGACTTGGGAAACAACTGTTCTTCGGTGAGCATTGTAACGGCCTGCGTCGTAGTCTTGTTGCTGGCGGATCCGCAAGCGGACAAGTTGCCTAGCTTCTTCCGCGCGTTGCGTAAACACATCGGCGTCCGTGTCAGTGTCGTCACATTCGTGCGGTAGCATCGCGTCCAACATAGTCCGTACCTCCCGTCCGTGAAGGAGGCTGAACGGAGTCATGCGAGTCGTTTCTCGCTTGGCCGTGTTGTGCGCAAACCTAATATAAGGCAAGATTTCGTCGCAATTTTTATGTTCAACTTCTACGTACATTGAAAGCATGTCTTCAATCGTTTTGTTTAGACGCTCTGTTAGCCCTTTCGATTGCGGGTAATAGGCGGTCGTCCTACGATGAATTGTTTCACTCAGCATCAAGATGTTATCCAAAAGAGCTGCCGTAAATGCGGTTCCTCTGTCTGTGGTCACGACAGTTGGTGCACCATGCCTCAGTACAACGTTCTCGATGAAAAATTGTGCAAGCTCCGCTGCTGTGCCTCTCTGAATAGCCTTTGTTTCGGCATAACGGGTGAGATAGTCGGTCGCGACGATAACCCAGCGGTTTCCTGCACTTGAAGTAGGAAGTGGACCCAAAATATCCATTCCAATTTGGTCAAACGGTGTTCGTGGGACCTGAACGGGTTGCAGGAGGCCAGCTGGCTTAGTCGGGGGTGACTTGCGTCGCTGGCAGTCGAGGCAAGTACGAACGTGGTGCTTCACGGATGTGGTGAGTCGTGGCCAGTAGTATCCTTGCCGCACTCTGGCCACTGTTCGCGTGTATCCTAAGTGGCCAGCAGTCAACTCGTTGTGGCATGCTTGAAGTACTTCGGTGCGTAGTCCTGCCGGGATGACGAGCAAATAGGTGGATCCGGTCGGTGAAAAGTTTCTTTTGTAGAGCACTCTGTCTCGTAAGCAATACGATGACAATACTCTTGCGATCACCCTAGGTGCTTTCTGAGATCTTCCGTCTAGGTAATTAACTAGACCAGGCAACTCAGGGTCGTCGCGTTGCTGCTGCGCAATGGCGGATGTGTCGAGAACACCAAGGAATGCTGTTTCCTCCTCATCGGGAAGAGCAGCCGACTGAATCGGTGACCGGGACAGACAGTCAGCGTCCATATATCGCTTCCCCGACTCGTGCATGACCGTCATAACGAACTCCTGGAGCCGCAGACTCCAACACGCTAATCGCCCGGTAGGATCTTTAAGATTTGTCAACCAGCACAAAGAATGATGGTCGCTAACAACTTTGAAGGGGCGGCCATACAAATACGGGCGAAATTTCGTAACCGGCCATACCACGGCGAGGCATCCTTTCTCAGTCGTGGAGTAATCAGCCTCTGTGCGTGTTAGCGTTCTGCTTGCATAGGCGATTACTCTTTCCCACCCGCCACCTACGAGGCCTTGACTACCGCCTCGGTAGACCACCTGACTTAACGCGCTGGATGCACGGGCCTTTTGATCTACCGCTCCTGGCCTTTATCAGCGAAACTGAACTCTTTCTTTTTATTTAACTTATGCCGTAGGGCATACTGGCGCCAAAAAAAAAGTTACTCTTTCCGCGTCTTCCTGCCGTTGCACAAGCACAGCTCCCAGACCTACATTGCTGGCATCAGTGTGAAGCATTGTAGGGGCTCCCTCATCAAAGTGGGTAAGCACTGGAGGCGTTTGTAGACGGTGGCGCCGATGATTAAAAGCAGCTTCCTGCTCGTCTTTCCACTCAAAGGCAAAGTCTTCTCTCGTGAGGCGAGTTAAAGGTGACGCAATGCGTGCGAAGTCCGCGTGAACCGCCGATAATAGGCATAGAGGCCCAGAAAGCGCCTGACAGCCTTCTTATCGGACGGCACGGATAACTGTGCTACGGCTCTAATTTTTTCAAGATCTGGACGAACGCCTGCGTGACTGACGACATGACCAAGAAATTGCAGTTCTTCAAATCAAAAGTGGCACTTCTCTGGCTTCAACGTTAAGCCCGCTGACCGGATGGCTCGTAAAACCACTGCAAGCCTTTCAAGGTGTTCGTTAAATCTTTCGGAAAACACCATGACATCGTCAAGAAAGACTAAGCAGGTTTTCCACTTCAATCAAGAAAGCACGGTATCCATGAGCCTCTGAAAGGTAGCAGGCGCCGAGCACAAACCGAAGGGCAAGACTTTAAATTCATATAAGCCATCCGGCGTCACGAAGGCGGTTTTCTCGCGGTCTGTCGGGTCTACATCGATTTGCCAATATCCACTCCTCAGGTCAATTAAAGAAAAGTAACGAGCATGTCGGAGTCTTTCCAGAGAGTCATCTATACGGGGAAGCGGATACACATCTTTCTTGGTCATCTGATTTAGCTTCCTGTAGTCCAAGCAAAAGCGAAGGCTGCCGTCCTTTTTCTTGACTAGGACCACAGGCGATGGGGCTCTTTGATGGCTGAATGACGTCATCTTCAAGCATTTTGTCTACTTGTTGTTTCGCTTCGCGTTCCTTTGGAGTCACACGATAAGGGTTCTGGTGAATAGGTCTCGCAGTGTCTTCGGTAATTATCCGATGCTTGGTAAGAGGCGTGCGACCAACTCTTGATGTGGACGAAAAGCAGTCTTGGAATTCCGCTAGTAGCTCAAGGAGCCTCCGTCGCTCATCATTTGGCAAAGTAGTGCTAACATCAAGAACCGGTGCTGGGTCAAGGATTGGCGGTTCGTCGAGTACCGACAAACAGCCTTCGGCGTCCACGACATCGTCAAAGTAGGCGACGGCCGTGCCTTTTGGGAGGTGCCGGCGCTCAGTACTGAAATTGGTCAGCAAGTCCGGGCGTCCAGCAGTGACAGTGACGATACCCCGTGCGACGGAGATGCCGTGGGTAAAGAGGAGCGAGCTTATTTGGTCTGCAACTCCTTCGCCGTCAAACGGGGCATCACCTCCCACGGACACAAGCGCGCAACAACCTAGGAGGGAGGACCACATCGTCATCAGTAAGACGCAGAGAGTTACGTCTCGCCTCTGGACAATCAACTAAGCCAGGATATATGCAGAACGTACTCAAACTCTCCGGGATATTGATGACGGCACCATAATCTCGTAAAAAATTCATGCCAATTATTAGATCTCTGCAGCATGCCGCGAGAACGACGAGCGACGCGACGAAAGGAGAACCTCCTATGTCAATTCTCGCCGTGCATCTACCAGTAGGCATTAGTAACTGGCCACCTGCTGTTCTAATATGAGGGCCCGTCCACGGCGTTCTCACGTTTTTGAGGTGGACGGCGAGGCTTATAACAGAAAAGTCGGCACCAGTGTCAACTAAGGCTGTCACTTTCTGTCCGTCAAGAAGAACAGTGAGCTCAGCGGTCACAACTTCGTCGATCTCACGTCTTGTCGGCTTTACGGCGTCGTGCACTGGGAGGAATGGGGGCTTTTTATTGATGGCCTGCAACCTTTACGCCGGAGGTCGCCGCGCTCAGTTTCCCCGGCGCGGGCTGGGTGACCTCCTTCCATTAAGGTCCGCGAAGATGCGTCGGTGCGAAGAAGGCGAATGCGCGGGAGAGGGAGAGCGTGATCGACGTCCCAAACCCACCTGGTGATTAGGCATTGCCTCCGCGTCAGTGGTACGGCAGTCGTAAAAATGAGAACGGGGTGGCTCTTGAAAAGAAACGTCGTCGCGGCGTAGTATGTATTCGTCAGTGGCGCGTCGGCCGTCAAACCATGGCCGAAGAGTTAGAAACGAATCACCAGGATGCCAGCAATGGCGGGAAATATGGCCTGCACCTCCGCAGTTCAAAGCGGTCGCCGCTCTACTGTGCGCTATGCGTCTGTTTTTCGGAGCTGTGGACGTCTGAGCATCTCTTCTTGCGACGCTGCCCATGGCATGGCGCGGCGGTATGGCAAGACAGGTGGTCGCCTCAATGTCTCCTCTTGCGGCGGTGACCAAGGGCTGGCGGTATGGCGGTGGCGACAGCTTAGCGAGTGGTGGACGTCAAACAGCGGCAGCGTAACTCATGGGACGCTGCTCGGCATCAGGGTCAGCTGTCGAGAATGCTTGCTGGACGACGACGATGGGGGGTTTTAACGGACACCATCTAGTGGGGCTGTGGATGACCGGCTCCCAGTAGGGGTGTGGAGCATCAGGCAGGGTTGCGGTCCAGCACCTCTACCAGTGTCGCGATGCAACGTGAGGCAAAGACAAACACACCTTTCGGCAGTGAAACAGCGAGTTGCAAATCAGCTGACAAGAGAAGCGTCTTCGTCTTCAAACATCCACAGCCCCACTAGATGGTGTCCGGCAAAACCCCCCTTCGTTGTCGTCGTTCATATCTATACACTCGTCAATATATATATATATATATATATATATATATATATATATATATATATATATATATATATATATATATATATATATATATATATTGTGGCGAAGCAATTGGTACTGTTAACGGCTGCGTTCTCCAGCGGCTCCTAGTGGGTCGTCCTCTTGTAAACGCCGCTCGCTCTCGGAGCCCGTGCTTTGGCCTGGACTGTCGCCATAGCGAATTGTCGCCGAGTCCCGTCCAATAAACCGCTTAAACAAATTGGTGGAGAGTGCTGTGCTCCCATTCGATGCCTCTGGAGCTTCGATCCCGTACCCTACCAGCTACCATGCCTCAAGACGCCGCCCAGCAGACGCCTCCGCCTACACCGACCTCATGCCCCGGTGTCCCTCGTATCCGCGACCCCCCAGTCTTCACTGGCGCAGATGGGACCGACGTGGAGGACTGGCTCGCGATCTATGAACGCGTGAGTGTCCCCAATAAATGGGACGAGGCGGGAAAATTGACCAACTTGGTTTTCTACCTCGCGGGTGTGGCCGGCCTGTGGTACAACAACCACGCATTCGATTTACGACGTGGTCCGAATTCAAGACCGCCATCATCAACGTGTTTGGCCGCCCTGCCGTTCGTAAGCTGCAGGCCGAACAGCGTTTGCGAGAACGAGCTCAGCAGGCCGGCGAA
The DNA here is from genome assembly GCF_013339695.2 of Rhipicephalus sanguineus. Lineage (NCBI taxonomy): Eukaryota > Metazoa > Arthropoda > Arachnida > Ixodida > Ixodidae > Rhipicephalus > Rhipicephalus sanguineus. Next base: position 31,166,884 of record NC_051181.1, on the reverse strand, counting down.
ACCTTTACCAGCTACATTGAAGACATCCTCGATTTGTGTAAGAAAGCCGACGCTACCATGTCGGAATCTGACAAGATGAGGCACATTATGAAAGGCATCGACGACGATGCCTTCACGATGCTGCTCGCCAAAAACCCCAGCACAGTGGCCGAGGTCATCACGCTCTGCCAGAGCTACGAGGAGCTGCGCCGGCAGCGGTCGATGACCCGTCGCTCTACATCCCGCGACGCCGAGCTCGCTGGCTTGTCGACCATATCCGACCACTCCGCCTTGCTCGCAGAGGTGTTTAGGTCCTGCTGATGTGTTTAGGTCCTCCATTGCTGACGACCTCACATCGGTCCAGCGTTCCCAACTTCTGTGCCTGCTGGAAGAATTTCGTTCTTCTTTCGATGTCGGGCAAACTTCTCTCGGCCGCACTTCCGCTGTTACGCATCGCATCGACACCGGCGCCCAACCACCACTGCGGCAACGTCCATATTGCGTGTCTCCCGCAGAACGCCGGGTCATTAACGAGCAAGTGGACGATATGCTTCGACGCCACCTTATTCGACCCTCGGACAGCCCATGGGCCTCTCCCGTTCTCGTTGCGAAGAAGGACGGTTCCGTGCGGTTCTGTGTGGACTACCGACGGCTCAACAAGATCACCCGCAAGGATGTTTATCCGCTGCCGCTAATCGACGACGCGATTGACAGCCTGCAAGGAGCCGAATTCTTTTCGTCTCTTGATTTGCGCTCGGGGTACTGGCAAGTACCCATGGCGGATGACGCTCGACCGAAGACAGCCTTTGTCACGCCCGACGGCTTGTACGAGTTCAACGTCATGCCGTTTGGTCTGTGTAATGCGCCCGCGACCTTCGAGCGCATGATGGACACCGTTCTACGCAACTTGAAATGGCACACGTGCTTGTGTTACCTCGACGACGTCGTGGTTTTCGCTCCGGACTTCTCCACGCATCTCCAACGTCTGCGGCATGTTTTGACACGTTTGCGCAACGCCGGCCTCCAACTGAATCTGAAGAAGTGCCGATTTGCGGCACGGCAGCTGACAATCCTCAGCTACGTCGTGTCCAAAGACGGAATCCTTCCCGATCCGGCCAAGCTTCGGGCCGTGGCCGAATTTCCCAAACCTACGTCCGTCAAAGAACTGCGCAGTTTCGTCGGACTGTGTTCACACTTTCGACGCTTCATACGAAACTTTGCCACCATTATATCGCCGCTGACGAAGCCCCTTGGAAGTAACGGACCCCTAAATTCGTGGTCGTCCGAGTGTGACGACGCGTTCGCAAAGCTCCGTCGTTTGTTGACGTCTCCTCCCATCCTACGCCACTACGATCCTACGGCCCCAACGGAGGTACACACGAACGCCAGCGGTGTAGGCCTCGGCGCTGTCCTTGCGCAGCGCAAACCAGGGTTCCCCGAATATGTCGTGGCATACGCAAGCCGTACGCTTACCAGAGCCGAGACCAATTACTCAGTCACGGAAAAAGAGTGCCTGGCGATCATATGGGCCCTTACAAAGTTTCGACCTTATTTGTATGGTCGCCCATTTGATGTCGTCACCGACCATCATGCACTATGCTGGCTGGCGTCATTGAAGGATCCCTCAGGCCGTCTCGCCCGCTGGGCACTTCGCCTGCAGGACTACGACATCCGCGTGCTGTACCGCAACGGACGCCAGCATGCTGACGCCGACGCCCTCTCGCGCTCTCCCTTGCCTGACGACAATGCCCCCTGCTCAGTATCTCACATGGCTGTTGCTTCAATCAACGTTCACACCATCGCTGCCGAACAGCGCCAGGATAAATGGATCACCTCGCTGATCGAGTTGCTCACTGATCCGTCGGCAACACCATCCACTCGGGCGTTGCGTCGTCAAGCCCACCATTTCGCCGTTCGTGACGACCTCCTGCACCGACGCAATTACAACGCCGACGGCCGCCAGTGGCTACCAGTAATACCCCGCAGTCTGCGTTCTGAAATATGCGAAGCCTTCCACTCTGACCCGCAATGCGCGCACTCTGGGGTATCCAAAACTTACCACCGCATACGACAACGATACTTCTGGCGTGGGATGTACCGCTACGTGCAGAAGTTCGTTCGCTCCTGCCTCGATTGCCAACGCCGAAAACCTGCAACGCACGTGTCGCCAGCAGGTCTACAACCATTACCTTGCCCTAAGCGTCCGTTTGGGCGCGTGGGCATCGATTTGTATGGACCCCTTCCTCTGACTTCGGCTGGTAACCGCTGGGCCATCGTCGCCGTTGACCATCTAACGCGATACGCAGAAACCGCCGCCCTCCCAGCGGCTACAGCGCGCGATGTTGCCTCCTTCCTACTACACAGATTCATGCTGCGTCACGGTCCACCCCAAGAGCTTCTCAGCGATCGAGGCCGTGTCTTCTTATCGGAAGTCGTGGAAGCCATTCTGAAAGAGTGCCATGCTGTTCACCGCAAAACTGCTGCTTACCACCCGCAGACGAATGGCCTAACTGAACGCTTTAACCGCACGCCCGGCGACATGCTGTCAATGTACGTCGCCGCTGATCACACCAATTGGGATGCCATTCGGCCCTTCGTCACCTACGCCTATAATACCGCCCCTCAGAGCACTACTGGTTTTTCACCCTTTTTCTTATGTACGGAAGGCACCCGTCGCACACCATGGACACGATACTTCCATACAAGCCGGATCCATCTGAGTGTGCGCCTATTTCTGACACAGCCAGGCTTGCTGAAGAGTGTCGCGAGCTTGCCAAGACATTTACGACGCAGGAACAAGAGCTGCAGAAGAGCATTCGCGACGGCACCACCACTTCTGAGCCCACGTTCCTCCCTGGAGCGCTCGTATGGCTCTCGGTCCCTACCACTGCAAGTGGCCTCTCTTCAAAACTGCTGCCGAAATACGAAGGCCCATACCGGGTCGTCGAGCGCACATCCCCGGTCAACTACTTGATCGAACCCATCGAACCAGCTTCGGACATGCGCCGTCGAGGGCGCGACATAGTCAACGTGGAGCGCCTCAAGACCTACTATGACCCACTCATAGTGACGAGCTGTTAGGTCGCCGGACGGCTCCCTTTTCGTACCCGGGGTAATTGTGGCGAAGCGATTGGTACTGTTAAACGGCTGCTTTCTCCAGCGGCTCCTAGTGGGTCGTCCTCTTGTAAACGCCGCTCGCTCTCGGAGCCCGTGCTTTGGCCTGGACTGTCGCCATAGCGAATTGTCGCCGAGTCCCGTCCAATAAACCGCTTAACAATATATATATATATATATATATATATATATATATATATATATATATATATATATATATATATATATATATATATATATATATATATATATACGTTGGCACTCCCGCTTCGCTAGTTTTGATAGACCACGGCAGCTGATTGCGTGTCACCGGCCGCTCGGGACGCTAAGGAGGTAAAACGAAGCAGAGCATGGCGGGGTGGCGTCTGTAGATAAGCGCGAAATGCCATGACGTATGTGGTTATCTACTGCTTCGTTCATGTCTCTCTCTCTCTCTCTCTCTCTATGAGCGCGCGCGCGCGCGCGCGCGTGTGTGTGTGTGTGTGTGTGTGTGTGTGTGTGTGTGTGTGTGTGTGTGTGTGCGCGCGCGCGTGTTCCGTTCGCTCTGCACTCACGAACGGTCGGTTTAAATATTTCCCCTGTCAAAATACTGCCACGCGCGCTCCTTTTTGTATTTCTGTGTAACCGGTGCGATACACTAGAGTGTACTAGGACAGGGGAGTGCTCGTAACGGCCGCAGCACTAATGTACAGAAAGTGAAGCCCAAACAGGGTCAGTCCGCCTGTGCCGCTGCGATCGGTACTCTGCAATGTGTCGTCATTTAAGAGTTGCGCGCGGCTCCGCCGAAGTGGTGCAGGGGTAGAATGCCAGCTCCCCACTTAAAAGGCCTGGGTTCGAGTCGCAGCTGTAGGTGGTGGGGTTTTATTCTTAATGTCACCTTTTATAGCTGTATTGGTTTTCTTTTGCTTCTTAAAACTAGCTTCTGTGGCTACGTATTGCTACAAAAAGCAACGTAAAATATAAAATCGTGTGTCGAGTATCGTATTCTCGAAAATCTCAGAGGCCATGCTTTACGTTTTTGCTCAATCCCGGATGGTGGCGCTGCAAATAACTGCACTCGCTGTCAAATTTCTTCTATTTTACTTCACAATTTGCGCTAGTTCCTTGACGTTCCAGACGCTGTCGAAAAGCCGTGATCCAATCCCAAGCCAACACTACACCAATGACATCGCGGATCATCGATCTAGCGTCAGACAACAAGGACTACCACTAGAGTACGGACCTCTGCTCGACCGGACCAGGAATACCCCTGCCGTGGCCACCACATCAGCGACAATGACAGCTCCCCTGGCAACTACATCTATGCTGCTACAACAACCACGGGAGCCACCAACTTTTCGTAGATAACCATGTGAAGGCCCAGAAAGTTGGTTGGAAGGATACGACCGGGTCGCCAAGTTAAACAGGTGGAAGTGCGATAGAGTTTTTTTTTCTTTTGCCTTCAAGACTGTGCCAGGACGTGGTTCTAGAATCGAGAGGTGACGCTGACGACCTGGAGCCACTTTCGTGCCGCGTTCCTGGACACCTTCACGAGAGTGACTTGCCTATTTCGCCACGCTGACGTCGCCATGCGCGAGGAAAAGAAGGTTCGCTTCCTGATGCGGAGAGTGAAGGAAGAACTCTTCGCCGGACTTGTGCGCAACCCGCCTAAGACGGTTCCGGAATTTGTTTCTGAGGCCACAACAATCGAAAAGGCGCTTGAGATGTGGTCGAGGCAGTGCAATCGCCGCTCACAGATAACCAACCACGCTGAAGCTGAAGCACTCAGCACTGACGACCTGCGCGAGACCATCCGAGTGGTCGTGCGTGCATAGCTGCGTAAGCTGTTTCCGGAATCGCACCCTCGAGTGGACGCGATCACCGACATTGTTCGTGAAGGAGTCCTGCAGGCAATCTTTGGGAATTCACGAACCGCTGCAGCCTCATCCGGAAGCTATGAGCTACGCTGCTGCAGTGCATCGTAACGCTCCCCGCCCACGTGAAGACGACGCATTGTCGCAGTTTCGTTACCGGACACCACCACCGCCATCGTACCGTCCGCCTGTTGGCCAACGCTACACCCCAAGGAAAACCGACCTTTGGCGCGCCCCTGATAACTGCCCGCCCTGCTATCAAATCGGGGAAGCCGGCCACACCTACGGCCGCTGCCAGTACCACCAGATGGGGCTACCGCGGCTTCGCCGTCAACGCACCACTTCCACTGCGTGGTGAGCGGCCGCGCGACGTCACCGGCTACCTGTAATAATAATATCTGAGATTTAACGTCCCATAACCACGATAAGATTATGAGAGACGCCGTAGTGGAGGGCTCCGGAAATTTCGACCACCTGGGGTTCTTTAACGTGCACCTAAATATAAGTACATGGGCCTCAATCGCCGGCTACCTGGTCGACAGTGAATGGAGTCCTCGACGTCCGTCACGTTCGCCGTCGCCAGGACGCTACCGGTCCCCTCAGCGACGCCCACTGTACAGCGGTCACACCTGGGGCCTATCCGCGAGCCCTTATCCGGAAAACTAAGGGCAGCAACCGATGGAGGTGCGGTTGCTGTACGACGAAATGCCGAAGATCCTCTGCCGCCGACGACGTCGCGCCGAAATCCTAAGAACATGCCACAAGCCGAACAGAGCCCTGACAACGAAATTTCACGGCCGGAAGAAGACCTGATGACACCACGTAGAAGCAGCCGAACAAGCCGACGTAGCCGTGATCCGACACCTCGACCTAATCGCAACGCAAGACGATGAACTAGCGACCTCGACGTTCTCATCGACGGCCACAATGTTACCGCTCTCGTCGACAGTGGAGCCGACTATTCCGTCGTCAGTGGGCCGTTCGCTGCAAAGTTGAAGAAAGTGAGGACCACCTGGCAAGGCCCCGAAATGCGCACCACTGGGGACCATCTCATACCGCCATCTGGAGTCTGCACCGCAAGATTCACCATCAAATATCAGACCTGCGAGCTTCGTAATGCTGCAGCATTGCTCTAGCCATGTCATGCTTAATGAACTTCTCAAACCCGCACGGCGCCGTTATCGACTGCAGAACCAAGTCGATAACCCTATCATCGGACAAAGTGACAATACCAGATACGAACCCATGTCACCGTTCCTTGAACGTCCTCGAGAATCAAGTGACCATTCCGCCTCGCTCCAGCGTCGTAATTTCCGTCGGAACCGAAAATCCGAAGACATCGAAAGTGTCATCGATAGGGACCAAAGTCTGGTGCTGGCCCTCGACATTTGCGTCGCAAGAGGCACTGCTCGGTTGCATGAAGGAAAAGGATGCGTTATGCTGACGAACTTCAGCCAAGAATACAGACACCTATGCAGGGGCGCGACGATGGCATACATCGAGGAAATCGTGACCGTCAGCGGTGCGTTCGCCTTTTCACGTCCTGACGAAGCTACGACAACAACACCAATACCTTATCAGTCCTTCGACGTCAACCCAAGTCTTCCAGCATGCCAACAGTAACAGCTCCGATGCCTTCTTCAGCAATACGAGGACTGTTTCTGGTCGTCATCAAGGGTTGGACAAACACCCCTATTTAAGCACCGTATCATAACGGAAGAAAATGCTCGACCGCTCCCTCAGAATCCCTACCGGGTTTCGAAGTGAGAACGAGAAGCTATAAACCGACAAGTCGACGAAATGCCGCAGGATGACATCATACAACCTTCGAAGAGTCCGTGGCCATCACCAGTAGTCTTAGTGAAGAAGATGGATGGAACTTTGTCTTTCTGTGTTGATTACCGTCGCCTGTCGCCTGAACAAGATCCAAAAGAAGGACCTATTTCCACTCCCACGGATAGATGAAGCCTTGGATCGACTCTGTAACGCAAGGTACTTTTCTTCGTTGGACCTCAAGACGGGCTATTAGCAAATTGAAGTCGACAAGAGAGACCGCGAGAACACTGCTTTTATAACACCGGACGGCCTGCTTGAGTTCAAGGTCATGCCATTTGGGCTTTGCTCGGCATCTGCGAATTTCGGGCGTGTTATGGACACAGTGCTGGCTGGATTAAAGTGACAGACTTGTCTTGTCTACCAGGATGACGTCGTCGTCTTCGCGCCCAACTTTGCCGAACACCTGTGACGCCTTAGAACAGTACTTCAGGCAATTAGGGCATCTGGCCTAACGCTCAAACCGGAGAAGTGCCGATTCACGTACGACGAGCTCCTCTGCCTAGGACACGTCATGAGCAACTCTAGAGTCCGCCCCGATCCGCAGCAAACAGCCGCCATCACTACATTTCCTCCACCAGCCGACAAGAAGGCCGTGCGCCGATTTCTCGGCCTGTGTGCCTATTACAGGCAGTTTGTCAAACACCAGGCGCGCATCACCGAGACTATTGCTAAAGTGACCAAGACAGACGCCGACTTTAAGTGGGAGACCGCGCAAGTCGCAGCATTTCAAGAACTGAAACGACGCCGCAGGCGCCTCCGATACTTGCGCATTTCGACGAATACGCTGATACGGAATACCAGACCGGTGCAAGCAGCGTAGGACTCGGCGGCGTCCTTGTGCAGAGGATTGACGTACTGAGAAGGGTTATCAGTTTTGATAGGCGGTCGTTATCTAAGGCGGAAGCCAACTATTCTACAAGAGAAAGGAGTGTCTCCACATCATCTGGGCTACATGAAAGTGTCGCCCCTAACTCTGCGGCAGACCCTTCAAACTTGTGAGCGACAACCACGCCTTGTGTTGGCTAGCTAACTTGAAGGACCCTTCAAGTCACCTCGCACGATGGAGTATGTGACTTCAAGACCGTCGTTTACAGCACTCTGACGCCGATTGCTTGTCCCGCGCACCAGTTGATCTGTCTACGTGAGACGATCTCGACGAAGACTGCTTCTTGGCACCCGTAAGTTCCGACGACTTCGCCGAACGACAGCAGAGCGATCCGGAACTGAGAAGCCTGGCGGAGTATTTGGAAGGCAAGACCACTGTTGTACCCAATGTATTCAGGCGAGGATTGGTGTTATTTTTCTTGCTGAACGATGTCTTCGTAAAGAACTTCTCCATGGCCCGAGCCAATTACCTTGTCATTGTACCTTCGGCACTGCGACCAGAAGTTCTGCAGACCCTGCACAACAATATGACGACTGGACACCTCGGTTTTTCCCGCACACTCGCGAGGATAGAAGAAAAGTGCTAGTGGCTACGCCTTACCGCCGGCGTCGCTCATTACGTGAAGACATGCCGGGACTGTCACTGACGCAGGACACCTCCTATTAGACCAACGCCCAGCGGTATTTTTTCTGCCAGCTGATCCACCTCGTAGACCCTTCCAGAAGATCGGGATGGACGTGCCGGGGCCATTTCAGGCATCGACATCCGGCAGCAAGTGGATCGCAGTACCCACGGACTACCTCACCCGCTACGCCGAAACCAGGGCCATCCCTCAAGGAAGTGCTGCCGAAGTAGCGAAGTTCTTCGTCGAGAACATCCTACTGCGCCTCAGCGCCCCATAAGTCCTTACACCGACAGGGGTACGACTTTTAGAGCTGGCCTAATGCAAGTGATCTTGCAATACAGTCAGACAAGTCACCGCCGGACCACAGCCTACCACCCACAGACCAAATGCCTCACCGAGCGTCAAAATAAGACAATCACCGACATGCTGACCATGTACGTCGACGTCGAACCACAAGACGTGGGACGCCATCCTTCCGTACATAACATTCCCTTGCAACACAGCAGTGCAAGAAGCAAAGCACATGACGCCATTCAAGCCAGTTTACGGAAGGAGCCCTTGGACGACGCTTGACGCCGTGCTGCCAACAGCCAGTGACGAGGACAACCTCAACGTTGCGCTCTATCTTCAGCGCGTCGAAGAATCCCGACAGCTCGACCGCCTACGTATCAAGAATCAGCAGACGACCGACAGCTGCCCTTACAATCTTCGGCGACGCTTCGTGAAATACCAACCCGGGGATCGTATATGGGCCTGGACACCGATACTCCGACGTGGACTCACGAAAAACTTTTTCGGCGATACATCGGCCCATACAAGGTGCTTCGACGTCTCAGCGCTCTAGACTACGAGGTCATCCCGGACGGCATCACGAACTCTCAGCGGCGCCGCGCACGACCTGAAGTCGTCCACGTCGTGCGCCTTAACCTGTTTTATACGGTTAACGAACCCGATGACTCTACTTTTTGCTTTCTTTTATAAGGCGAAAGCCTTACTAAAGACAAAATTTGACCGTTGGCGTCCCGCGTCGGCGGCGGCTTCTAGGGTCTTGCGACGTTGGGGCGAATGGTGAACAAAGTCATGATCACTGGATGACGTCACCATACGGAAAATTTTGTGACGTCATCGTGACGTCACAATTTCTGGCGTGACGTCATGTGACGTAACGCCACATAATGCCGTTGTAGCGCCCTGCTTTGGGTGGCGAGCAAAACCGGAGAGCACGCGACCTCAAGAGAAGAAAATAAAGACGGCGCTTTGTAGGGGCACGTGAAGCCACGGCTCCTGTTCCCAGCTGACGTCGGTTCTGGTTCTGCCGTTTCGTTCCTTCGCCCCTGTGGCATAAGCCTACACCGTCATCGCATGACATCGTAGCTTGGTCAAAGGTTGGCTGATCACGGAGGCAGTGCGAAACCACTCTAGGGGCACAAAGCTTTCATTGGGTGGCAGGGCAGGATAAATGCATCAAGGAAGCCTACGTGACCGGCTGTTCATATAGGCTCCCTAATACATCGACTGAGAAGAAAAAATATTACTTTCGCCTTCGAGTAGTCTTGGGACCCTGCGATTTTTATTGTTCTTTCTTTGTGCAGGCATATTTTTCCATTGCACGTTTTTTTGAAGCATCGGGACGATGTTTTTCAGAGGGGGGCAATGCCACGCGCGCTCCTTTTTGTATTTATATGAAACTGGCCCGACACACGTATAACGATTGCCTTTCGCGAACCGCGCCCGAATGTCTGGGAACCTTCCAGATTGTTTTAGAATCTTCTGTTAGGCTTGAGCGCGCAAACGAGAACAGTTGAGTTTATTCTGGAACTAGCGCGGCCACCAGCCATAAGACTTGAATGTTTGATGCCGCATGTATGAATGCCGATGCGCCTAACCGCATATCAAATTATCCACGGCCGACGCTGTGTTCGTCGCTATCAGTGTAAAGCGTCTATTGCTTGTAGTTTGACTTTTCGTTTCCCGGTCACAGGTTTGCCCAAATAAAGTGTTTCGTGTTCAACACGCCGACAGCTGCCTTCGTCAAAGTCACGACCACGTCATAATACAGTACCGCTCTTTGCTGCGCCTTAAAGGGGCCGTGATACCCTATTTTCGACCACAATCTGTGTTATGTGTGTAGCGAGAGACGAGAGACGTGACGATGGCCGACATGGCCGTGCCGTAATCTCGCCACTTTATTAGCGGGCTATAGCCGAAGGAGAGCGGCGGTGGGTGCAGAGTCCTATCCTCTAGGAACGTGAGCGCGTTCTCTTTTCTGCCTCGTGCCTCGAGCTCTTCGCAAGAGCTGCGCGGGAGGCGCTGCTCGTGGTAAATTAATGATGATGATGAGCAATGACGGTGACGCTACATGTGGTTTCATTTTTATGCATTTACAAACAAACTGGCGAAATTATAGCGCATTTGGTCGGGCACTTGACGATGTATATAATTCAATATTTATAAACACGCGAGCGGCCCGACAGTTGGGAAACTCTGGCACACTGTGCGAGCGACTGCTTGCTGTGCGAGCGTCAGCATTCCGTCGAATGATTTTGTTACGTGGTCAGGTGCGCCTGCAATCAAGCTATTTCAGATTTGTTCAGCTTGGCAGCGAAATTGAAGGAATTGCAGCGACTGAAACTTTGGTAGAGGACGACGGCTCCGCTCCATGCAACACATGACGTCACACACGCTATGAAAAAATGGTGGTCGCCGGTGGTGGGTGGGGCTTACAACCGGCGATTTCTAGGGCTTACATTGCACTGAAATGTTCATTTACGGTCCATTTTTCACATATGTATAGGCGAAATAGACTCCATACTTCAATTTTTCACTGAAAACCGCCAATTGTTGGGTCGCCGTGTCATGGCCTCTTTAATGGGCCCTGCAACACTTTTTTCAGCATGCACAGAAAACACAGCCGATCGGTGGTCGAGGCTCCTGAGAACACGCGAGCCAAACGTTATAGCGCAGCACGTGGCCTGGAATTTACAACTAATTCTTAAAGTCGGCTAGAAATCGTTCCCTCTTCTCTCGACAAATGGTGCCATGAACCCAAATGACCGCTCCGCAAACAAAAGGTCCACGGCCATTGACTAATTTGGGGATCGTGTGCTACGTAGTTAGCGTGGCTGCCGCAGAATAAGCCGTGCGTTCGAAGAAAAAAAGAAAAGAAAGTGGTCGAGGCGATAACGCGCTCGGACGAAGGGACGCATCTTTTTGCCTCCTTGTCATCCCCCTCCCTGCGTAGCTTTCACCGTGCTCGTTAGTACGAGAGGAGAGGAAAGCTCTTCAAGCGTACGACAAATCCCTGTAAATCCGCGCGTGCTTGACGGATTTGGACCATTTTGAGGCAGTGTATTAGTGAAGCAATAAGATCTTTTAATGAAGCCATTCCAAGATTACTTGGAAAAGTGTTGCAGGGGCCATTTTAAAACAAGAGGCGCTACAATTTCAAGCCGTTATCCGTATCATACGAGTGCGTTGCCCTTTCCATATTGTTTTTGACAGCGCCATCCGAGTGTCGATCGAATTGGGGTTTGAGGCTATTAGCCACGCAAACGAGGGCTCCCGCTCATACTTATGACGATAGCCCCAGTGTGCTACAAGCAGTGTTTCATAACGAAACGAAAACCAAAAACGAAAAGCGAAAAAAAAACGATATTTTCGACCAGAACGAAAACGTAACCGAAACTATATCTATTATTTCGTTCCGGAGTAAAACGGAAATTTTGTAATCGTTTTTCACTGCACGAGAAAACTTGGCAATTGGGAACAACTGAGGTCACGCAACGTGAGCAATTATGCATATCTCAGGGTACAGTATTAGCACACACCTCGGACAGGAATTCCAAACCAAAGACATGTTGAAATTGTGCGAAAAACGAAAACAGTGGCAACCGGAGATGTTTATATTACCGCAAGTGGACTCTTGCGCGCATGTCACGCAGGTCAGCGTGGAGAGGGCATTGTCGGCGCTGAAGTTTGTTACAGCGAAAGCTGTTGTGAGGTCACTGCAGCCAATTTTGGCGCATAGTTGTCTGCCGCCTTCGGTGTTCGTAACCGCTATCGCGTGAAATAAGAAAAAATGAAATGAGAAACAGATTTCTAGGATCGGATCGGATTTTAACCCGCGCCCTCTTGCGTGGCGGTTGAGTATTCCACCACAGTGCCACGCTGGTGCTTGTAACTGCTTCGCGAAAATACTCTATACAGGCGTCATGTCGGGCAAGGAATTGTGTTAAAATATATAATATAGCGTGGTAGAACAGTAAAATAACAACCTGGCGTCACAAAATGCGAATTTCACAACGAGTCGGCCATTGAATGCTTCCAACCCGTTACAAAGGGCTCAGCCATAATTCTTCATTGTCATCAGCCACAGCAAGAAGTGCACCCATAATGCCTTAAAGATGTGTGGCGGGTACCATGATTCTCCGAAGAATGACGGAAAATGGCATAGTGGGTGCTTCGCTACTTCAGAAAAATTACGATGATTTATGGCGTAGTGGCTACCTTGCATATGTTCTTGCCCCAAGAGAGTGTACAACGGGCTCTGGAGAGGCCGTTCATCCAGCTTTCGCTGTGACTGTGCTGCGTGTTCTGCGTAGGCCTGGCGATTTTTTATGAGAACAGCGGTCTCGGGCATCAGACAGTACACTCAATGGCGTGCTGATTCTGAGATCATGCTCACTCATTTGACACAAAGCATTGAGCCCGCTAAAAACATCGTAGTTGACTTTTGAGAAAATATATACCGTGACTTTGAAGGGTGTACTGGTTTGTGCTAGTGGGTAGGAATTCATGGTGCAGTTACTTCCGCTCCTCTGAAGAACGTGGGAAGAACGTGTTTTACCCCTCTACCGCTTTTTTAAGAGGAGGGCAAGTAACTACATCACAAAATCCAATGTTTTTTTATGATTACCTTAACATCAAATTTTCACATACAAGTAAAACCGTTACGAACCGTTACGGAACATTTTTTTTTTCGTTCTGGAACAGAAACAGCACGGAACTTTTTTGAGGTAGAACGAAACTAAAACCGAAACGAAAAAAAGTTACACCATCTCCCGCTAAAGGGGACCATGAGGCGATGCGAAGCCGGAGCACTTGCACGATCGCGTTCCGTTGGCGTTCGCTGGGCATGCTACCCACCTCGCGTCGTGGAACGCGAAGAGGAACACTACGCGCGTCGTGTCTTCCCTCTAGCCTAGCCGTTAATTCTCACAGGGCGTGTAGGGAACGCGGTCGACAAGCGCGCGAGAGAGAGAGGCAGCGTAGGAAAGGAGAGAGAGGGGAAGGAGACGCGCATGCGCTGGCCCTCATCGCGGCGCTGCGCAGGAGAGAATTTCGGCATGTCGAGCCCGCATTTCAGAAGAGCCATCCGAGGCAAGCGCTGGGCTGAACGCGCGCGGCGCTCTACCTCTTGAAGCAGGGGAGACTAGAGGAGGAGAGTAGCGTATGCGCCGTGAGAGCAGAAGCGAGAACGCAGGAGAAGCGCAAGCAGGTGCTGGTAGAGAAGTGGAGAGAGTAACGCGCAGCTGTGTGAGAGAGGGAAGGAGGAGAGTCGCGCATGCGTAATGTGTGTGTGGACTACTACGCCGCGTGCGGCTTACCACGCCGCGTTACATACCCCCGAGCAAGAGATACTTCGTATCTAACAGATTTCGTTCCGACACCCTGATTACAAAAGTAAATGTATAGACGTGCGCCGCCGCGCAACTTTGTGCACTCTGCTTTTCTGTTTGCATGAATACGCGCATTGCTGTAGAAGTGTGTGGCTTTAGGTCTTTTTTACTGCTTACCATCCTCTGCAGACGATAGTTCATGCTTTGCGGTATCAAGGATTTCCAAATCGCCAACACATCACGAGATGGTGTCACTAAAATTCTGCATTCACACCTCGACATTTAGTACTTTCTTTTGTTTAGGACGACGCCGAATGAACTATGTGACGTGCTTGAACGAGAAAGAGGTGCCCACATTAAAATACTTTTGGCGAATGGACGGTACGATGGTTAGACCTAGCGCCATACCGACACGGGCGTGTACTCGCTTATTAGAGTGCATACAAGTCTCGTAAGGCGAAATGCTTACGTATATCGTGTAGGCATGCGTACAAACATTTGATACTGTGCTAGCACAACGGAATAAGCTGTAATCTGAGGACGCGCATGACGTACGCACACATGCGAACGCGGTGTGGCTAGCAGACGACGCAAGGAGCCATCCACAGCGCGGGGTTTCGTCCGCTCGCCGCTAGGTGCCGAGTCTGCTCGATCTCCTCGCCAATATAATTCTGAGTAATGCCATGCTCAATTTAAAGCGCATTTGTTAGAGGATTGTGGCTTCAATGGTGAAAGTGATTAGATATTCAGAAATATGTGATTGCAATGCAGTTAGAACTTTCTCATATGTCAACACGGTCTATGAACAAAAAAAAAACTCTGTGTGAATGTTTGTTGTTCATTTGCTCAAGTACTTTCACGGATTATTATGCAGCTGTGTGATGCCTGTTAAAACGTTCAGCAAGTTAGATCTCGGTTTTCTTGGCCTAGTTGAGTGCTACGTGTGCTTGGCGAAGATCAAAACGCGTGTCTTTTGTGCGTTTCTTAATCAGGCACACAACCGTAATATGCATTGCTGTCGTACTGTTTGAGGTGTTCAATAAAACAAGAATGCTGTTTGTGCATTGCAACAGTTTTTATTTCATCTGTGTTAACAGATCCCGCAAACAACTTGGACGCACGCACGTAAAAAACGTACGCAGTCCATCGCGCACGCATAAAAAAACGGGCCTGTCATTTTAAAACAAATAATATAGAACAATCGACGTAACAAACGGCATGGTTGTCTAGTGGAGCAGCGTCGGCAGTGCAAATATCAAACCAGAATGATAAATTAATATAAAAACGGCAAGTAGCAGGCGCTTTGCCCACGGCTTCTATGAGCCGCGCGCATCCGCCTTTCGCCACCGTTCACCGTTGGTGGCGCCACCAGTACAGCTCAAAGCAGCAGCGCACGAAGCCGATACGCAACATGCAACATGCATGTTGCAGTGACAAAGCGCGGCGACGGAGTTCGAGCGCCCTTGCTTGGCTGGAGCGAAGAGCGCGAGGAAAGGAAAGACAAAGCAGCGAAAAGAACAGCCAGCCTACGTTGAGGCGTCGTGTCTCTTTTATTTTTATACGAAGCATTTCTTATCGAACCAAAAGAATTTTGAACGCTTTAACAGCGAAGCTGTTTAAGCTGGCTGCAAAACTATCACCCGCCGCAAAACTATCATCATCATGAACGGGTATGTGCCCCAGAATTCGGGCAAATCCCACTACACACCGCTACGGCGTGGCTTGTAATAACCCTGATGGGTGAGAGAACGAGTACAGAGAGAGAGAGAGAGAAACAAAGAGAAACAAACAGAGAGACGTAAAGACAGATATAAAGAAAGAGAAAGAGAAAAATTTTTGACGAAAAAAATCCTCACGACGCGGGATTAGAACCCGCGCACCGAAAGAACCCGCGCACCGAAAGCCAGCGTCCTAACCACTCGGCTATCCAGGCACGCTAGCAGAGCGTAGCATAGCCTTGTATATAATATAGTGTAGCAAAGGTGTGGGAAAGGAAAGTGAGATTCAGGAGGAGAGATGTGATGGTGTGGATAGTGAAGCAAGCAAGCCACGCCCACCGACGGAGACTTCGCGCGCAACCTCCGCTCTGTAGTGCATAGCCTGGCAAAGCCGGATCGTGTCTAGGCAGTCATGGGGCGTCCTAAGAAAGTGCGTGCTCCCGAGGACGAAGCCGCGCATCTCGAAGGTAGACGTGTCGGTCGATGGGGCGTACGAGCGGCGACGGGCCCGTGCTTCGCTGTGCCAAGCTTAGCGCAACTTAGTGCAAATATTAGAAATGTTCTATATTGCCACGCCCACTTCTTGTCTTGTTTTGATGTATTCGGGTTTGACCGGCAGGGACGGTTATCAACGCCCGACGCTCTCCGCGAAGCAGTGTTCGAGAAGCTTCGCGATTGTGTAGATCGTTTTGTTGCGCCCCGCACGCGAATGTTCCAGCTTTGTCTAGAGATAACGCCGCCACCAGCGATATTGCTGGAAAGTTCGATAGCGCCTGTATAAAAGCCGACGCGCGTGACCGCTTGTCAGTTGATCGACGGTCGACGCTCTGTTCGCCGCTATCGGTGTATTGCTGTAGTTTGACTTTAAGTTTCTCGGCCACAAGTTCGGCCAAATAAACAGCTTCATCTCGGTCGTGCTGACTGTTGTCTCCGTCGACGTCACGACCACGTGACATCTGGTGGAGGTGCTGCTTCTTCCGTGATCCGGACGCCCCCGCGAATCGCTGACCCAAGCCCAAGCCGCGAGGAGGACGACGGCAAAGAAAACCTGGATCGTCGAACAAGCCGCAGGCAGAAGGGACTGCAGCCAGAGCACGGGCTCCTTCCCGAACAAACAGGGCAGCCCCAGGTCCCAGCACCGACCGCAGCGACGATGACCGACCCTGTGCAGCCTGCGCCGGTCCTACTCCGGCAGCCCAAGGAGCCGCCAACCTTCCGCGGGTCATCATTCGAAGACCCAGAAACCTAGAAACCTGGCTCGAGACTTTCGAAAGGGTCTCAACATTCAACAACTGGGACTCCGAGGACAAGCTGCGCCACGTTTACTTTTACCTTGAAGATGCAGCAAGCACCTGCTTAGAGAATCGGGACTCCACTCTTCGAACTTGGGACGCCTTTCACAACGCTTTCCTGCAGACGTTTGCAAGCGTCGTCAGAAAAGAAAGGGCCGCAGCCTTGCTGGAGACGCGGGTCCAACTTCCAAATGAAAGCGTTGCCATCTTTGGAGAGGAAATGACCAGACTGTTCCGCCATGCTGACTCAGCCATGCCTGAGGACAAGAAAGTCAGGTTGCTCATGCGAGGGGTAAAGCAAGAGCTCTTCGCTGGGCTGATGCGGAACCCACCCTCGACAGTCCAAGAATTCATCTCAGAGGCGACGACGATTGAGAAGACGCTGGAAATGCGCAACCGCCAGTATAATCGCCGATCGGTTCAAGACAGTCCAGCTGTTCATGCCATCGGCTCCGACGACCTGCTTGAAACGATCCGAGCGATCGTGCGGGAAGAACTGCGCAAGTTGTTACCCTTACCACAGCCTGAAGTTGCCTCGATCGCTGACATCGTCCGAGAGGAAATCCAGCAGTCTCTGGGCACCCCCGAGTCAGCGCAGCCGCAGCTGCAAGCAGTGAGCTATGCTGCTGCAGCCCGACGCAACGTGGTCGTGACGCCGACGAAGACAACAGTCAGCACGTCCGAGATGAAACTGTTTATTTGGCTGAACTTGTGGCCGAGAAACTGAAAGTCAAACTACAGCAATACACTGATAGCGGCGAACAGAGCTTTGACCGTCGATCAACTAACAAGCGGTCAAGCGCGTCGGCTTTTATACAGGCGCTATCGAACTTTCCAGCAATATCGGTGGTGGCGGCGTTATCTCTAGACAAAGCTGGAACATTCGCGTGCGGGGCGCAATCATAACAAAACGATCTACTACAATCGCGAAGCTTCTCGAACACTGCTTCGCGGACAGCGTCGAGCGTTGATAACCGTCCGTGCCGGTCAAACACGAATACATCAAAACAAGACAAGAAGTGGGCGTGGCAATATCTATCTATCTATCTATCTATCTATCTATCTATCTATCTATCTATCTATCTATCTATCTATCTATCTATCTATCTATCTATCTATCTATCTATCTATCTATCTATCTATCTATCCGCCTACGTCTGGGTAATCTCGTGGTCGCCTCCTTAACTTGACACAGACCAAAATTGGCATAGGAGGGCGTGAAGGTATGACAAACATTGTATGACGACCGCTGACCGGAAGGTCGCGGAGTCGAAACACGACTGCGACGGCAGCACTCTCGATGCAAGCGGAAATGATAGATGCCCGCGTACTTGAATTTAGGTGCCCGTTAAAGTACCCCTGATGGTCGAAATTTCCGAAGCCCTCCACTACGGCGTTCCTTATAATCACATCGCGGGTCTCGGACGTTAAACCCCAATAGCTATTGCTATAAAACACATCTGTCCTCTAACGTAAATACTCACTTTACGTCAGACCATAAGTTACCCTTTAAGCACAAGTGTAGTCGACGGGCCAGGTAAGCACATGATGTGCACGCAACTACTCCATTTAAAAAAAAGAACCACATCGGTCCACCTTGTAATAAGTGGCCCAAAGCCAAAAAATGCAGCGAAGACGGTTGCTCAATCCCTGCTTCGCATGAAACCGATTCCAATGCGTGGAATATGCCGATTTTTTTTAAATTTCGAAAGCCTGCCCGTTGTCATAGTCTATTTCGTTCAATAAAATGGCGCAGTCGCGAAACATCTACCAGCTCCAGCCTTGAGGCGGACGCTGTTGTGGTGCCAGCTGCGTCGGACCACTGTCTGGTGCCGCCGCGGGTACCGGGGACTGGGATTGAAATGAAGTGATAAAAGGACTTGATGTTGCGACGCTCAACTGTGCAGATGACGCGCCCCGACTCAACTCGCAACTGACACCTCGGCCATGGGAACAGCTAGGCTACCGGCGCTGCAGGCATAGTCCGGGGAAGGCGTCTAGGCCTCCTCGGCGAGTCTACGGTGCTATTTTACCGGCGATTCCATGCATCTTGTCAACCGCGCTTGCGCGATCTACGACATCGCAGCACCCATTCCTGGGACAACAACACACTCCACGGCCGCCGTCACTGGCTCTCCGGGCAGCATAGGTCGGCAAAAAAGTTGGAGCTCACTCAGACTCATTGAACAAATATATTCTGCTCTGAGGGCTCACTCGGACTCAGACTCACAAAAATTTTCCTCTACCGGACTCAGTCGGACTCAGACTCACTAAACTTTTTATCAACCGCCCTCACTCGGACTCAAACTCACCAACCCATTATTCTACCGAACTCACTCAGACACAGACTCACGGATTCACCTGAGTGTGAGTGAGCCTGAGTGAGCCGACTCATGAGTCCGTGAGCGTAAAACTAACTTTTTTCTATCTTGGTGTCAATCCTCTTTAATGCCAATATCTCACATAATCGGTGCTCTACGATGCGCCTTTTGGTCTTATACCTTCAAATACTAGTTATCAATAATACAGTAAGGACATTTTTATGAAATACCCGACTTATACGAGACATTGTTATGAAGAACTTTCCATGAAAGGGCTTCCTGGGGGAAATCATGGCACTCCTCCCAATTCACATCTCTGACCAATAAATACCGAGGCGGCGCATGAACGTGAGTGCGTTGAGATATGTGTGAATAAACTTGAGTATAAACGCAAGCCGATATAAGGCTCACAGTAATACTGAATATGAGCAGATAGGACCATAGGTCGGCAATAAAAGGTGGAGCTCACTCAGACTCACTCAAGAATTATATTTTGCGCTTAGGGCTCACTCGGACTCAGACTCACCAATATTTTCCTCAACCGGACTCACTCGGACTCAGACTCACTAAAAACTTCTTTAACCGGACTCACCCGGACTAAAACTCACCAAAATATTACTCACCCGGACTCATACTCAGACTCACGGGCTGATCTGAGTCTGAGTGCGCCTGAGTGAGCCGACTCATGAGTGAGTTTGCCGACCTATGCCGGGCAGCTCACCTGATGACGCACCGAAATATCCGCCGCTTGGAGTAAGTGTCGTAGACAGAAAGCTCGGAGGGTAGGCGCCACAGAAAGCGAGTTTGTGCCAAGAAAGTATAACAAGGGAGTGGGAAAGGGCAGTGAGGGTGAGGAGAGCCGATGTTAGTGTGAGGAGGGAAAGGAGGGGGGTGAAAGGTTAAACCATAGCAAAACCATGTACAGTATAGCATAGCAAGGGGTGGGAAAATAAACCAAGGGTGAGGAGGAGTGAGGTGAGGGATAGGAGGAGGGAAATGAGGAGAACGCGCACTATAGAAAGATGAAAGAAAGAAGATGTAGAAAGACATAAAGAAAGGAATATGAAGAAAGAACTCAATATGCGTTCGCCAGGTGGTGGCACAATTGCTTCCCAGCTCCGTTGTTTACTCACACTTCACAGGCGTTCAACTGACTTTATTCTTTTTTTTAACAAGAAAATGCTTTATGCCGGGGTCCACCAAAACTTTCATGACGTATTTCCGTCACGGAAATACGTTAGCAAAATGAACCCCATCAAATAGCAAACAAAAAAAACTACAAGAAAAAAGTTCGCCGCATATCTGCGTCCTTCGCTGCAAATGTCGTCGAAAGACGATAGTCTTCCGCTGGCAGTATTACATGAGTCCTGGTCTCATCCGCGGCCACCCGTGATGCTGTTCTCCTCTACGGTGAATCGAACGCTTCGGGCTGGCATTGATAAAATAGAGGAGATGCTGCGTGAGATATGGACGCCATCTGGCAGTGGCGTAGGGAAACATGAGCTTGGGCAGAGCCCAAGGCCACTGTCAGGTGGCAACACCATATCGTCGGCAGAGGGCTTTTACGTGCATAGCGTAGCATTTTCAGCGCAGCCTAAGAAACACTAGGGCCTTCAGAATTACGTATCTATGTATTTTCTGGTAAAGGAACACACCACCTAATGCTTAGGTATTGATTTTGGGCCTCAGATATGCGTAATATTTGCTTTTTATCGACAGTGTTCACAAGTATGAACGTAGCTACCAGTTCAAGATGGCTGGGCGTTCAGCAAGTGCTTAAACTTTGGCCGGGTGGCTGAATCGTGTGACAGACAGACAGACAGAAAGACACACCAAAATTTCTGCGTACAAGTATCCCAAGAAATGCTATCGTTTTGAAAAGTTGTCAGGAGTCGAACCCATCACCTCTTGGTCCGCGACGATGGCTGGCGGGCGTTTGGGCTACTGAGCTACCGCCAAACAAATAATGGAGGCTACATAAACGCGCCTTTTATCTTCCACACTTTCCTCTCACAGTGCTCTTGCATGGATGAATGGATGCTATGAGCGTACCCTTTATTACGGGGCGATGACATGTGTGCCACCAGGCTCGAAAAAAGAAGCGCGACTTTGCTACGACCATCCCATTAGGCGCGTTTCTAACAGAAGTGTAATTTCGTCAACGCTTTAACACACCGCGAGGTGGTGGCTTTAGCCCAAGCCTCGCTTATACCATCCATCCCTATCGAAAAACGCTCGCCTGGCTAGAGTGTACTAGAACCGTTTTCTAGCCTGGCTGGCGCACCGCGTTCCCCGCTCGCACTGTGAGAATAAACGGCCAGGCTAGAGGGAAGACACGACGGCGTAGCGTTTCTCTTCGCGTTCCGCGACGCTTTGAAGGAGTGCATATCGAGTATCAGTGTGTATTACGTGCTTGTCGATATCATCTTTGCGCGGGATTCACCATATGCGTCGTCCAAGTATATGTTAAGAGCTTCAGCTATCTCGAGGGTTACATCATACATAGATAGATAATAATCTTTAATGAAAATCCCAGAGAGGGGTTACATCATGACCATGGGCGTTAGTCGTCGGTACGTAGAGAGAGAGAGAGAAGAAATATTTATTAATATGAGGGCTCTGAGTGGTTAGGGTGGGTGGTGCCCCTCTTCCAGGAATCCACTGGCTACAGCGGCTCGCCGGGCCTGGTCAAGGGTCTCTGGTTGGCTTCCCATTTCCAGTTCCGCGAGCCGCGCCCCCCACGACCAATGCAGGGAATGGTTGTTCAACAGAGGCAATATGGCAGCCTCCGGACGTTGTGTACACTGATATGTAAGGTGTTCCAATGTCGGTGTTGCTTCGCACCATGGACATTTGTTGCCGTATCTTTGGGGGTACATTCTGTGCAACCTGTGTAAATGTGGGAAAGTGTTTGTCTGGAGGTGACGCCAGTCCCGTGCTTAATTGTCTCCTGTTTAGGTTAGAATGAGGGGGAGCTTTAGTTCGCCTACCTAGTCTTTGCAATTCGAGGATTTCTCTTGGCGCGCCAGGTGTCAAAGTTTCCTCCCGGGTGACGTGGTCCGCGGCTCGGCTTGTCATTCCTCGAGCCAAACGGTCCGCCCGTTCGTTCCCCTCAACTCCTGAGTGCGCCGGGAACCAAGTCACACCATAATCCATTGTGAGAGCCATTCCCAGTATGCGTAATACGCAGTCTGGTAATGCCCCGCCAAGGAAAAGACGGCAGGCGTCCTGTGAGTCCGTCAGAATAAATGCCGATTCGCCCCTGGCCTCCGCTGTGCGTATGGCCAAAGCTATGGCCGCGGCTTTGGCCGTTGCAATTGATCTCGTGCGAATGGACACCGCAGTGGTTGTTCGCCCTTGGTTAGTCACAACTGCAGCGAAAACAGGGGCCATATGGAGATGTACCACTAGGTGTCAACATGAGTGCTTCTACATCAAGCGGTGCTATTTCTGCCAAACAGCGGCCATAGTACAAGCTCTCATATACCAATGCACTCTAAACAATCAACTACTTCTGTGACGACACGTTTCACTTTCGCGTTGTACCGATTCCTATGACAGAGGGATCAGCCATCATTTTTTTTCTTTTTGTTTAGCTGACCTTCACATTCTTTGTTGCCTATTGTACTGGACTGGCACTAGCCACTTTAAGATATTGGCGTAAATAATTCTTGCAGATGCATTTTTGGTTCATAGAAACAATGTTTTATTTATTTATTTATTTATTTATTTATTTATTTATTTATTTATTTATTCATTTAGTGAGTGATTGATGAAAGGTTCGCGACACCGGTTCGCAAGGTAAAAATAATGGTTGTCAGCATTACCGAATTCTCCGATTGGCCGAAGACACTCACCTATCCGTTCGACAGAAGCCAGTTTTCCAGATCATTGTGACGGTACCACTGAACACAGATGGCCACATGACGTTGCCGATCGTTGGTGAAGGTGACACAGTAGGCCTCTTTCCGGCATCATCAGGAAGGACGGAAATGCAGCAGCGGGAAGAGTGTCAATCCGAAATTCCAGGTGGAGGCCTTAGAGACCACAATATCTCCAATTTACTAATCGTGTGCGGTTAGTCCAGTCAGCACACGACTCCAGAAGTCCAGAACTGAGCAGGCCTAAGCAAAAGCGAATTTCATCTCCGAGACTTTCTTCCTAGCCGCTGCGATGGCTTAGGGGTTAGGGCGCTCGGCTGCTGACACGACTGGCGCGAGTTTGAGCCCGGCCGCGGCAGTCTCATTGCGATAGAAGCGAAACGTTATAGGCCGCGTGTACTGTGCGATGCCAGTGCATGTTAATGAATCCAAGGTGTTTGGAATTATTCGGAGGCCTCCAATGCGGCGTCTCTCATAGACTGAATCGCTACTGGACGTCGAACTCCATAAATTAACCAACTGAGACTAATGAGCATACTGCTACAAGTACCCAGTTCCTAACATGGACAGCCGTACCGTGAATAATAGGTCAGTAATAGACTAATGTTCGTAGCTTGGAATCCACCGGTTGTGACTCTGCTCTCCTATAAAGTCTAGGGTTTGATGAAAACTCGTGTGTGCTCTCCTATGGATCTAATATATTGAAGGCATTGATCAGAGACAGCAAAAGCAGTAAATAGTTTATTTGCTTACTTGCTCTCATGCCTTGCCTAATAAACAGAGTAACAGTTCAGAACGCATCGACGGAGTGAATTATATGTCTTCGCACAAAATATTTGTTCTTCCTCCACGATGACAGGGGGTATATGAATTTGTGTAGTCTATGTGTTTGCGGTTCAGACGCTCTTTTTATTTCGGCTAATGCTTTTTCTTGTTGCAGCGATGCGAACGAGATTGCTGAGCATTTTAGTATCGCGACGAAGGCAGCGGCCAATCGCTCGTATAGCCTCGGCCTGTCGCCGCATTTTCTGTCGCTTGCAATGCTGACAGGTTGCGTCGTTTGTCTTAGTCTTGTGTATATATTTGTTGGCAACACAAGTTATTTTTAATGTTGTCAGGCCTCAATTTATGTATGTTTGCTCTTGCTTCGCAAACCGCAGAGAGAGCCTTAACTGTTTTTTTTTATCCCACGCGACATAAAGTGTGTAGCTGCTGTCACGACTAGTACTTATTCTGTGTAATAAGTTGTTCATGCTGAATACAGACAGCTTGTACATAATTTATTTCACGATGTCTTATCAGTTGTATGCCGAACTAATGCACCTAGCAACGTCGAGTTCTTGCGTCTGGCATACGCCAGAAGGACGAGAAGCAGACGCCCAGCAGGTGACATAGAAAAAAGTAACTAGACGCAGTTTTCAACGCACTTAACACAATGCCGTTGTGCATTTTCAAACTGTGCTTTCTAGGCGCAACCTAACGACCAAACACTGAGTGTGACCACCCATCCTTCTTTAATCGTTTGCTGCGCTTTAGGGCGTTTTCTGTACAAAAGAAAAAAAAAAACATCAGCACTTCTGTACTAAAAGAAACTAGCGATTAATTACAGGAGGAAGCTTTAGAAGGCGCATCTTCTTTTCATGCATTTCAAAACAGTTATATATTGCCACGCATGACAGAAGTAGGAGTTTAATCAAAAGGAATCCTACCTGGCACTTATATCCGTAAACCCGGCTCAATGTATGCACCCGTAATGGAGCCAACATTGGCACTACCACGTTATCTTAATGTTGTGAGCAATATCTACGCGCTAAAGTACTTATCACTTGCGCAGGGGCGTAGTTCTTGCCTCTTCACGTGTTTAGTGCTATATTTTAAACTAAATTGGCAGTTTTAAAGTGGAAGCCTAGGCAAGTACCAAGTACTACCCACAATGCTCATGCTGGATGTACCGGAACACTTGCTGCTTATGTCGACATTAACGCCCGAGTTCCCGATAGTATTTATTTATTTATTTATTTATTCATTTATTTATTTTTTATTTATTTATTTGTACCACTGTTCAACCTTGTAGCAGGGTTGTTGCAGTGTGTTACAGGTAACATATGCATGACATAAATAGGTGTACATCATAAAACAGTCATTATGAAAGGACTTGCATTTTACGGACATGTAATACGCAACTAAAATAACGCGAAAAATTACCGTAGCTTGCAGTAAGCCGCGCAAGGCTGGGTTACAGCAGAGCTCGTGGGCATCTAGCTATTATTGGCTTGGCCAGGCTTTTACCACCTGACATCTTTGTTTCCCTCCTCGTCCTATACTTTACTATACATAGCTATGCTTGCTCTCTTTCTTTCTTTCATTTTCTGTGTCTGTTTCTCTCTATCTATTTCTCTCTATGTCTTTCTATCTTTTTTCCCTTTCTTTACTTTCTTTCTATCTTTATCTCTCTTTATTCCCTCTCTTTCTCTTTGCTTCTCTCTTCCTCTTTCTTTCTATCTCTCTTTCTCTCTGTGCTTGTTCTCCCCTCCTCCTTTCCCTCCTACTTACCCTCACTTGCCTTTCTCACCCCCTTACTATTCTATACTACACAAGGCTATGCTATACTCAGCTAGCGTGCCAAGATAGCCGAGCAGTTAAGACGCTCGCATTCCGATCGTGGGTACGCGCGCTCTAATCTTGTGTGTGTGTTATTCCCTGTCGCTTGTGTGTGTGTGTGCTACTCCCTAGCGCCTGTGCATCGCATGTGTGCGTCGCTTGTGTGTCGTCGCCGAGTGTCTACGACACTCACCTTCGGAGCGTGGGCACGCGGGTTCGAATCTCGCCTCGCCAAAAATTTCTCTCCGTCTGTGTCTTTCTTTCTTTCTTTCTTTGCTTCTTTCTTTCGTTCTTCCTTTCTTTCTTTCTTTATTGGTTCTCTCTCCCGTCGGAGTTATTGCATGCCACGCCGGAGAAATCAGCGCACATGTTTTGGGAGGGAAGCAGAAGAGGAATGAGAGGAAGGCGATGAAGAATAGGACGAAGAGAGCGCCTGTTGGTTCATGATGATGATCATTTTCTATCTAAGACACAAGGCAAACCTCAGCCATAACAGCTCTGCTGTAACGAGATAGATAGATAGATAGATAGATAGATAGATAGATAGATAGATAGATAGATAGATAGATAGATAGATAGATAGATTGATTGATAGATAGATAGATAGATAGATAGATAGATAGATAGATAGATAGATAGATAGATAGATAGATAGATAGATAGATAGATAGATAGATAGATAGATAGATAGATAGATAGATAGATAGATAGATAGATAGATAGATAGATGTGCATGTGTGTGTGTGTCAATTTCCATCTGTTGGTGCTGCAGACAAGTTCTAGTGAACGTTATTCTCCTATTCGGTGCATAAAAACTAGCAGTTGTTCGGTGTACGAATCTAACCGATGAGCGAAGCTCCTTAGAAATGGGACGCAAACGACTATGCACCTGGTCTCGCTGCTGGCTTTCATGAAGGCGGTAGGGTGGGGAGCCGGTGGGGCGAGCGTCTGCTGTGCTCGCGGGCGGGAATGACTGAGCGAATGGGCGTGCGGCGCGCGCAGCGCAAGGAGAGGAAGACAGGAGAGGGGCGCGAGTAGTGATGCGGCGGGGACCTTCGACAGCGGCGACAGAATGCCGCGCGCGTTCGGCGCGCGCAGCGTTGCATTGTCTTTTTGAGCCGGCACCGGTTGGGGAGACCGTCTGCTACTACCTTCGATAAAGCGCCCGTAGTGCGCTAGAATGAAGTTTGAAGTTTGAAGTTTATTTTCTTTCTTTTTGATACAGAAAGATGAGAGGGGCGCGAGGGTTGTCATTTCACAATCCACGATAAAGGTTGTGAAAGTGAACACGACCATTATAACCAGTTGTGCACAGAGCTTATTTCCTTTAACCTCCTATTTCTGGTGCGCTAGAACCAAGCCGCTCAAGGCCTAAACATTTGCTCTTAAATCACCGGCCACTGCAACCTCATGCGATGCTTAAGAGAAGTGAGCTTCGACGGCGTGGAGGGGTGTGGGCCTGAGGACCTTCGCTCCTAGAAAACTTGAGGGATGCTTGAGCTTCGCCATAAAGAGGTTTCGAAAGAAGAAAGTGTGAGTACAAAGTGGGTGGACATATCTAGGAGGGAACAACACGGAAACAAAAAATAATTTTAGATAACATATCTGTAATGTTATACAATTTCTAGTATCGTCATCCTCTTCCCGTCCACGTCATCCTCGTCAAGGTTAAGGTGTCAGGTAATGCACACAGCGACATATGAGAAACAGTTTTGAGAGATGAAACACAATTCATAGGAAGCGACAAAAAGGTCCGAAAGGTACAGGTAGAGGCAAAACGCAACTGTAATGATAATGTTGCACTATGCAGTGTTAAGGTGGAAGGTGCGTTTTCATGAAATATACAGATACTGCAAAAGCTCGTTATTTCGACACGCGTTTATTCAGAAAATTGGATAGTTCGGACGCGTTCTTTGGCCCCGGTAAGCATATGCATTGTTTAATGGCATCAAACTCTCGTTAATTCGGAGATGTTTGGCCCCAGCCCGGTTAATTCGGATAATTCTCGGAGCGCGCCGAGCGCGAAGCGCCGCACACTGCGACGCAAAGGAGCGAAAACGGCGTTCGCTGACAACCAAAACGAGGCAGCGCAGTCTGCATCGCCATCGTCATTAGCGTGAACTGTACGGTAACGACGGTAACGATGTTTCTGGTTAATTTCGGGTTCGCACGTTTCGGGTTAGTTAAGACAGTGTGGTCTTGAGCCGCGGTCACATTGTGAACAAAGTCGCGAGTGCGGAAAATTGCAGCTTTTACACTGATTTTATGCAAAGTATGTACAGGATTTACATATTCATCAAGGAAATGAAAGTGTATTGACGTAATACAGATCTGTTTATTGTTTTCTTGATACTTTTTATAAATCGGAATCCGGTTAATTCTAACATTTCTTGTGGTCCTGTGAAATCCGAATTAACGAGCTTTTACTGTACTTCTAGGGCATGTTTCCTTCCAAAAACGTTATTTAGGCAGCTCGAAATGACGATGGTCCTGCAAGCGAGAAGATAGATGAGGGAAAAGAGCTACATTCTGTAATAGACAATACCAAAGCCCAATTTTGATAAACGTTGGTCCGGGCAAATGTAGGTTTTATTTTTGAACGTGATCTCGCCGGATTGATATATATGGGTTGGGCAGAAGGTCAGTTCGAGCAAATGGGGTGCTATACCATGGTAGACTATGAAAAAACGACAACTGCGCAAATTTTCTGCGCAGGTCAGGATTAACAATATTTAGAGATTTCTTCAAGGCGGATACACTTTCGTAACGAGAGTATGAAGGCAGGATGAACCAGGCGTCCTTATTTTGAACTGATTCGAGTAGGTAAGACAGGCAAGCATGATGTGGGTGCCAAAAGATGGAGGCATAATCTAAGGAAGGTCTGATAAGGGAATCGTATGCACGAAGTATGGTACCAGTATTTGAAAGATGTAAGCGTCTTTTGAGGTAACCTACTTTTTGCATGCTTTAGAAGTGACGTGTTCGATGTGCATATTCCAGCTTAAGTTCAATGTAAAAAGAACTCCAAGGTTTTTAATTGAGGACGCTGAGCAGATGTTAGTACCACGTATTTTATACTGGTTAGTGTTCGAGCGGACAGTTGTAGCGAATTTTGTGTGCAAAGTCTTTGAAATACTGATTTTCATTTGACATATATTGCACCATTCTGTTACACTACTGACATATATTGCACCACTGTAGTGAAATGACGTCATCGTGGTAGTTTAGGTCTTTATAAAC
Source organism: Rhipicephalus sanguineus (assembly GCF_013339695.2). Taxonomy (NCBI): domain Eukaryota; kingdom Metazoa; phylum Arthropoda; class Arachnida; order Ixodida; family Ixodidae; genus Rhipicephalus; species Rhipicephalus sanguineus. Next base: position 31,137,920 of record NC_051181.1, on the reverse strand, counting down.
GGCGCAATCGTCTACAAAAGGCGTATTTATGATATAGGATTAGCTACATTGTCATTTATGTATATTGGGAAAAGTAATGGGCCAAGGACAGAACCTGGGAGAGCTCCCGAGATGGCATCAGTGCGGTTAGAAAAACAGTTCTGCAAACTGATCACTTGAAATCTGTTAGTTACGAGTCCCTCAATCCATCGTGTCGTGTTGCAGTGAAGTTGCAGGCTTGAAAGTTTAAGCTTTAGGCGATTGTGAGACGCCCAGTCAAATGCTTTGGCAAAGGCGATGAAGATGGTGTTTGTGTAAAGTTGATTGTGCATGGAAGAGTGCATATTTGTGACGAGTTCAGACAGTTGAGTTTGGCATGAGCGATTTTGAAGGAGTCCATGTTGGTTATTGAGGTTATTGACGTTATTGAATGCATAAGCTCCGAAGCTTTGGATCTATCATCCTATGGCGCAGAATCTCTGTAGCAAGAACTTGTTTAGAATGCGCAGGTTCGCTAGCGATATATACGCTTTGACTGCCTTAATATAATCCAGCGCCTTTCAAGCCACCGACTCCGAAGAGAGAAAAGTGCAGCCAACGAGACCTCGAAGAGAAAACAGCTGGTGCGTAAGAACTCAACTACGGCGCGCAATCAAATAACGACAGGGCTTTTCTGAGTTGTTTATTGCCGCGCCGTGATCGTATATCAGGTGGTGGTCTTAATTTTACTCGGACAGTTTTAGATATGCACCGTCTCCGCGCGTTCTTCCTTTCTTTTATCACTGCTGTCGTTTAAACTCTAGACTCGCTTGGGTGAGCGAGCTTGCAGAAGTGACAACAAACGCGCTACTTTGTGCGACCTGAAGTGTTAAGAAACTTGAGTCTTTAGAGTATGCTATGAATAATAAGTGCCGTAAACACAAATGCCCATGGTGTTGGAACGCTGGCTGTCCTATGACGCCCCGCACTTCACACCCGAGCGTTGAACACAAGGAACAGTGCCGGTGTTAAGTGATTACCTTCGTGCCGAGAATACGTCTAGCAGCAGCAAAACTTCCTTTCCGTCATATAAAGGCTTGAAAAGGACGCTTCTCGTGGCTGAGGAAAGGTTAGCGGCAAACCTTGTCTCCGCAGAGCTCTTTCCAGAAGCTGTAAGTGAACATTTCCTTACACTTTATCGCAGATTACCTGTGGTCCCTCCATAGACAACTACTTAGGTCGTCGCTATCAAGCAATTATTTTTTCAGGCACAGCGTCATCTGAGTTAAAACAATCTAAATTACAAGCTACTTATAGCTATGGAAGCCATACTCGCAAAAATTGCTTTAGAATTTGGAAGGGTTCTAAGTGCTCCCTGTCAATTATTCCAGTGTGAAACACCTTTACCTCGGTATAACTTCACCTTGTGTGTGGTATTAAACGGTTCGTTAAAGTTAGCTTCGTTGTACGCTTCGTCAGTTTTGCAATCAAAGAAATACTTCTCGCTTAATTTCCGATGAACGGCGACCGAGAAAATGTCGGGTGATCTAGGTTTCAAAGGTACTGCAGCAGAATTGTTTCTTCAATGAAGTCAAATGTCTCTGGCGCTGAAACGGTGAGCGTCTCTCTGGATTTTAATGCCGGGATGCCAGAGCGTCGTCTCCACTACACGTAGCTGTAGGGCACCTAGGATCATATTTACAACGGCTGTTATAGTATTTGTTCGCCATTTCATAACGACATATATGGGGTCACACTCAGAATCAGCTTTACGCTTCAATTGTTTTAAGAGAAAGAAATTTTCAGCCTAAATTGACATGTATACTAGATCATGCCCGTGGGTAGCCTGCTAAATGCAAGCTGCACTCACGAAACAGTGTAGTACGCCGTGAAACGTCCCAGCCATTTTGGCGACCATCTGAAACGGACTCGACAAAAAAAAAAACGTGCTGATTTGCTTTATTAAAAACCTTGAATTCCTAGATTATTGCGGGGAGAAAAAATTTTTTAGTTACGTGCTAGCCTTCCGAATTTCACAGAATGTCGTCTGAGTGATGCTTATCAAAAAATTTACTTTGAGAGTGTAGTTTCCTATTTCAATACCAAATTTGGTTTACCTATTAAACAAAGGCGTTTGTGTAAGGTGTTTGAAGGTCAATAATATTTTTCAATAGGTATTCGAAGCTCAATTTTTCTGCCATATACATCTCCAGAAAAGTAAGGAATTCTTACTCTATGGAAGGCATACTTTCCGTTAAAAATATTTTCAGACCACTGATGTTTCTAAATTTTACGAAGAAAAATCACAAATTTGAGAAAATCATCATTTTGGTCCACATCGAGACGCAGTTTGCACCATGTGGTGCTCCAATTAAAAATCAGCTTTATATCTCATTCTAAAGCAAATAAGTAGTTCTTATGTGGCAATTTTTATCATTACACTTTTTGTTTTAAGGAAGCAAATAATTTTTGAAGTTCCCAATTGACGGCGATCATCCCATTTGGTCATACGGCAGCTTCCTCACTGAAGTTCTCCATTGCCGTCAATGGGGAACTTCAAAAATTATTTTCTTTCCTAAAACCAGATATGTAATAAATAAACTTGCCATATAAAAATAACTTTTAAGTTGCTTACGATTGAGATATGAAGCCGATTTTTAATTGGAGCACAACACGGCTTAAATTGCGTCTCGATACGGACCAAAGTGATGACATTCCTGAAACTCGTGATTTTTGCTCGTAAAATTTGGAAACTTCACTGCTCTGAAAATATATTTAACGGAAAAGATACTTTCCGTAGAGTACGTATTCATTTCTTGGACATTCCTACATAGCGTGATATTACAATGAAAAAAATGCAGACATAGAACATATTGGGGAAACTTCTGAAAGCATATATTGCTTAAAATTTTCAGTAACATTACTGAGCTTCGAACACCTTACACAAGCACCTTTGCCTAATAGGCAAATCAAAATTTGTATTGAAACAAGAAACTACACTCTCAAAAGTAATTTTCTGATAAGCATCGCTTAGACGACATTCTGTAAAATTTGGAAGGCTACCACGTGGCTAAAATTTTTTTTCTCTTCGAAAAATCTAGCAATTCACTGTTTTTCTTGCAATAAATCAGCATGATTTTTTGTGCAGGTCGCCAAAATGGCTAGGATGTTTGGCGTGGAATGACCCAACAGCAACTAACAATTTTAGCCCTGAGCGCAGAATTTATTTGGAATGCTAGCATTACTGCGTTTGTTACTCTCATTTAGTGGTACTCGACGGCGATGCCTGACGAAAATTTCGGAATCAGGTCCTCTCTCGTTCTGCTCTTATGCCTCGACGTTAAGATCCAAACCAGTATTCATAAGAGAGTATTTCACTGAATTATTCGTAAGATAAATTGTCAGCCTACCGTAATGCTGGGCATATGCTGGGCTCGTCTGGTTGTAGAGATCTCATAGGCCTTTTCGGTGCTGTCCTGCGTTCCACAGAGTTCAAAACATGTCTTTGAGCAGTAGGTGACGTCTGTGTTCAGGCGCGTAGTCAGTGGTACTTGCCCAGAATTTTCAAGAGCTCACAGAAAAACCGAGGTGTCCAGGGGTCAAGTCGTCATGTAGGGCATTCAAAACATCGGGTTGCATCGCTGACGGCACAACGAAGAGTTAGTGTGGAATGGGAGAGATTCTTCAAAAGGAAATCATTTCGCATGCAGTCGGTTCATGCCTTAATGCCCTCGAGATAAAGTCCAACTTGTCCTTCTAATACTAAATAAGGCCTCTTACTCACTTTAGACTTTGGAAAGTGCATGGATGGACGCTATGAACATTCCTTTTATAACTAGGCGGTGAGCGGGGCGCCACCAAGCTCGAAAAAAAAACATCTTTTTTGTTTTAAGTAGGCCTAATTCCTTGTCGATTTTGTGGTGTCTGAGCAGACCGCCGCTCTCGGAACAAACGGACACAGTTACGCGGTCGTGCAACAAACACGTGTACATTTATTGAACCTGCTTTCACATCACGGCGAGCTCGCCTGCCTAATCTGATACACAACTAGTAACATGATAAGTATCCTCACACAAAGCCAATACAATGCACAGAAAACATAAAACACACAATGTACCACGAGTGCGGCGTCGCCGACGTTCGACTCACCACGAGGGCCAGTGCGGCCGACCCGTGTAATCGTACGCACGGACCCCGCCACATGGAGGAAGGAAAAATAAGGAGAGGCCCTGACGTCACATTCGTGAAGCCTCCACATCGCAAACACCCGCATCGCCTCCTAGCGAAGGAGCCTCGAAATATTTCGCGATTTCCGCCGTGTCGTTTGCAAGCGCATGCGCGATTCGAGCCTTTTTTTTTTTTTTTTTCGCCGTGCAAGCGGCGCCGCGGGGCAGTCGATTCACGCGTGCTGCTCCTTGTGTGTATTCTTTAGGAAAACTACGCAATGCGCAGCTGTTGCGTATGGTTGCGTATACCCGGTGCAAATCGCGTGCACTGCGGAAAGCACCGGGTGTCACTTTTCATGTGTACGTACACGTTCGCTTCATTGCTGATCACTAATGCATGGTGTTTGCATGCGAAGCTCTCGGATGTGTGCTCTGTTGCTTCTTACTCATTGTGTCAACTCAGAACACACGTGAACTTTTGTTTTTGGCGTCTGACGCACCGTACGTAACGTGCGCCGAAGGCATCGTACGTTTTTAGAGGCTGTGTAGTTCAACGAAAGGGCAATAAACTTATGTTGTTGTTATCGGACTACGTGATGTGTGTATTGTGCGGTCTGCGCTCGCTGCGTGCTTGTTGTTGTGTGCGTACTGGAATTACAAACTTTACGTGCACGATCGCGTATACAATACAGCGGTGTCCTCTTTTCAACGTGAAGTTACGTCAACTATAGGTTGGCGTTGCGCCGAATAGCTACTACGCTCACTCCATATACACGAACAAAGAACCGCTAATCCGGCAACAGATCGGGAAATCGGGCTACGAGAAAGGGAAGGCCTAACGCCCAGCAGAACGCGTAAATCACTGCTAGGTGAGTTCGATTACGATGATGCAGGGGCTGAACGTTTTTGATCACGGCACGTACCGGTATTCTGTACTGCTGCACAAAAATGCTCCACGAAGAATTTCAGCACGCAGCGCCCGGGCCTGCCACGCACGAACAGCCTGGTAAACGTCTGCTTGCAACATTTTACTGCGTGCCAACCGCAAAATACGCGCTAAGTTTACGCCGGGACTACAAATCTGCTAAGAAGCTAACCACGGCGGAGAGCACGCCGCGGGGCTGGCGGGGCGTCTGCTGTTTTGTTTGCCCTATACCGGTTTGTTTGCCCCATAAATCTGACGTCACTTCCGCCACACTTTTCGCAATGCATTGAAATACGATAGGGCCTCTCCTTAGTATTCCTTCCTCCATGCCCCGCCATGAACCGTTCGTCCACGAGGCCGCAAAACGCCAGGGAGACTCGCTGCTGTTTTCTCTGCTCCGGCGTAACCTCTCCGACAGGGCGGCGCCACCACGCCACTTTACGCCACGCGATCACAGCGCTACCTTTCGTTCAGTGGCTGTTAAACCGAACTGGGGCCGTATTCTGAAACGATTGCAAAATTCGACAATCGCAAAAGTATCGCCTTTGGTGCGCGCTGATTGGCTATTGAGCAAAACCGAAAACGTGAGGGCGCCTCGAATAAACGAACACACTTTATCACCATCGGTTGGTGGTGAAGTGTAGCATTTCAGTGATATAGACGATAGCTTCTAGTAGTCAATCCTCGGTGGATGTGCGCACCATTTCTTTACGCTGAAGCTTTCAGCGAGCATTACCTTGGGGTGTTTTCAGTTCTCGTTATTTGCCAGCGCATGCTTTTTCGTGGTTTTAACGTTCCAGGAACATGAACCCTACGTTGCTCGCGTGGTTTATCGCGCGCCGGCAACATGTTGAGATGTTGAGGCGATATCGCTGCGGCGGCACACTACATGCAGCTGAACACTCCGAGTACGCCGTGTTAAGCTCTCAACAAAAATACATTTCACACAATGTTGCATTCTTTAAATATTATACTGCGCATTAAACAATTGCACAAACAAGCGTTGAACGCACTTTCAACACGTCCTATACCGGGAGTTCAAAAATAAGCTTTATGGTTTTCTCAAAATTCAACACTGGAAGGTACGTGAAAACCACCTTGGGGACACAAAGTGAGACAATAATGATCGCTCTCAGCAGCCCAATTAACTAAAATTGAATAATTGAATAACTGCCTGCAATTTTCAATACAAACATACCCGCTTGCTGCACTCATTAAAAAGTTCATTATTCAATCTTCGTTAATTGGGCGGCCGACAGCGAAAATTATTGTCTCACTTTGTGTCCCCCTGGCTACATAACATATCTGCAAAGGTGGTGATCTTTGACAAGTTGATGTGCATTTAGAGAGAAACCACGAAGACCCGCCTGGCGATGATGCGTATTCGGCAGAGATTACCAGCCTCCCCACAGTGTTGACAAAGAGGTATCCTATCGGGAGTGCTCCAAATATCGTTCTTTCTGAGTCTCCTCTCGGGTGGTGGCTGCAGTGGGCTTGGAGACATCGGGTGCGGCATCGGAGTAGTGGCAGGGAGTTCCTCGCAGTATGACATCGGCATAGGACATACTGGGCTAACACTCTAGTGGCACTTGTGAATGTGCGTTTATCTGAGGCTCCTGGACCCCCTGTTAAACCTCCTCGCGTATCACGTCGGCCAGCAATGGAGCACTCTGGCCAAGCCGTTGTTTCTGTCGCTCTTCTCGTACTACAGACCGTCCCAGCTCCCGCAAGATCTCCATGTTGTTTCCGAAGGCTGCTGGCAATGCGTCCAAGCAGGCAATGTTCATCTCTCGGTTGCACATTCTTGCTCGCTGTTCACTACTATCCCTCTTGAGGAAGGTTTATAACAGCAGCATCTTACCGGCACTCACCTACGGAGCAGAAACCTGGATGCTCACAAAGAGGGTTCAACTTAAATTGCGGACAACGCAGCGATCAATGGAAAGAAAAACGACCTTAAGAGACAAGAAGAGAGCAGAGTGGGTCAGGGAACAAAGGGGTGTTAAGGACATCTTAGTCGAAATCAAGAAGAAGAAGTGGGCATGGTCACGGCATGTAGAATTGCTTCATGAAGTCAAAAACAGTTAGACAAATAGAAATGAGACGCATGCGAGTAGGGCTAGTTGAAATCACGAACCACAGCGTTACGCCTGGGGTAAGGAACTGCTCAAGGCTAAGTCACATAGAAAATCAGAGGCATTGAAGCTGGGATCGGATACTTGAGTGAACACTAGCGAGAAAAAGGAGTGATCAGTGAGACGTGTGGATTTCATTCCAATTCGGCTTAAAGGTGTTGCGCTACATGATAATAATAATATCTGGGGTTTAACGTCCCAAAACCAAGATATGATTATGAGAGACGCCGTAGTGGAGGGCTCCGGAAATTTCGACCACCTGGGGTTCTTTAACGTGCACCTAAATCTAGGTACACAGGCCTCAAACATTTTCGCCTCCATCGAAAATGCAGCCGCCGCGGCCGGGATTCGATCCCGCGACCTTCGGGTCAGCAGTCGAGCGCCATAACCACTAGACCACCGTGGCGGGGCGCGCTACATGATTGACGCTGCCTTTGCGGTGGCGTATTTCAGAAGTCAATTTTTCGGAGAAAGCAATATTTACGGAGCTTTGGAGCGAGTAGCTGGCGCTGAAGGAGGTGAGAGAGTTTTGGCCAGTCCGGTAGAAAATTTTTCGATTACCGCAAATTACCAGAAATGCGTTATGCCAGCTAGGTGGTCAGCAGCGCCCGTTCTGAAATGATATACGGGGACTTAGGGTTACATAACTTCTTTGAAAAGAAGGAGATGGTGATTCATTTGTATTTAAACCACTGATGAAGCGCGTCTCCCCTGGATCTATAAAGGGTGAAGTCTAGTGGGCACAGTCCATGAAGGGTGGTGCGAGAGTTTGGCTTGGTGTTAACTGCGCATAACATCACATAGACATTTAACTTAGCAACGTTGCTTGTTGGGCGCTGTGTCCTTGTCCTCTCACTCGTCTGTTGCCTGTTTTTTGCGCTGAACTACGCTATGAATCACATAGACGACAGAGACAAAACCCAGCGTGACAGACTCGCCTATCCAAATAGAAAAAAAAATGGTGCGAAGACCGAGGAAACAACCGAGCTGGTGGCGCTCCCTTTCTCCTCGTCCTCATTTCTCTTTCAAGCCCGTTGCTACACTATATTTGCATGGCTATCTTATGCATCGTCATCTACCCTCCTCCTTTCCCTCACCCTCACTCCTTTGGGCACTCCCTTGCTATATTATTCTTTACAAGGCTACGCTTTAGTCTCTCCTCTCCCCCTCTCCCACCTCCTCACCTTACAGCCCTCCTCTTCACTTCGCTTTCTCTTTCTACATGCCACCCGCCACAACGCTATGCTATCCTCTGCTAGCCTGTCTGGACAGCCGAGTGATTACGACGCTCGCCTTCGTAACGCGGACACGCGGGTTTGAATCCCGCCCCGTCAATAAATTTTCTTGGCCAAGAATTTCTCTGGCTTCATTCATCTCTTTCATTCTTTTTTTCTCTTTTCTCTATATTTTTTATGTCTTCTTTGTTTCCGTTTATTTGTATTTTTTTATTTCTCCCTATATACATATTTCTTTTTGTTTCTCGCTTCCCTCTATCTTCTGTTTCTTTCCTTTCTTTCTTTCTCTCTCTCTCCCTCTCTATTTCTGCTCCCGCTTTCTTTCTATCTCTTTCTGTTTCTAAACGACTATGATGCTCCCGTGCTTGAGTGTGTGTGCGTTTTTTTGCTCCTTTTTCCTTCCTTACTTTCTATCCCCCTTCCCCTTCCCCAGTGCAGGGTAGCAAACCGAAAAACTTCTGGTTAACCTCCCTGCCTTTCACTTAACCTTTCTCTCTCTCTCTCTCTGTTTTTTGTTTTTCTTCTCTTTCTTTCTCTGTATTTCTCTCTTTTTCTTTCTATGCTATGTTTTACTCTCTCCCCTCCTTCCTTCCCTCCTAGTCCTCACATCCCTTTCCCAATCCTTTGCTATACCTTGCAACCCCTTGCTAGCGCAACTGCTGGCGTACCTGGGTAGCTTAGTGGTTACGATGCTGGCCTTCAGATCGTGTGTACGCGGGTTCGAGTCTCACCTCGCCAAAAACATTTATCGCCAAGAATGCCTCTCTTTTAGATGCGAAGTATCTTATGGCGCAGTTCAATCCGGTGGTGGTGTTGGTGGTGTGCGGCGTGACCACCCTTACTGCGCATGCGCACACCCTCTCCCACCCCCTCTCCACACCCCCTCTCCATTTCCCATCTCTCCTCTCTACTTTCCCTCTTCCCTCCCCTCTCATCTTTCCCCCTCTCCACTTACCCTCACCCCTCCCCCTCTCCACCTCCCCTCTCCCATCCCCTTTCCACTCTTCCTCTGAAACGCGGGCTAGACATGCCGAAATTCTCTCCTGCGCAACGCCGCGCATGCGCGTCCCCTCCCCCTCTCTCTCCTCTCCTACGCTGCCCCCCTCTCGTACGCCTGTCGACCGCGTTCCCCCCTCGCCCTGCGAGAATTAACGGCCAGGCTAGAGTTAAGACAAGACGCGCGTAGCATTCCTCTTCGCGTTCCACGACGCGAGGTCGGTAGTATGCCCAACGAACGCCAACGGAACACCATCGTGCAAGTGCTCCGGCTTCGCATCGCCTAATGGTCCCCTTTAGCGGGAAATGGTGTAATGTTTTCTTTCTTGCTCGCTCTCTTTCTGTGCTACCTCTCTCGCCCATCAGAGTTATTGCACCCTGCGCCGCGCCGGTCAAATCGGCGCACGTGTTCTGGGAGCGAAGTAGAATGGGAAGAACCGGAAGGCGCTTGAGAAAAGGAAGAGAGCGCGTGCCAGTTCATGATGATGATGATTTTCTACCTACGACACACGGGAAACCTCGATCATAAGAGCTCTTCTTTAGAGATAGAGAGATAATGAAACGAGAGAAAGGCAGGGAGGTCAATCAGAATCTTAGCATCCGATTTGCTACCCTACACTAAAGGGAGGGGGAAAGGGAAAGAAAGACGGAAAGGAAAGCGGAGAGAAGTGCAGGCGCGCGATTATAAAAAGATATCAACAAAAGCGAGGTGTAGAGCGGGAGTACTAAAGCCTATTCAATAGGCCACTGGCACACAAAGAGTTCAGTAAGGCCTTAATTGATTTTCGGTGTGCAGACAGTTCGGGTCGGCATTCTAGCACTGACTGTTCCGACAGGGGTCGAGCTCTGCTGTAATAAACAACAAAAGCTAGGAACCAGTTTACTTACATACGAAAGGTACTTGAGTGTTCTCGCAAAAAACTGTGAGCGAAGGAAGACGAGGTACAACGAACCCGAAGCGCGAAAAACCGGCATCGACAAGTGGGTTGTAGTTTGCCTAAAATTGCTAAGGGGACGTAGATCCATGGTGGGGATAGGGATGGGCGCTTTGCTTTCACATATGCAACACTTATGCCACATGAGGCGCACATATGCCAGAGGTTTGTGTGTGTGTACTTGCGTGCGTGCGTGCGCTGTGTGTGCGCATGTGTGTTTTGTGTGTTCGTGTTAGATTTGGAGGATGGCACTCGTGAACAGACTGTTCGTGCGTCCCCCATCTTATCATCAGATTGATTGTCCTAGGGATCAGCAGAAATGCGTGCATTGCCGCACTGCCGAGGGAGAATGCTTTTCGCATAAACATTCTCAATTGTTTGTGAGCCCCTTTAATTTATTAAATGTGTTTGAGGAGAGGCAGGCGCGTAGGTGTGGCTTCGGCATCTCCACTTACGTAGTAGATTCCATCGTGAAGTTGTCAATAGCCATACAACAATAAAAAATTTAGACGAGTGGGCTTTTCGGGTGTGTTAACATTGTTGTTTCGTGAACAATTGTATTGTAATACCGGGATTAGGAATGTCTGTGAGTCCTTGTCTTGCGTTGTCTTTTCTATAGTACCTTCCATTGCGGTCGAGTTTTTTTTTCTGCCAAACTCTTTCGTGGCGCAAAAGCATGTACTGCAAAAAGGCTCGCTGGCTCCACAGCGTTGAGCACTTTGAATGGAACAGAGCACAGCGCCTTTTCTTGTATCTTTGTGCTTGCATTTATTCTATACAGAACATAAACATTCATAAAGCTTTCCTCAGGGAACATAGATTATCATGGCTTTTCTACCTATACCAGCCTTCCGAGTGCAGCGTTCTCAGTGCCAGAGCTCATGTTGCCGTTACACTGTCTTGCTGAGGTGATGAGAAAGTACGCGGGGCCATCATCAAAGAAGTAAACTGCACACTAAACGCCACTACGGCCACTTTCATTCTAGAGACCCGCTTTTCTTTCATATCCTCTATAAGCTTTTTTATTGGTCGAAAGGAGCAAGCGTTCCGCAAGTCCCGCGAATAAAAAAAACAGCATCAAGTACTGCGTACCAGTTGCACCTATGGTGTTTTTGTGTGAGTGGACTACAAGCTGTTCTCATTTTTCTTTGGCAGTACCATGCAGGACTTCGTAAGAACTCTTGTCATTATTGGCTTGGTTGGCAACCTGGTCGTGCCGAGCTATCCGATGGTCCACGCTTCGGTAAGCCAATGTTTGTGCTACAACTGTGGTCCTTATACAAACATATCGGTTTTAAACAACTTGTTCTAGTCCTCACGAATATTCTGAAGGAAGAAGCAAGAGAATCTTGAGGGCTCGTTTGTTTTTGTTTGACACAACATTAACGAAAACCAGCAGATCTGCTGGTTTTAATTAATCAATTCTCTCGATGTAGTTTTTAAGCCTTCCTAAGCGTTTCTTAGTAACCGATCCGATATTTCGATCTGCACTATATGTGCAGATCGCTCCATATACGGAACCAATGTAGGAGCGGAATGCACGCCATCAAATAATTCCATAACGCTAACTCGTTGTTTGATCGTAAAGTTAAAAGCGCTCATATAAACGGTCATATGAAGGTGTCCAAATAAATTTGTGAATTTTTCAATATCATATATTAGAGTTCTTTCGAAAAGCGCTTTCGGTGTGCTGGCTTGCGTCAAGCAGGAGATGAGTGTTTTTGAAAAGGGTCCTGCGCTCAGCGTCAGAAAGGGAAACTACGATGAATAATAATTAAAAGGTTTCACAGAGAATCACCTTTGGGACACGTATTCTTTAAAATTTTATTTTGCAAGGTGTAGTGGTAATGAATTTTCTGGTAATCTCCATTGATTATTTGAGCCCACATCATTGCCGTCATCAGCTAAGACAATCGAACTTCTAGCCACCCTGGCTGTGTTAAAACTGCGAGCTCCCAAATCGACAACTGCTGTTAAAAACATGGACTATTTTTCAGCCAATTTTTGTTTTATGCGCGAAATATGAGAAAGCGATAGCCTATACTAGCATCTTTTCATTCATGATGTCATCCATTGCCCAGAAATCAGGTCAATTTGGTTTTGACCGATAGCCGTCGTTTCAGTGGGTGCCGCCATGTTTGTTTGACGCAAAGCTTCTAGGGCAGGCCTGGGTGCTCCCGCTAAATTCTAGAAATAGCGTCCCCAACACAAAACCCAAACGCTGTTTGGGTCTCGTGCATGCGCAGTGGCCTCGACGCTATTTCTCCTGGGCCCCAAAACATTTGGGGCCCCTATTCAATAACTCCATATTATAAGTGGAGCCTGAAGTCACATATATATTGATCACACTCTGGACCCAATATCTCGTGCATCCAGATGCACTCTGCTATCTCGGCTTGACTAAAAACACAATTCCACTTATGCTAAGCACTTTACACTTACTTGTTATCATTCTCTGAATTGTCCTAACGCTTCGTAAAGAACACGTGCAAGAATAATGAACACGTGCGGTATAGTGCAACAAAATAAGGCCCGTAAACATGAGCAGAAGAAACGAGGAATCCAGACAGCAATAATGTCGACTTTCAACTGAAGGTCGCGCTGTGGGGGAACTGACGCAATGCTGAATCCACCATCTGGCTCAGAAAAAATGTATATAAAAGGAGAGATACGTAGCAGCAACGCAAGATATTTTGTATAGGGCGTTACAAAAACCTTGTAATTCATTCCCCACACCATAAGCGAGTGAAGTAGGTGTAAGGACAAGGAAATAAACTAAAACATGAGAACGCGATGCTTCAAGGATGAAGAGCGGATACTTGTCAATGAGTAAGTACACCGACTAAAATAACACGAGTACAGGCAGAAAACGAGGCTCAGCACCTGTGTTCCTTTCGCTGGTGTCATATTGATGTATCATTTAGACAATCCAGACGGTGTAATACGTTCAAAAATTTTTTCTTTCGTTTCGTGCACTTCGGGCTTGTATCGTTTAGAGTTGTGCAGTAGTGTTGTGTCAGTTAGTGTTAACTGTGCCTAGCGTTGGTTGGCTAACTACTAGTCCTTTCTAGTTTTGGGTAACGTTGGTTAGTTCTTATTACTGTTTACTACTGGCGGTTAACTGTTGCCTGTGTTGACTAGTATTTGCTAACTTTGACTAGTGGTGGTCAACTAGAAGAGTAATGTTCGCCAGCACTGGACTATGTTGGCTAACCCTGAGCTGGCAGCTAGCGCTTCTAAATGTTTTGCTAACTGCGAGTTAGTGTTGGCCATTTTTGAGAATCAAGCTGTTGGCTAATTGGTCGCTCGTTTTGGCTAATTCTAGCTAGTGCTTACCTCGTGGTGACTACGTTTTGGCTAATGTCGACACACTATCGGCTACTGTTGGCTAATGCTTGCATACTTTTAATAGTGGTGGCTAAGCTTCACTAGGGGTGGCGAATATCGGCTGACTGTCGGCTAGCGTTGGCTAGTCCTCGCTAGTTTTGGTTAACTGCTGGATAGCACTGGCACCGCGTTGCCTCTGCTATTAGCTGAGGCAACACGGTGCCGGAGCTAATCGCGGAGGCCACGGCTGTCATTAGCTCACAACAACAGTCGATTTTGGTGGCGTAGTTTTCCGCCGCCGCTGCTCGTGCCGGTGTCCGTCGCAGCTATCGCGCAAATCGAGAAAAAAAAGCAAGCTTCGAGGCGAACTCGGACCCTGGCTTTCTGCGTGGCAATCAAGTGCTCTACCACAGAACTACCCCAGTGCTTGAATCTTTTTCGGAAAGATAGTCCATGCAAGCGTCATGTGTGGCGAGGAAACGCGTGAACCGATGTAATATTGCGTGGTAGAAGAGTAGAATCGCACAACACGGCACACTTTCTTAAGTGCGTAACCAGTAGGTGGTTGAAAGCTCCCCACTCATTACAAAGGGCTAAGCCATAATTCACCGTTACACCTCATCATTATCACCACAGCAACAACGACGTGCAGCTACGCTGATGCGCATATTGCCTTAGAAACGCGTAGTTGGTACTTCGCTGCTTCGTAAAATGCGATGATTGGTTGCGTAGTGGGTATCTCGCAACTGCGCATGCAGTAGGTGCCAAAAGAGGGTTTACAGCAGACTCCATGAAGGCTGCTCCGCCAACTCGCGCTTTGACTGTGCTGGGCGTTCCGCGCAGCCCTGGTGTTTTATAATGTAGCGTCGCTACATCCCACAGGAATGAACAAAGAAAGGGCGAAAATTTTATGGAGGTGACTCATGCCTTAGCTTGAACGTGAGTGCCGATATTACGTCTGACCATAAGCTACCGTTTATGCGTCATCCTAGACGCTAAGCCCGCGTCACTCACACAACAACTAGATTTAATCAGAAACGTCAAGTTGTAACGCTTGGCCCAAGCTCTAACAATGAGGCGTATGCAACTCTTTGCTGATATTGCACAATACCACGGTGCGTAGGATCTGCCTAATTTTGAGAGCGCAGCCCTTAGGCGTCCGTTCCTGGACTGAGCGCCGTCCCTCGTTGTCCATCGCCGTAGTCGTGCGAACGAGCACAGCAAAATCTCTCGAGCCTCACTCGTATCGAGCAACGCGACTCACTGTTTCTTTTTTTCCGAGGGCTGCTGGGTAATAATTTTATAAAGATATAAATAACCAACAAAGACATTTTTAATTAAAAAAATAAAGAAATAATGAAATGTTCCCAGTAAGTGCGGTTCGCGGAAAAGCCTGAAAATGAAAAAAAAAAATGAAAGAAGTAAATGACTCTAAAAACGAAATAAGTAAGTAAAATGAATATAAAAAAAACAAAAAAAGAACCAAAACGTAATCTGTAAGTGTATGTGCATGCATGTCTCTGTCAAATTTCTTGCACACTATGTAGAGAATAATGTATATCGCCAAAAGAGAACGAGCGTAGAGCTACGCTGACATTTCGCATTGTGGAGTATCGTAAGCGTTATATTTCTTTTTTTTCTATCTGAATTTCCTTCTAAATTTGTACTTGTACGCATCGGTTCCCTGCCTGCCGGTTGCCGTTTTGTGACCTTCTCCGACAAGCGGCTGTGGCCGTAATGTCTCATACCACGCAAGAGTGACGGACTGTGACTGACTGTGTGTGTCTGTGCTGTGTTATGTGATGTCTCTCTTTCTCTCTCCATCTTTCAATCTCCCCTACCCTGTCCCCATATGTAGGGCAGCAAACCGGTTGCCCTAAACTGGTTAACCTACCTGCCTTTCCTTCTCTACTATTTCATCTCTCTCTTGCACAGGTGCGGCTGAGGCTGGGCCTGTAGTTTCACCACCTGGGTTAAGTGGCGCCCAAGCGATCTAGTTTTACTGCTGCTTGCCCGAACACAAACTAGCAGCAATTTATTGCTTCTCCGCCGCACGGGGGCTCAATACCCCAGTTACTTTCTTTTTGCATACTGCTCGTTAGATCATATATTGTACCAGATATTACGCAACGAACCTTTTCACAGAAGAAGTGCGCTACATTAACACATTATCACATTATAACTCGCCCATTGTCACTTATTCGAAAGGCTATGCAACCAAATACATCCTCTGGCGATTATGAACAATTTTATTTTCATGAAATAAGTGGTTTTAAGTACTCGTTCTTTTTCCTAGAACGATTGTTCAATGTAAATAGCTTAACCGATAACTGTGTTACCGGGAACTCTCTTTCTTTTTTTCAGAAATACTTACGAAAGTTTCTTAGCGGTGTTGATCATCATAATGTATTAGTTGTGGCCTTTTATGTCATCTGGATTTTATTATTGTGTTATTGATTCAATGTATTCGATTGAATTTCATTATCTATTGCGTTTTCCTTTTCGCTTCTAATCAATAATGTTCTTTACTAGTTAACTTCTTTGTGCATGTTGACAATTTCTCGTACTCGAAAGCATTCACGTCGTTCTTATTTTGGTATGTCTGTGCTTTTTGACACACTACTTTTATATACCATACCTATTATAATCTCATTGATATTGCAGTATGCCTAAATAAATCTATAAAAAAAGAAATTGTTAAATAGCAGGCCTCGTCATACGTGGCAGCGGACGGAGTGCCTCATTCCCATTATTTTGCTTTTGCAGGTTCCTGCCATCCGTGGAACTATGGCACTGGCCTTCTTGACTTCCTGCTTTGTTGGAGGCAGTACCTTCCTTTGTGAAAAGCAAGGTGGAGCGGTAAGTCTAGCTCTTTTGTTCATTTTTGTTTTTTAAGCTCCACTCAGGCGCCCTAAAGGAAAGAGCCGTCAATGATAGGAACGCACATATTATCATCGTTACAGTGCATATCTACAGTGGTCTCCGGATAAGGGAGGCTTGGTTAAACAAAAACGATGGATAAACAATACGTGCCTACAGCGCCTTGAGTGCACAATTACTAGAACAGAACGCTTGTTTATTTTTTTTATTTTGTGCTCCGTTTCAAGGTAGTGCAACCGAAATTACCACTTAGTTCCTGATACGCTGTATCTCTTAAAACAAAATTCAAAAGCTTTTTAACAATCATGCAAAACGGTTAAACTACGCATTCAAGAACACGCTATAGATATTCCACATCCGTATCATTCTTTTCTTCTAATATAGCTGGTACATGCAACATACGACTTTTTGTTTGACATTTTGACCGCACAAAAAAGACGAGGACAGAGGGAGGTACGACGACACGAGCGGTAAACTTTCAACTCATTTTATTCAGTGAAAGACGTAGCAATATATAGCGAGTTTTGACATGCGCAGACACAATTACGTCCGCTCATCAGTCTAGTGGCGCAGCCACAGACTGATGCACCAGTAAGCAGTAAGCAGTAAGCAACAGTAAGCAGCAACTAGGCCAAACGCAAGTTCTCCTAAAACATACGACTTTGTGTTGGTCTCGCACTATCGCAGTGCAAGTACAATACCGACTGCTGCCACCGCCTCGTGTGCCTGCAAATCACCAAGACCTGCGAACCACGCGGAGCACACGCCCGTCATGGCCGGCTGGGCAGGACAAAGTCCGTGACGAGGCCTGGAGGCAGGGCGCTTCCCATGAGAACCACGGCGGGCTAGCAAGGTGCAGCGTCCGGCTTTGAGCCGACCAAAGCAGCCGATGGCCAATACGTGCTGCAAGACATTTAATTCGTACATCTCTTTCCCGAAGCTACGTTTCGAAAATACATCTGTATATGGTCAGCCTACCACACAACGGCCTTCAATGAAGTCACAGTGTCTACAGCCTTTAGGTATCCATAAAAAAAAACTGGTTGATGCGCACATTTATCGATTCCGGCAAAACAAAATAAAATATTCTCCCACACCTTGGTGTACACTTGCAGTAGTTGTAGAACTGCATACATAAACATGCCAGCCCCGTCGCATGGAAAAACAATCATTGGCACTTGGTTAGCACGGGATGTTTATTGTTATCACGAGCAGCTTTCATAGGCGTCTGAATCAGTCTTATTTACCGCAAGTGCATCCCTCGCCAAACTGCAGAGCACGAAAGAAGAAAACTGTATTATCGGGGTTGACTGCGATGTCTGCTGCACTCCTCCGTGTTCTCGCCAGCATTTCAATTTCCATTAACGTTCTGCTGCCATATCCCTTCTTCAATCCTTCTTCTGTTGCTATTTGAGGACGAAGGGCTTATGTGAACGCCTTTGGCTGTTAGATTGGAACTAAACCGTACGTGTCAGCGCGTTTGTTGCTCATTTACTTCTTCCCTTCCCTCTTCTATTTCTCATCGTTCTATTCCCCTTCCCCATTCCCTTAGAGTAAGTGTAGCCAACCAAACAACCTCCCTCCCTTTCTTCAGCCTTCTTTCCATCGCACTTGCAGCGCTACAAACGCTTTAAAGGAGCCCTAGAACACTTATTGCACATGTTCAGACAAACGCTGTCGATCATTAGTCAAGGCTTCTGTGAATATGCGAGCCACATAATTCTGCTCTGCGCGCAGCAGGAAATTCGCAATTTCGTTTTACAGACAGCTAGAAATCACTCACTCTTTTCTCGTCAAACTGCGTTGTCGAAAGTAAGGGCACGGTCATTGGCCGGCAAGCAAAACAGGCTCGGTTTGTATTTGTGCTGTTTGTTTTGTGTTCAATAAAAATATTGACATGTGTTCCTTTCAGAAACACCGAAGAACAATATCTTAGTATTCCGATCTCAGTCCATGGTCACCAGCTAATTGCTTCGTTTTCTCCTACGTTCAAGTGAGGCAGCACGTGACGTAATACACCTGCGTTATTTCAAACACTATGCGTGCCTGAGTCGGACCGTTGTATTGTAATGAACCTACTACGACTGTTCGTACGGGTTTATCAGCAAGACTTTCGTGGACGAGTAGCTCTTCTTGTGCTGCATAGTTCACGCGGCCGACGCCGCCCGATGCCGGCGGCGCGCTCGCCATTATACCGGAAGTTGCGAACATGCCCAGATGAAAAAAAAAAGAAACTGTTCAGAAAGTACTCAAGCTGATGACGCGCTCTGACATAGCTTCCGCCCAACCATCTTCATCCGATCAACTGTCATGTGCAGAGATAGAGAAAGAGATAATAATCTTTAATGAAAATCCCGGAGAGGTTAGCCTGGTTGGTCACCTGGCTTGCTACTGCGTGTGTCGGGTGATGACTATGGTATATAAAATGAATCACGTACACACAGCTCCCAGCACTCTCGTCGGCACGAAAGAAAGAGCGCAGGGATGCCTGCAACAAATCGCTGTAATTAATACTTTCCGGATTCGAAAATCTTTCGCAGCAAACGACTCGCGAGACAATAAACTCCTGCAGTAAGTTCATAATATAGCTACTGGGAATAGTGTTGCAGGGCCCCTTTTGAAACAAACGGCTGACGGCGTAGCTTGTAAGCTTTATCTGGTCACGAATCTAGAGGTGGAGTGAAGACCTCATAAACATGGCTGAACTTAGCAGAGGAATCGGCACGCAAGTTCAAGGAAGGAAGGAAGGAAACAGAAAGGAGGAAGGCAGGGTGGATAACGAGAAAAACTTCCGGTTGGCTACCCTACGCGGGGGACTAGTGAGGGGGAATAGAAAGATGAAAGAGAGAGTGGGGGGAGAAGAGGAGAAGAAAAAAAATCAGTTTCACCGCAAGGGCGAAGCAGTGAATGCGATAGCAATAAATTGTAATGTTATACGAAGTATACGAAGTAAGACTGGCAGCTAACTCTGTTATATCCAGTCTCGCGTAACTCTACATAACGCTGGTGTAAGAGAATGCGTGTCAAGATGTACTTTTGGGCTAGTTGGTTCATATTCGAAGTAAAACAGCGCCGGTAAAAACAACAGACCAGACGAGGAGAAAGACACGTAACACAAGGCGCAATAACAAATGAAAGTTTATTAAGTGTTTGCGCAGAATAAATACTGCCTTCACTTGAATAAACAGAAAAAAGAATGTTACAAGAGATAGGACAGTGCATCACGTGGTCACTCCTACGGCGCGTGCAAAACGCTTCCTACAAGAAATCTGACATCCTTCTCCGAAAGCAAAACAGAAGGCATGCTGGCACAAGATTCCCCGAGCTTTTTTATCTCTAGGGCTTCAACAGCCTCCCTTGTTAATCAGTCAGCTGATTTGTACATGGCGCAAGTGCTTTCAAATCGAGGTGCGCAACCGCAGTCTCTACAATGGATACCTAGATGCCCTGATACCACTTTCGTTGTGTTGTATTTGTGCTCTTTGAATCTATCGTTTAGGCATTTGCCTGTTTGGCCTATGTATGACGCAAAGCAATACATAGGGACTGCGTAAACCACATTATCGGTGCACTGTAAAAATCTGTCAGTTCTGTTCAGTTCGCAGCAGCCGGCAAAATACGCTACAGCGCCTAAACCTCTTTCATGCACAACTCTAGTGATCGGCACACATATCCATGCACTCCTTTATAGAGGACGACCATGTCGGAACACTGCTTGGGTGCTTTAGTCCATTTTCCCATGTGGGGGAAATCTGCGGCATTTATTGAAGCAAGTGTACAAGGATGGGAAGAAAAGTAAAATAAAAAGGAGATCCAACACGATAAGAGTACAGCCAACAACCTTCTCTGTGATTTGTCACCGGCGAGGCAAGTATACCCGTAACGCCATCCTGGAGTTGCCGTTGATTGGGTGAGGGTTAAGAGACTGCACGCCCTGAAGGCTGTGAAGCTTTATGTCTCCTAGCCACAAAAACTGAATTAATTAAATAACAAATACGTATTTTTCATGATTCATGTCGTCAGCACAACGCAGTAGCATATACGACTTTTTTTCTTTTTGCTATTGACGTTATATGGTTCGCTCACATCCTCCGATAATGACGCCGAAACACCTTTAGTTTTAGTAAAATTGGATGAGTCTGATGCACAAATTCATCTCCCTTCCAATCGGACGCCCCATCGCTTTCTCTCAGGCTGATCTTTCTCCTTCGATTTGTTGGTGGGCTTCTCAAACGGAGACGGCCAGCCACTCGCGAAAGCCCTTGCAAGCGGGTTGGGAGTACGGAAGCATATTGTCCATTTGAAATTGCTTTTTTTTGCAATATTCAAGTGGAAGAGGGCATAAGCGTGCGCAGGGTTCCCCTTCAGGGGGGGCGAAGGTTCGTCGCAGCGCCCCCCTCCCTATTATGTCAATGTATGCGGCTGCCTTTGCGCCCCTCTTCTCGCCCCCCTACAATGTATAGGGCTGACATTGCGCCCCCCCTTCTCGCCCCCTTGATCCCCCCCCTGCGCACGCGTATGGAAGAGGGAATACGCAGTCGAACTCTTAAGCGTAGTGCGTGTTGCAAAGCCGATTTGGTGAACTTAACCGTTCCAGTACTTGTTGACCAATTTTAAACGCAACGAGGATGGTTTTCAGATTTCTGTTCACCCGGTTATGTTGTCTTTAGTTTAGTAGGAAGACACGAGAGCAGAACATAAAGGTAAGGCACTGAAGTACAAAGTCCGCTAATTTGTGAGTTTGTGAAGTGCGTGGCGTGTCATGTAACGCCCATGTAACTATAACTCTCTGATGTGTTTCACTACCCCTAATAGTCCTTATGTTTTGGCAGTGAGTATGCTTGTTTGCAAGTTTAGGGCGTCCAATTCTGTAAATGATGAACCGACTGCCGTATAAGGCACACCAGCATGCAACTGAGATGCGTAGGTTCAAAACTGAAGGCAAGATTACATAGAATGCAATTCTAATGTGATCCTCTCGAGCGTTTCTACTTACATTCTCGAATGACATATCACATTCTACGGCGTGTCAATCCCGCCGTTCTGCCAATAGCTTGCTTGGACTCATGAGGGTGTATTCGAAGAAGAATACACCTATTTGAACAAAGGGTCCTTTCAGTGATGAGGCTCTCTGTTGACGATGCTCCCCCCTTGGACCATACAAAATTAGACAGCGCGACTACTGGCGCAGATAAAAGTAATAACGGTATACAAACGCAGTAAACATGCGCTTGTTTTACTATTTTCTACTTTTTGGCTGCGTTTGAATTACCGCCACTTCAATTTTCCATCATGCATGTATACCGCGATTAAGCTGGCTACAGGCGGTATGAGGCGACCACGTATGCAGATGAGGTGGCCAGTCACGCAATAAAAGTTAAGCACCTACATACAGACGCAGCAGTTGCCATGCAAAGAGCATGTGGATGCGTCGAGAATTACACAATCATGGCGCATGTAATTCAAAGATGGAGCTAACAAAAATATAGGGAATAGTTTGGAGTACTCGTTTTTTTGCTAGGCACAACCTAATGAATCGAAGGGACAGATTGGCCAACGAAAGCTTTAGTCACAGTATTTGTTTATTTTAACTGTACTGCATTTATTATGACATAAATTGAAATGAAATAAACTGGACGAAGAGACGCCTTTGCAGTTGGTGTGGCGCGAACACACAAGCTTCAAATTACACGTCCGATGCTCTACCAATTTGAGCTACGACCGTGGGCGTTCCACACTCGTCGCCTAGGCTACGAGTGCTGCTCGCTAACACTCCCAGATTACACGCACAGAAATTTGAGCTACGACGGCGGTTTTTGTCGTAGCTCAAATTGCAGAGCATCGTATGCGCGTAATTAGAGGATTGTGGGTTAGTGTGCTTCCCTTGGCTTAACTATCTGTCGTATTCTTAAGTCAGAGCTAAGAGAGGTAAACACAAGAGACCGCAAGAAAGGTAGCGTTAAGAGCTTCGGAGGAAACGTTTTGGGGAGTTTTTGTTTGGCTGGAGTGCCCAACACTAGCCTATACGTATGCAGACCCGCAGAAGGTCGACGGTTGTGCGGGCGTCAGAAGACGGAGAGCCTGGCAGTGGTGTATGAGCTACAAGCAGGTGGACACAGTGACCTCTCACTAAATTGAGGCAATGGTGGTGTTCCGGGAAACGAGTGAGCTCATGAGGCCGCGCGAGAGAAGATATACCTCATTAATGTCCTCAGACGCCAAACTCAGAACTGTCAGGACTCGGAAAAATGCGCGAAATAAAGCGCGTCAAGGCGAAGAGTAACGTATCAATAATAACACGTAATTATCGCAGTAAGAACACATTAATAACACCGTACCATAGCAAAAAAGGCAGATCTCACGCGCTGTGGAAATTGATGTTATGTAAAGCAGCCGGCGCGATGTTGGCTATGCCGCATTTTGTTGCATTCTGCCAAACGTTACGACACAGACGGACGTGTTTGTACAAACAGTGTAGCTGAGTCGGTGGTGCACTGTTCATCCAGGATGAGTCCGTGTGATAGCGATGTCATGAGAAAGCCCGGTGTGTCGCTGTTGTGCTTGATATTCAGCAGGGAAGCGCAACCCTTTTTGAGGTATTGTGCAGTTCCGTAACGATGCGAATGGTCGTGGCAATTAGCTGCCACCGCGAGCACCGTGTCAAGGTCGAGGCGGCAGCCTTGTGTGGTGCGTCGTCATTGAAGTAAGAAATCGGAAGCGGCGATTTCGGCGAACGGCGAGCCCCATGAGTCTAACCTACAAGGACCACCACCACACATGTTTCCTGCCTCTCTGCAGCTCAGAAAGCTAGAACATCCACTGTATTGTTTACATGATCTATTAGGTGGGAAGCCCCTTATGCGCTCGGGCTGTTCGCGTCTCCTGTCGTCGTAGCCCGTCACGGTGTCTCCTGTCTTCGCCCAACAAGGTAAAGCAAGTGGCAAATTTATACGTCATCTCCCCCTACGGGCAACCATGGTGGGATGCGAAAGCATCGCGGTCGGGAGCACGGCGCAGCGCCGAGAGTGCAACGGGAGCGAGCGCCACGTGATATAGAAGCGCACAGCTGGGGCTGAGAGAGAGAAATTTAACCGGAGAGAAGAAACGAAGCGGAGGCAGCGCTCACGCTACCTCCTCCCACCTCCTCGCGCTCACGCGAGGATAGGGGGGTGAGTTGGCGCATGCGCAGTATGGGTGCGGACGCCGCAGAACGGACAATGCCCCGAGCATAAGACGCTTTCGCAACTAATGAGACGGCGCGTTCGCTCAGGAATATCTCACGAGAACGCGCGTTCGCCCACGAGAGAAAACGCCACGTGCGCTTTTCTGTGATGTTTCTGTGATGGACGCTCTGTGTCTGTTTCTGCGATGGACGCTGTCTGTAGCAATGAGGGGACGCTGCCCTCTCATGGCTATTGGCGTGTCCCTATGTGAAACAACGGTGCGTCGCACTTCCCCGGGTTTCACGTTAGTGGATCTGTCTTGTATAGTATATAGTATAGCAAGGGGTGGGAAAGAGAAGTGTGGGTGAGGACGAGGGCAACGCCACCAGCTCCGCCGCTTCCTTAGTCCTCGCACTACTAGTGCGTAGCTGCGCCATTTTTTTCCTCGTTCATCGCTCTTCAACACGTTCAATAGATGCTCAGCGCGTTGAGATTGCGGGTTCAGTGGCCCTGATAGTATTGCACTGCACGCCGTTGTGTAAATAGCGCAGTTGGGTGCGTGGCGAGGGTAATCGCAAAGACGTAGATGGCTAGACAGATACGCTCAAAGCCCCTTTGGATATTCTAGTAATATTTCGCAGCAAAAATGACACAGCACGAAAGACAAGTAATACGACTGGCTGCGCTTGAAACGCTCTTGCTTGTATAATATTGTCACGTGGTCGTGACGTCGACGAAGACAGCAGTCGGTGTTTGCAGGATGAAACTGTTTATTTGGCCGAACTTGTGGCCGGAAAATGAGAACTAGAACTACAGCAATACACGCTGTACAATGATAGCGGCGAACAGGGCGTCGTCCGTCGATCAACTGACAAGCGGTCAAGCGCGTCGGCTTTTATACAGGCGCTATGGAACTTTCCAGCGATATCGCTGGTGGCGGCGTTATCTCTCGACAAAGCTGGAATATTCGCGTGCGGCGCGCAATCCTAACAAAACGATCTACCAAAATCGTGAAGCTTCTCGAACACTGCTTCGGGGCCAGCGTCGAGCGTTGATAACCGTCCTTGCTGGTCAAACTCGAACACATCAAAATAAAAGAAGAAGCGGGCGTGGCATTGCCCCCCTCTGAAAAAGCATCGTCCCGATGCTTGCAACATGGAAAGGAAAAAAACAAGTGCATATACAAATAAATTACAATAACAAAGGAAAACGTAGAGTCCCTAGGTTCGCTAACGCGCAAAAAACGGCTTAAGGCGCACGACATGGACGACTTCAGGCCGTGCGCGGCGTCGCTGGGAGTTCGTAATTCCGTCCGGGATGACCTCGTAGTCAAGAGCGCCGTGACGTCGAAGCACCTTGTATGGCCCGAAGTATCGCCGAAGAAGTTTTTCACTGAGCCCACGTCGGCGTATCGGCGTCCAGACCCACACACGGTCACCGGGTTTGTACTCCATGTGGCGTCGTCGAAGATTATAGTGACGGCTGTCGACCCTCTGCTGGTTCTTGATGCGCAGGCGGGCGAGCTGTCGAGCTTCTTCGGCGCGTTGCAAATAGGCGGCAACGTCGAGGTCGTCTTCGTCGGTGGCGGTTGGTAGTATTGCGTCGAGCGTCGTTGCCGGGCTCCTTCCGTAGACCAGCTTGTACGGCGTCATTTGCGTCGTTTCTTGCATGGCCGTGTTGTATGCGAAGGTCACATACGGAAGGATGGCATCCCACGTCTTGTGTTCGACGTCGACATACATGGCCAGCATGTCGGCGATGGTCTTGTTTAGCCGCTCGGTGAGGCCATTGGTCTGTGGGTGGTACGCTGTGGTCCGGCGGTGGCTTGTTTGGCTGTATCTCAGTATTACCTGCGTTAGGTCAGCAGTAAACGCCGTACCTCTGTCGGTGATGAGGACCTCTGCGGCGCCATGACGCAGGAGGATGTTCTCAACGAAGAACTTCGCTACCTCGGCGGCACTGCCTCTGGGTAGGGCCCTTGTCTCGGCGTAGCGGTTGAGGTAGTCGGTAGCTACGACGATCCATTTGTTTCCGGTATTGGACGTCGGGAACGGCCCCAGTAAGTCCATCCCAATTTGCTGGAACGGCCGTCGAGGTGGCTCGATAGGCTGCAGAAGTCCGGCTGGCCTAGTCGGCGGTGTCTTGCGTCGCTGACAGTCCCGGCAGGTCTTGACGTAGCGAGTTACGTCGGCGACAAGGCGCGGCCAGTAGTACTTTTCCTGTATTCTTGCGAGCGTGCGAGAAACACCCAGGTGTCCAGACGTCGGGTCGTCATGCAGAGCCTGGAGGACCTCTGGTCGCAATGTCGAGGGCACTACGAGAAGGGAATCGGCTCGAAGCGGCGAGAAGTTCTTCTTAAGGAGAACACCGTTGCGCAAGAAAAACGACGTCAGTCCTCGCTTGAATACCTCGGGAACAACGGTGGTCCTGCCCTCGAGGTATTCCACAAGGCCCCTGAGTTCTGGGTCCGCTCGCTGTCGTTCGGCGAAGTCTTCGGCACTTATGGTTCCCAAGAAGCAGTCATCCTCCATGTCGTCCTGCGGTGGTGGGTCGACGGGGGCGCGGGACAGGCAGTCAGCGTCGGAGTGTTTTCTTCCAGACTTGTAAACGACGGTTATGTCAAATTCTTGAAGTCGTAGGCTCCACCGTGCGAGGCGACCTGAAGGGTCCTTCAAGTTAGCTAGCCAACACAAGGCGTGGTGGTCGCTCACAACTTTGAAGGGTCGGCCGTAGAGGTAGGGGCGAAACTTCGATGTAGCCCAGATGATGGCCAGGCACTCCTTTTCTGTTGTGGAGTAGTTGATTTCTGCCTTTGATAGCGACCGGCTAGCATAACGGATGACCCTTTCGAATCCGTCGGTCTTTTGCACAAGGACGGCGCCGAGTCCTACGCTGCTTGCGTCGGTGTGGATTTCCGTATCGGCGTATTTGTCGAAATGCGCAAGTATGGGAGGCGTCTGCAGGCGTCGTTTCAGTTCTTGAAATGCTTGAACTTGCGTCGTTTCCCAACTGAATTCGACGTCGGCCTTCGTGAGTTGCGTCAGTGGCTCGGCGATCCGTGAAAATTCCTTGACGAAACGTCTGTAATAGGCGCACAAGCCGAGAAAACGGCGTACGGCCTTCTTGTCGGTGGGCGTCGGGAAGTCAGCGATGGCAGCTGTTTTCCGCGGGTCCGGGCGAACACCATCCTTGCTGATCACGTGACCCAAGAACAAGAGCTCCTCGTACGCGAAGCGGCACTTTTCAGGCTTCAAGGTGAGTCCGGAGGTCTTGATTGCTTGAAGTACAACTTCAAGGCGCCGAAGGTGTTCGTCGAAGTTTGAGGAAAACACAACGACGTCGTCCAAGTACACGAGACACGTCTGCCACTTCAAGCCGGCCAGTACTGTATCCATAACCCGTTGAAAAGTCGCAGGTGCCGAGCAAAGACCAAAGGGCATGACCTTGAACTCGAACAGGCCGTCTGGTGTTATAAAAGCAGTCTTTTCTCGGTCTCTCTCGTCGATTTCTATTTGCCAGTAACCGGTCTTGAGGTCCATCGACGAAAAGTACTTTGCGTTGTGTAATCGATCCAGGGTGTCGTCTATACGGGGAAGGGGATACACGTCCTTCTTCGTGACTTTGTTCAGGCGACGATAATCGACGCAAAAACGTAGAGTCCCATCCTTCTTCTTCACTAGCACCACCGGGGATGCCCACGGACTCTTCGACGGCTGGATGATGTCGTCGCGTAGCATTTCGTCGACCTGTTTCTTCACGGCCTCGCGTTCTCGCGTCGAAACTCTGTACGGGCTCTGACGGAGTGGTCTGGCGCTTTCCTCTGTTATGATGCGATGTTCTGCCACGGGAGTCTGCCGAATTCTTGACGACGACGAAAAGCAGTCCTTGTATTGCAAGAGCAGGGTTTTGAACTGTTCTTGTTTGTGCTTCTGAAGGCTGGGATTGATGTCGAAAGCTGGTTGCGGCGCTTTATTCGTCGGAGTAGGCTCGGGAGAATCGGTGAGGCCGAAAGCATTGCTGGCTTCTACGATTTCTTCGATGTTGGCGACCGTCGTGCCTTTGCTCACGTGCTTGTACTCGTTGCTGAAATTCGTGAGCATAACTGTTGCTTTCCCTGCCCGCAGCTCTGCTACTCCTCTTGCGACGCAAATCTTGCGGTTAATCAAGTGGTGCTGGTCGCCTTCAACAACGCCTTCCAGGTCTGCTGATTTTTGAGTGCCGACGGAAATGATGACGCTGGAGCGAGGGGGAATGGTGACCTGGTCTTCCAGCACATTCAAGGCGTGCTTTCTTGGCGGAGTGTGCGGCGGTAGTGCCTTTTCCGTGGACAGTGTTATTGACTTAGACCTCAGGTCGATGATTGCACCATGAAGGCCTAAGAAGTCCATACCAAGGATGACATCTCTCGAGCAACGCGGCAGGATTACGAAGTTCACAGGATAAATCCGGTTGTTAATGGTGAGTCTCGCTGTGCAGATTCCCTCCGGGGTTACGAGGTGACCTCCAGCTGTCCGGATTTCGGGGCCTTCCCAGGCTGTCCTAACTTTCTTCAGCTTCGTGGCGAACGGTCCACTGATGACAGAATAGTCGGCTCCGGTGTCGACGAGGGCTGTGATGCTGTGGCCGTCGATAAGAACGTCGAGGTCGCTAGTTCGTCGTCTTGCGTTGCAGTTAGGTCGTGGCGTCGGGTCACGGCTACGTCGTTTTTTTTCCCCTGCTTCCACGTTGCGTCATCAGGTCTACTTCGGCCCGCGAGGTTTCGTCGTCAGGGGTTCGCGTCGTGTCCTGAAGCCTTCGTCGTGGCGGCGGCGTCGGCGGCGGAGGGTCTTCGGTATTTCGTCGTACAGCAACCGCACCTCCATCGGTTGCTGCCCTTAGTTTTCCGGATGCGGGCTAGGTGACCGGCCCCGGGTAGGGCCAGTGTATGGTCGCCGTTGGGGAGAGGCGTAGCGGCCTGGCGACGGCGATCGGGAAGGTCCTCGGGGGGTCCACTGCACTCCTGCCACGTAGTCGGCAATGTCACGTCGTCGTTCCCCCTGCTGTGGACGCGGCGCGTCGACGGCGAACCCACGCAGTCCCATCTGTCGATAATGGCAGCGGCGGTAGGTGTGGCCGGCTTCTCCGCAGTGGTAGCAGAGTGGACGATGGTCGGGGGCGCACCAAACGTCGGTCTTCCTCGGCGTGTATCGCTGACCGGCTGGCGGGCGGTATGACGTCGGTGGTGGCGGCGGTGGTGGCTGGCGGCGGAACTGCTGGGGCGGTGCGGCGTCTTGACGTGGGCGAGGAGGGGGGGCGTTGCGTCGGGCTCCAGCAGTATAGCTCATTGCTTGCAGCTGCGGCGGTGCCGGTTGAGGAACACCCAGTGATTGCTGGATTTCCTCGCGTACAACGTCCGCAATCGACGTCACTTCGGGCTGTGCAAAATGTGCGAGCTTTCGCAGCTCCTCTCGCACGATGGCTCGGATCGTTTCGCGCAAGTCGTCGGAGCCGAGGGCATGAACTGCTGCGCTGTCGTGGAATGCGCGGCGATTGTACTGCCGAGTGCGCATCTCGAGCGTCTTCTCGATTGTTGTTGCCTCCGCGAGGAATTCTTGGATGGTCTTGGGTGGGTTTCTGATTAGTCCCGCGAACAGCCCCTGCTTGATTCCTCGCATGAGGAAGCGAACTTTCTTCTCCTCGGGCATCTCAGGGTTTGCGTGGCGGAACAGTCTCGTCATTTCTTCTGTGAAGAGCGCCACGTTTTCGTTTGGCAGCTGCACGCGGGTTTCGAGCAGAGCCTCGGCCCTCTCCTTGCGGACAACGCTGGTGAATGTTGCCAGGAACCTGCTGCGAAAAACGTCCCATGTTGTCAGAGTTCGCTCTTGGTTCTCGAACCATGTTCTAGCTGCATCCTCCAAGGCGAAGTAGACATGCTGTAGCTTGTCTTCACTGGTCCAGGCATTGAAAAGGGCGACTCGGTCGTAGGCTTCTAGCCAGCTTTCCGGGTCTTCGAACGACGATCCGCGGAAGGTTGGCGGCTCCTTGGGCTGGTGAAAAAGGATTGGCGCAGGCTGCACGTGGTCGGTCATCGTCGCTGTGGTCGATGTTGAGATCTGCGGCTGCCTGGGGTTTTCGGGAAGGAGCCCGTGCTCTGGCTGCAGTCCCTTCTGCCTGCGGCTTGTTCGACGATCCGGGATTTCCTTGCCGTCGTCCTCGTCGCGGCTTGGGCTTGGGTCAGCGCTCCGCGGTGGCGTCCGGATCATGAAGCAGCACCTCCACCAGATGTCACGTGGTCGTGACGTCGACGAAGACAGCAGTCGGTGTTTGCAGGATGAAACTGTTTATTTGGCCGAACTTGTGGCCGGAAAATGAGAACTAGAACTACAGCAATACACGCTGTACAATGATAGCGGCGAACAGGGCGTCGTCCGTCGATCAACTAACAAGCGGTCAAGCGCGTCGGCTTTTATACATGCGCTATGGAACTTTCCAGCGATATCGCTGGTGGCGGCGTTATCTCTCGACAAAGCTGGAATATTCGCGTGCGGCGCGCAATCCTAACAAAACGATCTACCAAAATCGTGAAGCTTCTCGAACACTGCTTCGGGGCCAGCGTCGAGCGTTGATAACCGTCCTTGCTGGTCAAACTCGAACACATCAAAATAAAAGAAGAAGCGGGCGTGGCAATATTCCATAAAGATACAGCCGAGTGTTCAAAGTGTTGAACGGGTAGCGTAATGCGCAAGCACGAAGGACGGAGGAATAAAGATAGACTGGGGAGAGCGCACACTTCCAACTGTATTTCTTCAGAACAACAAGCCAATATACATGCGCCGCCCGTGTGCACAAACCCCGCAGCCTCTGTGAGCGCTGTTGCGCAAGTGTCACAAGGAAGAACGATGACACGTATGCAAAAGCGCGCTACCCGTTCAATGATATGGACCAAGTAGCCTGCAAAAAGGTCCTATTGGTTCAAAGTGTGCCTGAGTAGAGTCCGAATGAACTTTTACTTCTATCCAATAAAAGTTCCAGTCCATTTGCAACGAATACCCTTTGGACGGATTGGATCCGGCATAACAGAACGGTGGGATTACTTACGAGCGGTTAGTGTAACCTGGCGTAATTCTACAGCTGGTAAATTTCAAACAATAGAAAGGGAAAAGCGTTCAACCAAACACAAAAAACTAACCTTGTAATATATGATGGACTGCCCCCAGAGGTAGAGCTGTTAATATATTTTAAATTACTACTCTTCATCGAGCCCCTTCTTCCGTGGGAACAGGGTGTCGGAACGAAATCTTTTTCGTTTCGGTTTTAGTTTCGTTCCGCCGCAAAAAGTTCCGTTCCGGATCGAAAAAAAACGTTCCGTAACGGTTCGTAACGTTTTTTTGTATGCGAAAATTCGAAGGTAATCATAAAAAAACACTGGATTTGTGATGTAGTTACTTGCCCTCCTCTTAAGAAAGCGGGACAAGGGTAAAACACGTTCTTCAGGGGAGTGGAAGTAACAGTACCACGAATTCCTACCAACTATCACAAACCAGTATTAATTTCAGTCATAGTATTTATTTTCTCAAAAGACAAACACGAAAGACAAACACGAAGACAAACACGAAACACGCAACCGGAATTCCGGGATCGGGAAAATGTGGAATGATTCCGGAGTCATTCCAATCTGGTGGGGCAACTCCGCAACACTGGTGGAAAGCATTAAAGCAGGGCTTAAAGGGACACTAAAGAGAAACACTGAATTGGTTTAGATTGATAAAGTGTGCTCGGAGAACTCTTGTGTAGTTTATTTCACCACCATAGGTTTATTATTTACAGGAGAAAACCAAGTTCAAAGTCTCAATTTTAAATTTCGCGCCGAACTTTGTAATTCGTGACGTAAAAGACTTCAAAGAGCATTTAATGTATTTTGGCGCCACTGGCTCGACGAAATTTCCACAAACTCGTTATGTCAAGTCTCTGGCCCCCTCAGAGGGCAATGTACTTCGATTTAACCGATTAGGAACTACGTAGGCCCAAGCAGGCGCCGTCAAAAATATGTGAGGTCACGGCAAATAGTGTGGTAATTCCAAGGTGGCGTCGCCACCTGTATTTTCTTTTTGCGCGTTTTCTCGCTTATTAAGCGTCTTCGCGCACAAAGCGTGGTGTTTTTGGTATCGTGGAAGACTACTTTACTAATGCGAGAAAAATCGTTTTGCTCGTTAGTGTCCCTTTAAAGTCTCCTTCATTGGAGGGGGGGGGGTGGCTCAGAGGGCGGGGACCTATATACATACCAGACCCGTAGCCATGGGGGGGGGGGCTCCGTAGTCTTTATGATACATGGTGTTTTACCGAAAATAAATAATGAACATAGGCGTTTTTCTCAAATAGTCAAAGCTTTCAGCAAGTGCCTCCCCCCCCCCGAAAATATTCCTGGCTACGGGCCTGATACATACATACACACATACATACAGCCCCTCCTTAAGAAATGGAAGGGGGGCCGGGCCCCTCCGAGCTCCCCCTGACCTTAAGCCCTGCATTAAGGCACACACTCTTTGCGCTATCAGTATTGTCTGATGACTGGATGTTATTTTCCTCTTCTGCCACGCTATATTACATATGTTAACGCGATTCCTTGCCCGACATGACGCCTGTATAGAGTGTTTTTGTGAAGGAGTTGTAAGCACCAGCGTGGCACTCTGGTGGAAGACCCGACTGCCACACAGAGGGCGCGGGTTAAAATCTCATCCGATCCTAGAAATCTGTTTCTCATTTATTTTTTCTTAAATCACGCGATAGCGGTCACGGACAACTATGGTGCCAAAGTCAGCTGTTGTGATCCCATAACAGCTTTCGCTGTAACCGACTTCAGCGCCGACATTGCCCTCTCCACTTTGGCCTGCGTGACAGGCGCATGAAAGTCAACTTGCGTTATTATAAACATCTCTGGTTGCCACTGTTTTCGTTTTTCGCACAATTTCAACATATTTTTGCTTGGGAATTCCTGCCTGAGGTACGCGCTAATACTGTACCCTGAAATACGCATAACTGCTTACGTTGCATGAGCTCAATTTTTCCGGATTGCAAAGTTCTTTCGTGAACCGAAAAACGATTGAAAAAATTTCGGTTTCACTCCGGAACGAAATAATAAATAAAGTTTCGGTTACGTTTTCGTTCCGGTCAAAAATATCGTTTTTTTTTCGTTTTTCGTTTTCGGTTTTCGTTCCGTTCCGACACCCTGCGTGGGAATAGTGGCTATCAAAGGTACTTAACAACAAATCATTTTAAAAACCACGTAAACATGCCTTCGTAGCTTAGTTGTTAAGTATATGCATGTGCCTTTCATGCTTCCTGCATGTATCAAATATTTCTTACAACTATGGCTTACCGGCCGATCTGTTTTCAAAGCGATTTGTAATGGACAGTCCTGTAATTGCCAAAATAAGGCTTATAACACATCAACGGACTTAGTCTAGAACTGGTACCATCGTAAAATTGCCCTACTATGTTTCATTTATAAGCATTTTTTTAGTATAGCCCACGTGGTGAAACACAGGCGTCAGTTGTGAAAATAAAATTGTTAGTGTAGTAAAAAAAGAATTTCACACTTTAAATAAATAGTGTATATTAGTGAACGCAGCAAGCTGCTAGAATGGCAACTCACAAGAAAAGTAAACAAAGAACTTATATAGCCTATTCTTCCTTTATCGAGTTCGCTGCATAGAGCTTTTGGACGTTACACAAAAGCATCACAGTTGGTGTTTTATGAACACGTCTTATTTTTATTAAATCTTGAGAAGGCAGTGCGTCTCGATTCCAGTGAATAGGAGAGACTGTTCCTTAACTCAAATAAAAAGGGAGGCCTTTGGCCAGATACGATGGCAAACAAACGGAGGAGGAAAAAAGATAGCTATGTTCGCATTATTATATAATCAGTGAATAGTTGCTCATAGCCCCGAATGTCCGCTGTGTAGACGTTCTCATTGGGATATCTAACATTTTCGGGAAACATCCCAGCAGGTAAAAATTACCCAATTAGCCTTTTGTGCTAGCAGGCATTCTAGGCTGTCACTCGAAGTACTCTTGTAATCCTTCGCAAGGTAATATTACTTTTTTTATTTGCGACTTAGACTTTCCCTTAATGCATACTATTTGTTTGTATATTTGTATTAAATGTGCGCCGTTAGGCCGCTGTTGTGTATGAAGTGAAGAAGTGTCTTGTGTAATGTGTTGTCATGTATCCATTGGTCATAACTATATGGACATGCCAAGGGTTACAGTCGGAACGCTCTCGTCGTCTGCTGCAAGTTGGCCTTCGCTACAGTGACACAAACAGTTATATTATTTCTTACTTACACGCGATGTCTAAGTAATGACGGTAAGAAAATCGAGAACCCATTTCTCGAAATGAATAAATATAATTGAAATCGTATTGGTAGAGCGCAGCTCAGTCTGAGCATAAAGAAAAGAACAAAAGGCAGCTACTCTCAACGCGGTTGCGAATGGAAACGAATACCTCGTCGTCGGACGGGACCCTGCGTACGTTTTCGCGCCTACTCGCCGAGATGACGGAATCTGAGTGGCAGGTCTGTTTGAGACAGCTCAGGAACCACCTACCTAAGAAAATTCCTGAACACCGCAACCCTGTGCACATGACGGAACCACTGACCTCCATTAAAAAGGCTGGACGGCGCATCCCCGTTCTACGAGGCGGGCGCTTGTGAAGTCACCGGAAGATCCCCTGTTTGTGCCGGAAGCTCGCGTCTTCTGTCCGCTTCAGTCGCGCAATTCAAATATTCTCGGGTGGCAGCTGTTGTTATGATCGTTTTTCTTTTTGATTTTTTGCAAACTCTGCGATTACGCCTCACATTAGACGCCGACGAACGCTACACGAAAGATGACAGACACCGTGCCGACACCGCTCGAATACGGCGGAGTGCTGCAACGTACAAAATGCGTAAAAAGTAATGCAACTTTGAGGTACTTACCCGTGAAATGCCTTCCTTGATGACTTTTCTGGTCGATTCGTACAGTTTACTGCGCTACAGGCAGGTATTTCTTTAAAAAAAGAAGAGAAAAGCTCTCTTCCGGGACAAAAACGGCGGCTTCCGGTGGCTTCACGCCCGCGTGCTCGATGCGCCATCCAGCTCCTCCTAGTGGAGATCAGTGGACGGAACCTTCCGGGCCACATCCACGAAGCTCTATCGTTGGGTCCCAAGGTCGCAGTGGAAACGAACTGAAGACCAGAAGAACTGTTGTCTTTCGTGAGGCAGGTGTCCAAGTATGCGACGTAAGAAGCGGTTCCACGCCTAGTTTCTGAGGGTGTTGATGTGGTTGCCCGCTCGAAGGGTGCACGTCCTAAACTCTCGGTTAAGCGCGTCGCTGAATACCTGACTGCCAATTCTCTTTGTGTGGTGCCGGCTGATAAGGAAGGTGGCTTCTGTGTGTTTTCATCAGGGGTGTTTTGTGAAAAAGCCAGCAATGTCATTGCCAAGGTCTTCAACCGGCGCGACGATGTGTCACTGAGCAAGGCAAAGTCCTCAGTTGGTAAGCTTTGCAAGAAGTTCGACCTTGAGAAATTACAGAAGTCCTTAGCAAGCAGCAAAAGGGACCACCTGTTGGTTCAACTTAGCGCAAAAACCCATAAGGTGGACGTTCCACTAAGGGTAATTGTGTCAGAATATGACTCCTGGCAGAAGCCAGTAGCAATGTTTTTGGAAGCCAAGCTTAAGTGTTTGTCATTTAACGACCCCTTCTTGATAAGGAACTCGGATCAAATAATCACTTTTTTAGAAACTAATGCTGACAATGGTTACCAAACGTTTTCCATTGACATCAAGGATCTTTTTTACTCCATTCCTCACAAACACCTGCTAGAAGTAGTGGAACAGTCTATTGACGAATATGTGGCCATCAAGTTCCAGAATGATGCCTTGATATCTAGCAGCCATTTTTTGGAGCTTTTAAACTTTTATCTGGTGTCGACATTTATTAAACGGGATGATGCCGTTTATCTACAGAAGAAAGGGGTATGTATAGGATCCTGCATTGCACCCATACTCAGCGACCTTTTTTTATCACGACACGATGTCATTCTGTCCGATAAGCTCACTCAGACGAAAGTGCGTAAAGCTTTTCGTTATGTTGACGATTTCTTGTTTTTTATTGAGTGTGCCTCAAGTGACGTTGAACGGCAGGTTGCAGAAATTTCGCCAACCATTAAGGATTGTCTGGTTCCCCTTGACGTTACGTATGAAATACCGCAAGAAGGTACTATCCGGTTTCTTGACCTTGGTCTGTTTTGTTCAGTATGTTAAGCGGTTTATTGGACGGCACTCGGCGACAATGCACTATGGCGACAGTCAAGGCAAAAGCACGGGCTCCGAGCGCGAGCGGCGTTTAGAAGAGGACGACCCACTAGGAGCCGCTGGAGAGCGCAACCGTTAAGCAGTACCAATTGCTTCGCCACAATACCCCGGGTACGAAAAGGGAGCCGTCCGGCGACCTAACAGCTCGTTACTATGAGTGGGTCATAGTAGGCCTTGAGGCGCTCCACGTTGACTATGTCGCGCCCTCGGCGGCGCATGTCGGAAGCTGGTTCGATGGGTTCGATCAGGTAGTTGACCGGGGATGTGCGCTCGACGACCCGGTAGGGGCCTTCGTATTTCGGCAGTAGTTTTGAAGAGAGGGCGGTTGCAGTGGTAGCGACCGAGAGCCATACGAGCGCTCCGGGGAGGAACGTGGACTCAGAAGTGGTGGTGCCACCGCGAAGGCTCTTCTGCCGCTCTTGTTCGTGCGTTGTAAAGGCCTTTGCAAGCTCGCGACACTCTTCAGCAAGCCTGGCTGTGTCAGAAATAGGCGCACAATCAGATGGATCCGGCTTGTAGGGTAGTATCGTGTCAATGGTGTGCAACGGGTGCCTTCCGTACAACAGGAAGAAGGGTGAAAAACCAGTAGTGCTCTGAGGGGCGGTATTATAGGCGTAGGTGACGAAGGGCAGAATGGCATCCCAATTTGTGTGATCGGCGGCGACGTACATTAAGAGCATGTCGCCGAGCGTGTGGTTGAAGCGTTCGGTTAGGCCATTCGTCCGCGGGTGGTAAGCAGTAGTTTTGCGATGAACAGCATGGCACTCTTTGAGAATAGCTTCGACGACTTCCCACAAGAAGACACGGCCTCGATCGCTGAGAAGCTCCTGGGGTGGACCGTGACGCAGCATGAATCGGTGTAGCAGGAAGGAGGCAACATCACGCGCTGTAGCCGCTGGGAGGGCAGCGGTTTCGGCGTATCGCGTTAGATGGTCAACGGCGACGATGGCCCAATGGTTACCAGCCGACGTCAGAGGAAGTGGTCCATACAAATCGATGCCCACGTGCCCAAACGGACGGTTAGGGCAAGGTAATGGTTGTAGACCGACTGGTGACACGTGCGTTGAAGGTTTTCGGCGTTGGCAATCGAGGCAGGAGCGGACGAACTTCTGCACGTAGCGGTACATCCCTCGCCAAAAGTATCGTTGTCGAATGCGGTGGTAAGTTTTGGATACCCCAGAGTGTGCGCATTGCGGATCAGAGTGGAAGGACTCGCATATTTCAGCACGCAGACTTCGGGGTATCACAAGTAGCCACTGGCGGCCGTCGGCGTTGTAATTGCGTCGGTGCAGTAGGTCGTCACGAATGGCGAAACGGTGGGCTTGACGACGCAACGCGCGAGTGGTTGGTGTTGTCGACGGATCAGTGAGCAAGTCTATTAGCGAAGCGATCCATTTATCCTTGCGCTGCTCGGTAGCGATGGTGTGAACATCGATAGAAGAAACAGCAGTGTGAGACACTGAGCAGGAGGCATTGTCGTCAGGCAAGGGGGAGCGCGAGAGGGCGTCGGCGTCAGCATGCTGACGTCCGTTGCGGTACAGCACGCTGATGTCATAGTCTTGCAGGCGAAGTGCCCAACGGGCGAGACGGCCCGAGGGATCCTTCAATGACGACAGCCAGCATAGTGCGTGGTGATCGGTGACGACATCAAATGGGCGACCATACAAATAAGGTCGGAATTTCGTAAGTGCCCAGATGATCGCCAGGCACTCTTTTTCCGTGACAGTGTAATTGGTCTCGGCTCTAGTAAGCGCACGACTTGCGTAGGCGACGACATATTCGGGGAACCCTGGTTTGCGTTGCGCAAGAACAGCACAGGGGCCTACACCGCTGGCGTCCGTGTGTACCTCCGTTGGGGCCGTAGGGTCGTAGTGGCGTAGTATGGGAGGAGACGTCAACAAACGACGGAGCTTTGCGAACGCGTCGCCGCATTCGGACGACCACGAATGTAGGGGCCCGTTACTTCCAAGGAGCTTCGTCAGCGGCGATATAATGGTGCCAAAGTTGCGTATGAAACGTCGAAAATAGGAACACAGTCCTACGAAACTGCGCAGTTCTTTGAGGGACGTAGGTTTGGGAAATTCGGCCACGGCCCGAAGCTTGGCCGGATCGGGAAGGATTCCGTCCTTGGACACAACGTAGCCTAGGATTGTCAGCTGCCATGCTGCAAATCGGCACTTCTTCAGGTTCAGTTGAGGCCGGCGTTGGTCAAACGCGTCAAAACATGCCGCAGACGTTGAAGATGCGTGGAGAAGTCCGGAGCGAAAACGACGACGTCGTCCAGGTTACACAAGCACGTGTGCCATTTCAAGTTGCGCAGAAGGGTGTCCATCATGCGCTCGAAGGTCGCGGGCGCATTGCAAAGACCAAACGGCATGATGTTGAACGCGTACAAGCCGTCGGGCGTGACAAAGGCTGTCTTCGGTCGAGCGTCATCAGCCATGGGTACTTGCCAGTACCCCGAGCGCAAATCGAGAGATGAAAAGTATTCTGCTCCTTGGAGGCTGTCAATCGCGTCGTCGATTCGCGGCAGTGGATAAACATCCTTCCGAGTGATCTTGTTGAGCCTTCGGTAGTCCACACAGAAGCGCACAGAACCGTCCTTCTTGGCAACGAGAACTACAGGAGACGCCCACGGGCTGTCCGAGGGTCGAATAACGTCGCGTCGAAGCATATCGTCCACTTGCTCATTAATTACCCGACGTTCTGTGGGAGACACGCGATATGGACGTTGCCGCAGTGGTGGTTGGGCGCCAGTGTCGATGCGATGTGTAACAGCGGACGTGCGGCCGAGAGAAGTTTGCCCGACATCGAAAGAAGAACGAAATTCTTCCAACAGGCACAGAAGCTGGGAACGCTGGACCGACGTAAGGTCGTCAGCAATGGAGGGACCAAATACATCCGCGGGTGAGGAATCAGACGTGGAAACGGCACTGGTGGTACGGGAACTGGTGCAGTGCGGGTCATCGGGTGCGTACAGAACTTGTGCGTCTTCGAGGGGCTCCACTCTGCCGAGACATTCCCCTCGCACCAACGTAACAATGTGCGGGGATGGGTTGGTAACAAAAATAGCGGTGCTACCCTGAGTGACTTGCACGGTCGCGAAAGGTACCAGCAACCCTTTCCTAGTGCAAACGCGGTCAGAGGGCGAAAGGAGTGCAATTGTGTCGCAGAGACCGGCGCAGTAAACTGGCACAGCCGTCGACGAGTTTGGAGGAACTTTGGTATCGTCTTTGACGAGGGTCTTGGTGAATGCCGATGGACTGTCTGCCGGCGTCAAATGTGAGAACGGTGAGAGTTCGAGGGCGGCTGGTGCGCAATGAATTATGGCGTCGTGGCGGGAGAGAAAATCCCATCCCAGGATGACGTCGTGGGAGCATGCAGCAATTATGATGAACTCGACGTCATACAGAACGTCCTGAATGACGGCGCGAGAAGTGCATACTGCTGTAGGC
This sequence comes from Rhipicephalus sanguineus, assembly GCF_013339695.2. Lineage (NCBI taxonomy): Eukaryota > Metazoa > Arthropoda > Arachnida > Ixodida > Ixodidae > Rhipicephalus > Rhipicephalus sanguineus. The sequence goes on along the minus strand of NC_051181.1, from coordinate 31,098,410 downwards.
CTAATACTCTGGGAGCTGGCGGTACGGAGGGACATCCCAGAAAGTGGCGTCGTCACTTTTCGAAGTAAGCGGCTAAGTTTTGCGTTCATAACGGATACGGCGGCTCCAGTGTCGACAAGGGCAGATGCGCGAACACCGTCCACAAACACGTCTATGACATTCGATGGACTTCGCTGAGGGCTTTTACAGTTCGATAGCGTCGCAGCCCTTGCCTCGTGGATTGCGACGACTAGTCTTCCATCTCTCGTGCGACAGAACGTGGCCGCATTGGTGACAGTGACCGACGACGAGGAGACGGAAAGCGGCGAGTGGATGGAGCTGGGCGTGACGTCGGCGACATAGGCGGGTCGTAGAATGCACGGCTGGACTGGCTGGTGGTGGTTGACGGGACTCGAGGCGGCTGCACGCGATGGCAGTAACGGGCCACGTGACCGGCATAACCGCATGCAAAGCAGATGGGCCGATTGTCGGGTGTGCGCCATCGGTTCGCAGGGGCAGGTCCCGCCCACGTCGCAGGATGCTATGGACGGGGCGGCTGCTGAAATGACTGCAAGGTGGGTTGCAGTCGGGGCCTAGGGATGACGGCAGTATACGTAGCCGGAACGCCCGCTTCGAAGGACGGAGGTCTAGCGGCGGCTTCGGCGTAACTCAACGGTGCAGCCGCAGGGATTGCCTGGTGCGTCCTGGCGACAACCTGAGCGTAACTCTGTGGCGCAGGAGCCGGAGGTTGCTGGTGGTACTCAGGCATCACCTCCGCGATTTCCTGCTCAATCGCTCGGCGGATGGGAGGAAGAAGGGTCGTCGACGACTGTTGAACGTGCGGCGGGTGGGCGAAGGCCAGGGGAGAGAACTGGCGTGCGATTTCCTCGCGCACGAATGCCTTCATTTCTACCAGCAGCGTGGCCTGGTCAGGTATGGCCGCCAAGCCAGCAAGCTCTTCGTCGCGTGATGGAGAGCGACGAGTCATCGAACGTTGCCGGCGGAGCTCCTCGTAGCTCTGGCACAGTGTTACGACCTCGGCCACGGTGGAAGGGTTTTTAGCGAGCAACATGGTGAAGGCATCGTCGTCAATGCCCTTCATAATGTTCCGGATCTTGTCAGACTCGGACATGGTGCCGTTGGCTTTCTTACACAAGTCCAGGACGTCTTCGATATAGCTGGTGAAAGATTCACCGGCCTGCTGAGCTCGTTCGCGTAAGCGCTGTTCTGCTTGCAGCTTACGAACTGCAGGACGGCCAAAAACGTTGATGACGGCGGTCTTGAAATCCGACCAAGTAGCAAAATCGGACGCGTGGTTGTTGTACCACAAACTTGCTACTCCCGCGAGATAGAAGACCAAGTTGCTCAACTTGCCTGCTTCGTCCCATGTGTTGGGTACGCTCACGCGCTCGTAAATTGCGAGCCAGTCCTCCACGTCGGTGCCATCGGCGCCAGTGAAGATAGGTGGATCGCAGATGCGTGGGACACCGGGACATGTGGTCGGTGTGGGAGGCGGCGTTTGCTGAGCGACGTCTTGAGGCATGGTAGATGGCAGAGTACGGGAACGAAGCTCCAGGGGCATTGAATGGGAGCACAGCACTCTCCACCACTTTGTTAAGCGGTTTATTGGACGGCACTCGGCGACAATGCACTATGGCGACAGTCAAGGCAGCACGGGCTCCGAGCGCGAGCGGCGTTTAGAAGAGGACGACCCACTAGGAGCCGCTGGAGAGCGCAACCGTTAAGCAGTACCAATTGCTTCGCCACAAGTAGGACGTACTTGCTGGTGCTATGAACCGCGCTCAGAAAAGCCTCTCTTGTAGTACAATTCAGGGCATTCAAAACTAATTAAACGAGGTGTTGCCAGAGCATGCTTTAGAAATGCCTTGATGAAGTCATGCCATCACACGATGGCCGCTAGTTTTGCAGGACAAAGCAAGCGATTATCCCTGGCGGGCTAGCCAGTGTTGGTGCAGGTGTCAGTGGCTGAGTGCTTGTTGCAAGGTTCACGTAAGCGGGGACCTCCGCAGAACAATGGTGTGCCAGATGCTGGAAAAACCAGTGTCATACCGTATATGAATAAATTTTCACACCATTTGAAGAAGATAGCCCTGAGAGAAAACGTCCGCGTAGTGTTCTCTGCTACAGAGAAACTAAGTCGACTATGCAAGCTGACGAATCCTATGAAGGAGTTGCAACCCGCCTGTGGAAAGAGGCATGCGACTAGGTTTGTGGAATGTGCCCTAGCTGTCCTATACATGTTCCCTCTGTCGTGCGATGCGGTTTACATAGAACAGACGGGTAGGTGTATCAATGATCGCCTACGCGAGCATTGTTGCAATGTAAAAAACAAGGTTTCCTGAGGCAGTTTCCTGGCTATGCATTGTTAGACGTGTGCATGCACTCCATTGTTTGACCGTTGTGTCGTTTTGGGCCGCAGTCGTAATCAGTTGACACGTGAAATCATCGAGGCGAATTCTATTGCGAAATGTGTGAAGCTGTGTGTGATTACGCCATCTATAGCCTTATCTGAAAAAAGATCGATTTTCTAGAGCGTGTGCAGTGAGGTGCAGTTAATGTGATATTTGCGAAAACTGCGTTTTCTGGTCACGTGTGCTGCGCAACATGTTTGTTTGTTTGTTTTGGTCAGGTTCGGCGTCACGTGGGCTGTGAGGTGAACCATATAATGTGCTGTAGGGTCATGCAATAAACAAAAGTTGGAAGTTTAGCGCTCATCCTGTTGCCTGTGTTTCCTTCTTCGCTGTAGCCTCTTTTCTTTATGCTCAAAGTGAGCTGCGCTATATCAGTACGATATTGTAATGCACCAACTTGCCCAATCTGCAGTACTTGTAAATATAATTGAATTGCTCCTCAGCCCTTCGAATATGAGGCGTAAATTTTCCTACAGTTGTATATCACACACCTCTTTAGGCGCATCTTGAATCTATGGAGTGCGTACTGCAGAAGAAAACAAAAAAGAACAAGACCTAGCCGTCATTTCTTGATTCATGCACTGTGATATATTAGTACTTTGAAATGATCTATTGTAAAGCGAGAACTAAACAGCAGTATAGTACAAGTAAACCAGCGAATAAAATTATTTTATGCATTCAATACCACCAGATCAAAGCGCACGTGTTCATGATCATTTTTTTTTACATTTGCAGCCAAAAGTAACAATCGTCCAGGAATGCGTCTCTTCGTGTTCAGCGTCTGCTCACTAGCGCTATCAATAGCATTAACTGAAGCTGCTCACTGTGCGATGTCGGTAAGCTGACAGATTTGACATCCCAGCAGCACGATATAGTTAAGAGACACGCTATAGTGGAGGGTTCCGGAAATTTCGACCACCTGGGGTTCATTACCGTACACTGAAATCACACAGTGCACGGGCCTCTACCATATTCCCTCCACCAAAATGCTACCACCCCGGCCGGGACGAACCTGTGAATTTCGGTTCAGCCGCCGACCACCTTAATTAACCACTGTGGCACCGAGGTGGACCCTCATGCAATGTTAAGTGGCCGTCGCGGTAGCCTGATGGTTACGGTGCTCGGCTGCTAACCCGGCCACGGTGGTTCGATTTCGATGGAAGCAAAATGCTAGGGGCTCGTGTGCGAGGTTCCAGTCTTTCACCACGGCGTCTCTCGTAGCCTGAGTCGCTTTAGGGCAGTAAACCATTCAACTTAACCTTAAGCGCACTTTCCAATGCCTGAGTGATCTTCCGAAGTACCGCAACTAAGAAATTGCTCCTGGTTATATCACAGTGCTTGTGAGTTCGAGGTATTACCTCTTTGATGCTAATTAGTAATCATGAGCCTGGTCCACCTAAAGAACGTATTTGAGTTGTTGTGTTACTGCCCAGTCAGGTTGCTCTTGCCTTGAAAGCATTGTTCCGGCAAATATGTCGAAAAGCAGGCTACATGTTTTCTTTCGCAGTTTTCTGTGGTGGCTTTCTCAGGAGTCCTCTCTTCCACTGGTGTAATCCGAGCAGCGACGTCTTCAAATTGCAAGACACCACGAGAGAAAGTAAGTGCTCTAGGCAGTGGTCGCTGGATGCACGATGCACAATATCGCCCTGTGCCGCAAGCGTGACATGACATGCCATGGCAAGCAAGCAAGGAAACAACAGACATCTTGGTTTATAAGGTGGCGAAAATCACGCGACTCGGTCCGATGGCATTCTATTCGCCAGTGAAAGTGCATCGCAGCAGATATTCACACGCTTAGGACACACTGCGGTACAGACAACAAAAGTTATAGATTGTTCCGTACTAAAGGGCCGAATATGCTCTATTAGGGATCTAAATTACACCAATTATCTATTGTTCTTCTCAGCAAACATTGACCCTTCAATCAAAGAAAGTGTATATTGTGCTCATAAGTGTTCGTTTCTTCTTTTATTTATTTTCATATTTTACATTAACCGACGAGACTGCCCATTCATCACTAGGAAAGGTACTACAAGACCTGCATCTTATTCTTCTTTTGTCTTTCTGCCCACACTGTTAGGGCCTCATTCCCCTCCTCCCCTCTCTTTGCAGGACAGCAAGTAGGCGAGCATACGCCAACTGAACATTGAGCTTTCAATAAAGAGCTTTCTATCTTTCCCTCTGCAGGTTTCACATTCGAAGCAATACTAAAGTTGCCAGGTTTTGAAACTTAGTATAATTACTATTATATACTTTCACTCAAAGACCCGAGGAGAGCTTTCTTTATTAGGAAGGGAGGAATCGGATGGCTACGCATAATATATATAACCCAACAAAAAAAAGAAACAGTTGAATACCATGACAGGGCTACCCCATAAAAGAACAACACAAAATGAGACCTAGTATCACCTAAAAAAATTCTAGTCAAACTAACAGAAAACGTACATAAAATTTAATAATGATCTGAGCTAATTGCTGCCCAACTGTATATAAAGAATTGCGGCGCCTGAGTTTCACGATGACAACGAGTCAGAGCACAGCTTGTTCTTATCTGCGAAGCTGAATTCCGATTTCAAACACCGATTTCAAACATGTCACACGTTTTTAAAATCAGAGCTTCTGGGTTTAAAAGTGATGGCGTGGAGGTAGAGCATCAGCCTCGCATGCAAAAGAGGTCCGTGGTTCGCATCCTGTTGCCGGGCAATTCGCCACCGGATTTAAAAAAAGAAATGATGGAATCACTTGATGATGGAAACGCTGCACACGACGCGAAAGATCCTGGGCTCATGCGCATTCATGGAAGAAGTTAAAATAAATCACACCATCTACCGCTAAAGGGGACCACGAGGCGATGCGAAGCAGCGTTTCGGCATGTCGAGCCCGCGTTTCAGAGGGGCAGTGGAGAGGGGGGAGTGGAGAGGAAGAAAGGGGGAGAGGGGGAGGGGAGAGGGGGGAAGTGAGAAAGGGAGGGGAAGGGGAGAAAGGGGGAGAGGGGGAAGTGAGAAAGGGAGGGGAAGGGAGAGGGGGAAAGTGGTAGAGGAGGTGTGTGGAGCTCATAATCAACACTGGTACCCGGTATGCACTTCTTCAAAGCGTCGTCAATTAAAGGGCCCCTGACAGCCGATTTTTTGTTTGTGACATTTATGTTGCAATAAGTAGGTCTATGTCTTGTAATCACGGAATGACACCGCAAATGCTCCTACGTGATGTCTAATTAATCCTAGCAGCGTTAATTATGGTCATTTTTAGTGTAGGTTCAAAACGCGCGCCGAAAGAGGATAAGCGACCAGCGCCGCGCCGCGGCGGTCGCGCCTCTGGGCACGCGTGATGACGTACGCTCAGTATTGGGTGACTTCAGCCACGCGCTTGTTCAGCTGCCAGTTGGAGAAGTTCGTCTGCTCGTCGAGCACGTGGTAAACGATGTCATCGCTGTCAGACGAAGATTCATGGCCCTACTCATCGTCTAACGAGTCCGACGACGGTTCGCGAGTGGCAGACGCTGAGGTTGCGAATGTTTTGAACGGAGGAGCCTGGCAATGCAGCAGCTGAAACCGAACGCGTCTCCTCGCCGCAAGGATCGCGGCTGCACTTTTTTCTAGCGCTCCGATGCGTTCGCCTATAGTGGACTCACTATGCGTTGCTCTTTTTGTTGCCAGCCGGCAGGTATTATTATTTTTGTATTGCGATAGCAATTATCTGGACAGTCTCGGCTGGAAAATGTCCGTCCCCGTCGCCGTCATTCACCGTACATGTATAAGTATGTATATATATATAGAAAAGCTACAAAGAAAAATAATTCAGAAATTCTTTCAGACGCGCGGAATCGAACGGGCGACCTCTCGCTTTGCAGTCCGCCGCGTTAGACGTTAGGCTACGACAGCACCGTCTTCCAGCCTGCTAACGGCGAGCTATTTATATACACCGTGTAATTCAGCATGCTTTCTTAGTGGCCACATAGATGGCGCGACGTGCGCGCGTGTGACGCCCTTTAAAGATCGTCGCCCCGCTCCTGCAAACGCCGTTGCTCTTCGGTCTACAGGGCGTGGTCGCTTTCGTGCGCATACCTCGAGGAAAGAAGGGGCGGCCGGTGGGGTGCTTCGCTTCGCTCGCTGCAGCGGCCGCGTTTGCGAAAGGAGCGCGCTGTTCAATCAGAAATAAGTAACAACTGTGACAATTAGTTCGCGCTCGTCTTGTGTGTACCTCTTCGTTCGTTTCGTGCGTCCTGCTTTATGTTTGAGCAGTGCGCTTCAAGTGTCGAGCTGTGACGCATTAGTTCGCGCTCGTCCTGTGTGCGTTCTTTTCGTGCGTCCTTTATGCTCGAGCTACGCGCTGGCAATTTCGAGCTGCTTTACGTTCTTCGCGTTACATTATAATTTATTGCTATCGCATTCATTGCTTCGCCGTTGCGGCGAAACTGTGACTTTTTTTACAAGCGTCTAGTGCTGACAGCACTGCTTGGCGCCGCCGTTGAAGAACGGTGAGACGCCGTGACCTGGTGTATCACTGGCGTCTGAAATATGGTAGCTGCGCCTTAGTCGAAGCAGCTGTAGTGAAATATAAAGAAAAACATAAGAGTATGATAATAAATTATAACGATTACAGTTCACTACAGACGCCGCTTAGACACCGCAGTTGTACGTCCTCACCCGAAAGCGCTTTAATTTTTCTTTCTTCTAATGTGTTGACCTGCAAAAAATTATCATCCCCAGCGTATGGTCCACTGTTCGATCTCACGCACTCGCCGCGTGCAAGTTGCTTAAAATTAGAATGAAATTATTCTCAATCGCGGGTACAATTACGTGTGTAAGTTGTTTCAACCTCCTGATACAGCCGAGTACGATATTTATTGGCAGTTAGTCGAAGCGAACGGCATACACGTTCTCTTTTAAAGGCGTTACACACTTTTATTTGGGCATCCGCAGCAGCTCTGCGGACGCAGCCTGCCAGCCATTCCCAATGACAGGCTGCGTCCACATATATGTAGTGGGCGCTCAACTGAAACTGTCTATTGATGCACGGCACCGCTACGACGACGCGGAACGTGGAGAAATACACGCAAGAAAAGCGCGCAAACGCCTACAGCAGAAGGGGCGGTGCGACTAGAAAAAGTTGCACTGGCGCCACCTGGATTTTTCTTCGCCAAGAGGAACGCCTGATCCCTCCCGTTCGCGCCACTTGGAAGTTGGTTCTAGTGCACCATAACCACAGTGCACCACGCGTATTTCTGTCTGTGACGTCGACAGTACTTGCTTTACCTCTGCAACGTCACAAGGGGCCTACGTCTACGTCATACTAGTGGTTATGTTGATAGGAGTTCAAAGTTCAGATGAGCACTCAGGCTTACTTTAAAACCAAATTAAAATATCTTAAAGGCAACGCTCGTCACTCATAATCGGTCAGAAGTGCCCCCGCATGCAGGACTATGAAACAACACAAGCATCTCGCGTTTCCAAATTCGGTGTCAGGGGTCCTTTAAGGAGAGAAACGGCATGGTGTGCGCTTTCTAGTAATGGGTAGCCGACGCCTGTGCACATGCATACACTACCACACACTGCGCTTCAGCAATACGGGAGGTAGAGGTTCGTAGCCTGAGCCGCAAACGCGTGCGTCCCGCTGGCCTTTGCCTCGCAGGCGCTGCTCTCGCTCCATCAAGGCACGGCATTCACACTTCGAAATCGCGTCCTTTTTGCAACGCATATTGCAGCAGTTTTGTTAGTCGCTGCTCTCGCAATTCAAGCAGTCGGCGGCGGAGAAATCCCGTTGCTGCACGTGGAAGCTGCACTACTCCGATGAGCCGACGCACGCTAACACGAAGCCAAAGGCAAAGAACGTAACTGCGTCAAGGGTGCCTCGGCGACGCCAGCGCGGCCAGTCTACCTCTCTAGTATCGAGACGCTTTAATCATGACCTCCGATATCGCGTTCAATCTCGGAGTAAGCGCTAGTAAGTGTCGATCGTGACATGATCGTGAAGCATTACTTCTTTTCACATCTCACAGACGGCAGCACCGCCCCGCTCCGCCTAAAGCTCCGCCCGCCGCGAAAGAGAATGGGTGAAAGATATCAGGTGCGTTCGCGCCGCGTCTAGCATATTCCGAGTTAGCTTAGTCTTTATTGTGACTAAGCTAACTCGGAATATGCTAGACGCGGCGCGAACGCACCTTATATTAGTCGGTAGGGCGTCGGGCGCTTGCCCTCGCGGCCGCAACGTCGTGGGTTCGATTCCCAGCGGGGTATCTTTTTCTTCGTTTTTTTTTCTTTCTCAACCGTTGGCCTCCATTTTATCAACGTCATATCCGTGACCGATGTACTTGGTGGACCCCGACATAAAACACTATCGTGTTAAAAAGAAAAATATGCATCACTAATTAGCCCCAAACGTATTCTGATAAGAAGGTATAACATGGAGAGGATTGAACATGCTTTAATCAACGGGCCAACAAATGAGATGTATGCGCTAACACAAACGGAAGGCAATGCCACTACCACTATGGATAAGGTACTTAGTGTGGCTGAGGAGTTGTACACAGAACTTTACCTTATCGGGACGATGATGTAAGAGGCAGTAGTCCATAAGTAGCCTGTGTAGATGTGGTGTTTCGACCGTGAAATTAGGATTATGAGGCACGCCGTCGTGAGAGCCTCCGGATGAATTTTGACCAGCTGGATTTTTTTTACGTGCACCTGAATCTGAGGATGCTTTTACAAGAAACAGTGCGAAAGCGGAAAATGGGTAAAGATAGTGCTAGGCGCGCTTCTTTTGTTATTTTTATGTAACTAGTCCGTTGCACGCGTAGCCGCTGACCTGCGCAAGCCGCGCCCAAATAACTGGGAACCTTCCAGATTATTTTAGCATAGTCTTATAGGCTTGAGAGCGCAGCTCCGAACAGCTGAGAATATTCTGAAACTAACGCGGCCACAAGCGTAAGGCTCGAACGTTCGATGCCGCATGTATAAATGCCGACGCCCCTTACTGCAGATAAGATTATCGACGGCCGATGCTCTGTTTGCCGCTGTCAGTGTAAGCGCTTATCGCTTGCGCTTTGACTTCACGTTTACCGGGCACAGGTTCGCCTAAATAAAAAGTTTCATCTTGAACCCGCCGACTGCTAGCTTCTCCAACGTCAGCACCACGTGACATCTGGTGGAGGTGCTGCTCGTTCCAGCTCCGGAAGCCTCCACGACGCGCCGACCTCAAGCCAAGCCGCGAAGAAGGCGACGCTGAAGACGACTCGCTGAAGACAAGACGTTCCTTAATGCCTTCACGAGCATCGTCCGCAAGGAAAAGGCCGCTGCTTTGCTGAAGACACGAGCGCAGCTGCCGAATGACACCGTCGCGATCTTCACGGAAGAGACGACGCGACTTTTCCGCCTGGCCGATGCTGCCATGCCTCAGGAGAAAAAGATGCGCTTTCTTTACGGGGAGTGAAACAAGACCTCTTTGCAGGATTGGTGCGCAACCCACCGAAGGCAGTTACCGAATTCCTACCGGAGCTTACAGCAATTAAAACAACCACTCGAGGTGCGGACGAAGCACCACAACCACTAAACCCATATCATGCTACGCCGAAGCGCACTCGCTAGACACCAACAACCTACGGGAAACCATCAGAGCGATCGTGCGGGAGGAGCTGCGCAAAGTGTTACCTTCGACGCAGCCTACGACATTGTTACCTTCGACACTGTTACCTTCGACATTGTCCACGAGGAAGTCTGGCAATCGCTGGGAATTCCCGAACCACCGCAGCATCATACGGAAGCTGTGAGCTACGCTGCTGCAGCGCGTCGCAACGCTCCCCCTCCGCGCCCACGTGAAGACACCGCAGTTCCGCCGCTAGACACCATACCACCCACCTGTCAGCCAATGGTATACCCCAAAGAAGACCGACGTTTGGCGCGCTCCCGACCACTGCCCACTCTGCTACCATTCTGGAGAAGCTGGTCACATCTACCGCCGCTGCCACTATCGTGAGATGGGCCTGCGTGGGTTTGCCATCAAAGCGCCACGTCCAGAACGAGGCGAACGACCACGTAACATCGCCGACTATCTCGTAAGAGCGCAATGGACCAAGCCCCTCCCCCCCGCCCCCGACGACATTTCCAATCGCCGTCGCCAGGCCGCTACGTCTCCACCCAACGCAGACCATACATTGGCCCAACCCGGGGCCGGTCGCCTAGCCTGTATGCGGAAAACTAAGAGCAGCAACCGATGCAGGTGCGGTTGCTGTACGACGAAATATCGAAGATCCTCCGCCGCCGCGACGAAATCAAAAGAACACGCCGCAGGCCGAATGGAGCCCTGACGTCGAAACTTCGCGTACTGAAGAAGAACGGCGAAGCAGCGGGACAAACCGACGTAGATATGACCCAACGCAACGACCTAACTGCAACTCAAGGGGACGAACTAGCGACATCGACGTTCTTATCGACGACGACAGTGTCATACCTCTCGTCGACACTGGAGCCGACTATTCTCTCATCAGTGGCCCGTTCACCACGAAGCTGAAGAAAGTCAATATAGCCTGGGAAGGCACCGAAATCCGAACTGCTGGAGGTCCCCTTGTAACGCCGGCAGGAATCTACACAGCGAGAGTGACCATTAACTGCTGGGTTTCTCCCGCAAGCTTCCTGGTCCTACAGCATTGCTTCAGAGATATGGACTTAGGCATTCGTGGTGCAGTCATCGACCTGAGATCCAAGTCGATAACACTATTTATAGAAAAAGCACTACCGCCACACACGCCGCCAGGAAAGCACGCCTTTAATGTGCTCGAAGACCTGGTCACCATTCACCCTCACTCCAGCGTCATCATTTCCGCTGGCAGTCAGCATTCCTCAGATTTGGCAGGCGGCGTTGAAGGTGACCAGCACCAGTTGATTAACCGCGCGATTTGCGTCGCAAGAGAAATAGCCGAGCTGCTGGGAGGCAAAGCAACAGCGATGCTGACGAATTTCATTTCAGCAACAAGTACAAGCACGTGAACAAAGGCACGAAAGTCGCCTACACCGAAGAAATTGTGGACGCCACCAATGCTTTTGCCCTCACTCACTCACTTCTTCCGAGCCTACTCCGCCGAAACAAGCTCCTCAACCAGCTTTCGACGCCAATCCCAGCCTTCCCAAGTATTGGCCTCGAGGCCCACCACTGGAAACGCCGGCGCCACCGTCGGCGTGACGTGCTTGGCAGGATCACGTGGTCTCAACGGCCGCGTCGGCTGCTTGTGGAGCGCTGCCGCGTCCTTTGAAAACGAGTTTCAAGTACCACATGCGCTGCGGTCTGTTCAAATAGGGAAGTTTTCTCGCATTTTCTGCTCAATTGAAACCATTTTATTAGAGTGGCTGCCTCCGAAGCCGACGAACATGGGGCTCTACCGCTCGGTGTCGCAGTGCCGGGCTTACGCAACGGAGCCCAGTGTCAGCCTGCACCGGTAACCACGGGACAAGAAACTGCGTGAAGCATGGGTTGTAAGGCTAAAAACCGGCAAGCAGCCATCGGCTACGAGTCTTGTGTGCCACAAGCATTTCCGCGACGAAGACTTTCGTTACTGCGTCGGGCCTGCAATGTTCGTAGCAGACAGCGCGCACTAAGACGATGGCTCGCGCGCGCTCGCCGCCGGCAAATGATGCTTATCTGCCAGAGGATGGAAGGCGCTACCTTTTACCACGTGCGATACCATCTCGGAGCCCTCCCGTGCGACCTCTTGATCGCCGGCCCCGTGCTCAGAATCCACAAAATCGACTGCAGATGCGCAAATCATTCTTTTGATACGTTGAATTAAGAAAACTCACAGGGTCCCTTATGCATTCGCCAAAGATGACTAGAAGGCGAAAGCCATCGTTTTCTTGTCAGTCGATGTATTGATTCTCCCGCGCCCCCTTCCAAAAGCGTTCCGCACCTAACGCGGCTTTGCACGGCCTCTGTGACCGATCACGGAGGCAATGCAAAGCGACCATGTCGTGTGAACACGTCATCATGTGACGTCACGTTATCTGACGTCATAATGACGCTACATATTTTCGCGATCTGTGACGTCATGGTGACGTCATGTGATAACGCCGTCACCGATCACGGAGGCAGTGCAAAGGGACCATGTTGTGTGAATACGTCATCGTGTGACATCACGTTATGTCACGTCATGCTGATGTCATAATGAAGTTACAAATTTAGGAGGTCTGTGACGTCATGATGACGTCATATGTTGACCTCATCACGTGACAATTATTTTTTGCGTCACTCGTCTTGACGCCGCGACGGTCAATCTCCCGTTTGAAGAGGCATCTGGCTTTCGCCTTCATAAGCTACGCGACGTTTGCTGGTGGACGTTCCCCTTACGCAAACACCATGTCCCAAATTTATTTGTGCCACTCTCAAACTGACGTTGGGCCTCTCCAACCCCATGTATTTTCTTGGAGCCTCATTTATTTACGTGAAAAAGATGACACCCTGTTGGCTTTAAACACGACACTGCTGCCAAAATTGCTGGGGTACTTGTCACATATTTACTATCTTGTTTTGCGGCTGTTGGTTGCTGCAATAACTTCCATTTTATTCACCGCTATTTCAAGTTCACGTGGGTCCTGGTTCACAGCCGACGTTTGCAAAACAAGCCCAGCGAACGTTACTGTATCTTCTTTCTTTTCCTTGACGTTGCATGCTACTACCATGCTCGGTCTCGTAGACTGCTTGTTCTTCCACCAGCAATCTCGAAGTGGTGAAGCTTTTGTCTATGAATTGGTTGATGACAGAGAGCGGCAAGTTCACTGGAATGCAAATGGAACGATAATTAAGGAGCATTAAAAAAGGCGTCGCATTTGCTCACGTTTTGTGTGAGCACCAAACGAAACGAATGCACTGAATAAAGAAACAGAAGCAGCGGCATTTGCCCGCTGAGAAGGCCGATCAATACGCAGTGTGAGACAACTTGTCAAATTACATTGAAACGTACACGAAGCCGTAGTTGTAAAGAATTTGTTTTTGAACTGCTCTAATAGCTCTAACAGTAGTTGTTTGTGTACTCACAAGTTCTCACATTTTGCGGCCTAAAGTTCAGAGCGCGGTGCCAAAACGCGCTCGTAGCAAAAGCGAAACCATCAGTACGAGCATACATGCAGACGCTCATACACGCAGAGGCACCATCAGTCGTCTCGAACCCGTGCGATCGCTGGCTTGAGGCTTCATTCTGTTGTGCTCGGTTTGGTTATACTGGCAGTCTACTCTAACGAGATATTTCACACATTTTGCACTCAGCGAGTGACTACCTTTCACGCAAGAAGCCGGTTCACGGGTCTCCAACGCGGTGACCGCGTGAAGCGGGTGCTCAGTTTTCTGCAGAGAGACAGCGACTGTAGACTATCTTGTGCTTTCTGTTCATCGAAAATTATTCTTTTGACAGGAAAGAACATATTTCTTTTCGAAAGTACCTGCAGAAAAGTCCCGAAGGGCTTCCGCGAGGTGCTTTTGTAGAGCGCCGACAGCGAAACCTATGGGGCGCGCGCCGGCGGCATCCTGCCTAGGACGCAATCGAGGCGCGTCCGTTAGAGGGCGACTCCGTAACTCCTCGCCGCTGATAAGCAAAAGCAGCTCAAAGCCCTGCTCTTGCAAAACAAGGACTGCTTCTCGTCGTTGTCAATAATTTGACAGACTCCAGTCGCGAAACATCGCATCATAACAGAAGGTGCCCCACCAATCCGTCAGAGCCTGTACCGAGTTTCGAGGTGAGAACGCGAGGCCGTTAAGAAACAGGTCGACGAAGTGCTACGCGACGACATCATCCAGCCGTCCAAGAGTCCGTGGGCGTCTCCCGTGGTGTTAGTGAGGAAGAAGGACGGAACGCTACGTTTCTACTTCGATTATCGTCTGCTGAACAAAATCACGAGGGACGTGTATCCTCTCCCACGTATGAACGACGCCCTGGATCGACTGCACAACGCGAAGTACTTTTCGTCGATGGACCTCAAGACCGGCTACTGGGAAATCTACCTCGACAAGAGAGACCGACAGAAGACTGCCTTTATAGCACCAGACGGCTTCTTCGAGTTGAAGGTCATGCCGTTGGGTCTTTGCTTGGCGCCTGCGACATTCCAACGCGCTATGGATGCCGTACTGGCAGGCTTGAAGTGGCGAACTTGGCTTGTGTACTTGGACGACGTCCAGATGTTCTGGAAGCGTTGCATGACGACCCGACGGGTGGACATCTTGGATTATACCGCACGCTCGCGAGAATACAAGAAAAGTACTACTGGCCTCGCCTCTCCGCTAACGTAACCCACTACGTAAAGACTCGCCGAGACTGTCAGCGACGGAAGACATCGCCGACTAGGCCAGCCTCAGTTCTGCAGCCGATCGAGCCGCTTCGGCGGCCGTTCCTGCAAATCGGGATGGACTTACTGGGGCAGTTCCTGACGTCGAACTCCGCCAACAAATGGATCTTCGTAGCTACCAACTACCTCACCCCTTTAAGAGAGTTGACTGTTGGGCTAGTTGGTGTTCAGACATGGGAACCATCGTTAAAGGCGCAACACCAAACAGCACAAGAGAAGACCAGACGAGCACAGGCGCAAACTAACAACTGATTTATTGAAGGCAGATCTCCAGGCATATATACCAACAGGCTGCGCAGGCGCAACGTCACAACAATCCTCGGAAAACATCAAAATATCGCGAAAGAAATCAATTTCAGCTTTGTAAAGCGCACTGGAAGTGTCGCTGACACACGCCTCACCTGCTTTCCTGATTAGAAACGCTTCTAACGTTTCACGTTAGAAGCGTTAGAAGCGTTCATGACATGCCCGAATTGTGAACCACGTTTCCGATGCGCAAAAATTGTAGGTAGAAGCAGACAAAAAACGGCTCGTGAAACGTTAGAAGCGTTTCTAATCAGGAAAGCAGGTGAGGCGTGTGTCAGCGACACTTCCATTGCGCTTTCCAAGCTGAAATGATTTTCTTTCGCGATATTTTTGATGTTTTCCGAGGATTGTTGTGACGTTGCGCCCTGCGCAGCCTGTGGTATATATGCCTGGAGATCTGCCTTCAATAAATCAGTTGTTAGTTTGCGCCTGTGCTCGTCTGGTCTTCTCTGTGTTGTGTGGTGTTGCGCCTTTAACGATGGTTCCCATACCTCACCCCCTATGCCGAGACAAGGCCCCTGTCCAAAGGCTGTGCCACCGAGGTAGCCAAGGTATTTGTTGACAAACATCGTCCTCCGTCATGGCGCCCAGAGGTAATTATTCCTGACAGAGGTACGGCATTTACTGCGGACCTAACTCAGGCGATCTGGGATACAGCCAGACAAGTCACCGCCGGACTATCGCCTACTAACCACAGACCCATGGCCTCACCGAGCGTCTAAATAAGACCATCGCCGACACGCAGGCCATGTACGTCGACGTCGAACACAGACGTGGGATGCATCCTTCCATGCGGGACCTTCGCATACAACGCGGCCGTACAAGAAACGACACAGCTGATGCCATACAAGTTGGTATATGTAAGGAATACGGCAACGACGCTCGACGCAATTCTACCCAACGTCACCGACGAAGAAAACCTCGACGTGACTGTCTGCCTTCAGCAGGCGAAGAAGCCCGACAACTCACCCGCCTACGCATCAAGAATTGAACAGACGACCGACAGCCGCCGTTACATCTTCGACGGCGATTCATGGAATACCAGCGCAGCGACCGTTTTTGGGTCTGAACGCCGATACGCCGACGTCGACTCAGTGAAAAACTTCTTCGGCGATACTTCGGGACATACAAGGTGCTTCGACGTCTCGGCGCTGTAGACTACGAGGTCATCCCGGACGGCATCACGAACTATCAGCGGCGCCGCGCACGACCGGAAGTCGTCCATGTCCTGCGCCTTAAGCAGTTTTATGCGCGTTAGCGAACCTTAGACTACGGCTTTTTCCTTTATCATTGTACAGTCGAGTGCATAATTTTAGAGACCACGGGAGCGCGTGCCGAGGCGCGTCGCTGCGCCTTCTGGCGGCTGCACGGCTCTGTCCGGGAGCGCGTATTGCGCACGCTCGTCCATATCACCCGGCAGCCTGTCCTTTCGCTCGTTTCAACGGCGCGCATCTCGAAACGTGGCGGACGGTGCAAGGTGTCCACTTCTGTAGTCGCTGTGAAGACAATGAAAAAAGCCGAGCGCTAATGTGACGACAGCACATCATTTGCAGGTTTCGGCGTGCTGCACATAGTGCACGTTACTCCTAGGCGATCCCGCGGCGTGATCACATTTTGAATGTCGAGTTAGGCAATCAATAAGCTCAGCCAGCAGTGTTCCCTTTTGCGCTCCTCATTCGCCGAACTAACGCACGTAGTAATACTCGGTCCAAATATCCTGTGTCTATGAACATGCATGAAACCACCAAACGTCCAACAGCTGCAGAAAAGAGCCGAGGAGAAAGGTGAAAACAAAACTCGGTTTATTAAGGATAAATCCTTTATTAAGGCCGCTGCATATCACGCAACTCCGTTTGAGAAAAGCTAAGGAAACTGCATGTTTTCCGCGCTGCACAAGGAAGAAAGCGTATTGCATGGCGCGCTCGATCCATGCTATTACATTAGAGGCATTTTCGCCGCTATATTGTCGCTCGGGAGTACCGGTGCTTGCACAGCGACTGCAGAAGTGGCACCCTTGCGCCGTCCGCATCGTTCGAGATGCGCGCCGTTGAAACGAGCGAAAGGCAGGCTGCGGGTGATATGGGACGAGCGTGCGCAGTACGCGCTCCCGGACAGAGCCGTGCAGCCGCCAGAAGGCGCAGCGACGCGCTCGGCACGCGCTCCGTGGTCTCTAA
Source organism: Rhipicephalus sanguineus (assembly GCF_013339695.2). Lineage (NCBI taxonomy): Eukaryota > Metazoa > Arthropoda > Arachnida > Ixodida > Ixodidae > Rhipicephalus > Rhipicephalus sanguineus. The sequence continues at coordinate 31,081,199 of NC_051181.1, read as the reverse complement.
AATTATGCACTCGACTGTACTTATTTGTGTATGCCCTTTTGCCCTCTATGTTCTGTTACAAGCATCGGGATGATGCTTTTCCAAAGGGTTACAAGGCCACGCGTGCTTTGTTATTTTAAGTAATACTCCGTTGCACGCGTAGCCGCTGCCTTGCGCAAGCCGCGCCCTAATGTCTGGGAACCTTCCAGATATGTCTGGGAACCTTCCAGATTAAACGCGAACAGCGGAGATTATTCTGGAACTAACGCGGCCACCAGCGACAAGGCTCGAATGTTGATGCCGCATGTACTACAAATGCCGACGCGCCTTACTGCAGATCAGATTATCGACGGCCGACGCTCTGTTCGCGCTATCAATGTAAGCGTGTATCGCTGTAGTTTGACTTCTCGTTTACCGGGCACAGGTTCGCCCAAATGAATGGTTCTATTGAACCGTGACGGCTACCTTCTCCAGCGTCACCACCACGTGAATAAGAACAGGGACAAGCACTGGCTTCCAACAGTTTTATTAGAAAGAAGCACACATACGAGTAAATATGAGTACATTCAACCAAGCATGCACAATCAATCTGTCGCATCACAGATTTGTTAGCATTTAGATTTCGAAGGACCGCAAGATCCCGTCTCTATTTCACGAACTTGCGGCGGTTCGCGTTTTGATGGAGGCGAAAA